>NC_086349.1:22344246-22666246 GCF_036324505.1 Eleginops maclovinus | reverse complement strand
CCTGAGGTGATCATGCAGACACTGGAGGCAACTCAATCAGAGCCAGTGTGAAAATGGCTTGCCATCCTATGTTGTGTACCATTGTGTTTCTTTGTGTACCTTGTCCTTGTAGCCGTATATTGTGTTCCTTTTGTGTCCTTTTATTGTCATACCATCGCATTTCTGCATCATGTAATAACGGTAGTACGGATGAAAGGTTGTATTACGCCATATGATGTTTTTCGACTCAATTGATAATGTTCAGCTAGCCATCAATTCTCATAAAGTAAGCACTGAAAGAGCAAAGTGAAATGGAAAAGACTGAATGAGTCAAAGTTTGGGTAGGCAGATATGACGTTTTAATCTTTATCTAAGCTAGGGGCATGCATATTTAAAAAAAAGGTATATTCTGAAATGCAATTGCCCCATTAGTCAAGCCGCCCATGGGGAAAACTTGCTCTGAATGGCTAGTCCAAGTACAAGTGCCGGAGTCATGTAGTGAAGGTGATACCTAGGTGTATTGTATGTCTAAGAATTTGTTAGAACCCTCAGGGGGGCTGTATCGCTCATACAGACCCAACTATCGAATACATGTGTCCATTGTGTTGTTAAATATGTATTTCCTTCCTCCAGAGTCTGAGTCATAGGGTTTCCCGGGCCAACCTCACACAGGAAACTCTCTAAGCATCGCTAATAAGCTAGCCAGAAGTGGATACTGTCTTTGTTGCTATGTCAACAAAGACAGTATCCACTTCTCTTTGTTAAAAAAGAGGGCTAACAAGTCCCTCAACACCTTGACATAAATAAAGATGAGTCACTGTACTGTGTTTACTATGCCACTAAATAGGAGAGACAAAACAATAAATGATTAATACAGGGTTAGAAAAAGTCATTACAAGATAAGGGAATACTAGAGACTGAAGCAGAGTCTCCACCAGATAACAGGTCCCTTTATCCCAAGTTACCAAAGATGAGAAAGATAGTAGTGACTAACTTTTTAAATATGGCAAATTGTTCCCCTACCCTAAGGCCAATATGTCAGATGTGCACTTGCTGAGTTGCTATGTTGATGCTCACCTAAGGATAAAGTCGGTTGGTTTAAATAACTTTTCTGTACCGCTACCTTTAGCACAATTTTTACCTATATGGCCAACTGTGTGTGTGTGTGTGTGTGTGTGTGTGTGTGTGTGTGTACGCACCCAAGTGAGTATGTTTTTAGGAAACTGCATGCCCTTGATTTTCAACTGTCTTGAAATGTTTCACGCTCCTGTAAGCAAACACTGAATCAGCTGCACAGGGCTTCTCCACACACACACACATACACACACACACACACACACACACACAGTGAAAAAAACAATACTGCTTGAAAACGTCCTTCTGAAACATATGCAGGATAAACAATAAGCGGAAACAAGCTAATTGTGATACAGATATGCAGCATTTTAAGCTTTGCTAACCTCTCAGTGGAGTGATTTATTTAATTTGGCAGCACATTACAGAGCTTGTGGATGTTTCTCGAAGTGGATGGTTCTGGTGTTTATTTAACTTAACAGCACTTGGTCACAAAGTTGGCTGCTGTTGTTGTAAGGTGAGAACTGATGACAGGAAATTCATCGACTGAAGGAACCTGGCTATATTTAGGGTCACAGTGTGGCCTCTACAATACTGTCTCTTCTTTATTTGGATATAAAAAACATATCATTTCAAAGCAACAATCAGAATGAGCAGTTATGTTTAGGCATGCCCTGTGCTGTGATTGACTGAAAAACTGAAAGGACGTTGTTGGTAGCATAAATAAAAGATTGAATCAACCAAGGGATTAAACTGTTCATGCTTCTCATATTCACACCAGGAACGGGTTGTCCCTTCAAAGCAAAGTTTTTGATAGATTGCGGAAATGTTGCAGTCATGGCTAAAGGAACATAGAGGTTACAATTCAAGGAGGCAGGTGTCCACATACAGAGAGAAAAGCCATGGCAGGACGCCGGGGGCACCTCATCACAGCAATTTTCTGAAAACTCTGACATTGTGAACTTGAAAGGCTCGGTGGCTGACGCACAAAAAAGTTGTAAAGCTCATTGAAAAGGCTTCAACAAACCATAACACCATTCAGTTGAGGATGAAATCCTTCAACATTGATTCAATATGGACAGAATGGAAGCTACTATATATTGATTGCTTCTAATTATAAGTGATGAAACAGCTTGGAGAGACTGGGCAAAAATTGTGATTATAGGAGGTTAAGAAACACAAACCCGTTTTAGAGGAAACTGATCTGCAGTGAGTCTCTCTAATTAACCCTCAGGCTTGTTTATTTGAAAACAGAACCTATTATCCTAATCAGATTCAGTCCACTATTACAGCCCAGTCAGATTTAATTAAGAACCCAGTCAATATGATTTGCTGTTATTCTAGTATAGGCCCTTTTGGGACCACAATAGAAATATGATGGACAATAATTGGTTACATTAAAACAAATTAATGACAAAGTGGAAGAGTCCGTCTGGAGGAATAATTAGGAAAAACTTCCATGTATTAAACCACATACCATAAACATGCCCGTCAATATCCAACAAAAGGCTTTCATTGTGACAGGCTGTCACAATCAAACATCATGTCATCTTTAATTCTTGGACAACACTTTGTCATTCCCAAATGGTCACGTCCGGAGGTTTGATCAGGACCACTTGGCCTCACTTTTTAACGCAATCCATTGGTACCAATTTAGCTTAGTTTTTCAACAGGCAGGGTTTTCTAATAACATGGTCAATAGTACGTGACACACTTGGTGTATGTTACATACGTTGCTTCTGTACTTAGTTAGGTTGAGGCTACAAAAGGTCTTGGTTGGGTTTTGGATTCCAATAATTGCATTAAGTACATTAAAAACCTGATGATATGGCCTTACATTAGCTCTTGGTAGATCTAGATCTCTGAGTTTAGCCATCCCCTATACAAGCTAATCACACGAACACTTATTTAAAATCATTGATTATGTGAACTATCAAACTAACCTGCTATTTAAAAGACCTAATGTTTTTTACCTAAGTTGAAAAAATATATGTGAAGCCTTTTTCGATCTTAATCCAATCAGACAATCACCAGAAAGCATTTTTGGGGATTGCATATTTCAGTTGAATATCATAGTTATAATGCGAATAAATTCCTTTGCTCTTCATTGTTCATTTTAATTCATGGCCTTTGCTTTTTTTTCACATGGATTTTCTGTAATATTGGTAATTTAGGAAGCTTGTTACACTGACTAACGTTCAATCTGCTCCTGAAACAAATCTCCCTTTCTATAAGTTCAGCAACTAATGCAGTGCGACTATTAAAAGTATAACGATGACTTCAGTGCTTCAGCAGGATAATGGAACATTATTATTATTATAATAGTCCACATGCCTGCTCGTCACATTGACTATGGTAATCAAACCTCCTCCATCTGCACTCATACAGATGAACATGAAATTACATGTTCTGTGAGGTATATATTCATACCCTCTCCTCTTACCCCGGAAATACGCTATTTATAACGGAACAAAGCTTCATCAACCTTATCGAGCCTGACAAGGCCAGAGTGGACTGATTGTCTTTGAAATGTGATAAATACCATTAAATATTTAATGGTATAATTATGGCCTTCAATATTATATAAAATACAAATACACGGCATGTTGGCAACAGCCCTGCAGCATTATTATTTTTATTAAAAATGGATAAATAGCAAACTTTAAAAGTTCTTTGAGATTATGATTTTTTTTCACACCATTAAAACATACCAACAGCCTCTCTCTCTCTCTGAATGAGTACACTTGGTTTCCACCAACGTGATGTCTTCAATAACTTACACAAAGGCACGACACAAAGTCCCAAATGCATGTTACGAGTACCATTTACAGTACATCCAGGATGTATATATATATATATATATATATATAGTCTTCGAATCCATTTAGATGCTCCCTGCATGAAGACACACACGTTAGAATAACAAAGTACTCCATCAGTTATGGATGAAATCCTTCATATTTTATTTTTAGCCCTACACGCAATTACACTGCGTTGAAAATCAAGACAAGTCAGACGCAGAGTTACATAAATGTCAAGTATTTTTGCATGTTGGTTTCATGTTCGAATAAGTCCCAAGAGTTATGATCCATTAAAGTTGCAGAAGCAATCTGGTTGGTTAGACGTAGTTACATTTCCAACACGACTTAGTCCTGAGTCAAATGCCATCAAATCATAGTATACAGAACAAGGTGGAATTGAAAAAAAATTGAAGTGCATGATCTCACCATCTGAGGTAAATGTAAAACATTACCATGTTATATGAACTTAGAAAAAACAGCATGTGCTTTAAGATCATGTATACTGTGTCCAAGTCAAAGGAAGGAACATGTCTATTGGAAGGTTAGTTAGTGTGTGCAATGACCCAAATGAAAATAACATGATTTGACTCTCAAAATGATGTTTAAAATCGTTCCCTGGATTCCGAGGCAGCTCTAGATTTTGGACCTTTGTATTTGTTACAAACTGTAACATGAAGCTTTGATCTGAAAACAGATCACAACTCCTTAAACTGCTTCCCCAGCAGGATATGTTCAGAACCAAAACAAACCAAAACACAGTAAGCAGCAGGTGGTTCTTACATTTTAGAATACAGCTGATATTTAAGGAAATCGGGCTGCTCACATCAGTTTCATTGAAGAGGACTACATGGAACAATGGCGGGTGGCCTGTATTGACACAGAAACACTGTTAGATGGATAACAAAACGGTGATATTACTGTAGGTGGGTCTGAAATTATTATTAAGGGCTGGAAGGGGGGGGGGCAGATAAACATGCAATGACACAAGCAAGGTATCAATCCTATGCTTCTCTAAATCCGCTTTTTCAGCTCATTTCACATCACAGATCTCATTAAGCTGATGTGATTTCCTGCTCACCAGACAGCCACACACTGTCGTCTCAGCCCACACCTACATATCACAGAGGAGATTATTCCCTTATCAATGCAGCTGTGAACACACACACACACACACACACACACACACACACACACACACACACACACACACACACACACACACACACACAGTAAACAAGCGAACAACGATTCGTGATCAGCCAGCAATGCTACCTCAAGCAACTAGAAGTAATGTGATCAAGAAACAAACAAAAGGAACTGCTATCGTTGCCATTTCAGAGCTTAGTTGCTACAGTAGATATACATTAAAACATCAAAAGTTTTTACTCCTTGCAGTTGTAACTTAAAAACACGTACCCAAGAACCATGACATAACATGTGTTTCAGTCTGAAAGCTGCTGAGTTTGTCTGAAGACACACACTCACTCAGGAATAGTTTGTTGCCAGGAAACAGGGGACAGAGGAGAAGACCTGTGCATATAGTAACCATCAGACCATCACAAAAGGGAATACTTTGTTCCTGTTTGATTGCTGTGCAGAAACATAGCAACCCATAGAGTCATTAATACCTGGATTAGGACCCCACATGTGATATGTTTGCCTATGCGCATGATTGATATATACTAGGAGAACTTGCAAACAAATGAATCCATGCAATATATCTACCTAGTGTATAAGAGTTGTCTAAATGCACATGTAAGAATGGAATAACTGTTCATTCCGAACCAGGATTCTCTCTCCCTGAAACCATGTTAGCAGTAAATGAGTAACGGATAATGTGCACCGAGGAGGTCAACAATGAAAAACGAACAGTGATGTCAGGAACCTGACGTAACACAGAGAGGTCTTGCGTCACCATTAAGCTGTTCTATAACTTCAGGTCTGCTTACAGTGTCTTTACCATTAACCAGTCTTTAGACAATGCCATACCGTGTTCCTGTTTGTGTTTACTTCCAGTCTGTCTATTTCTCTGACGTCCAGTGTTGAAGTGACTAAACAGACTGATAAGGAAGGCCAGTTCTGTGCTGGGGAGTCCTCTGGACACTGTGGAGGTGGTGGGTGACAGGCGAATGGCAAATAAGCTGTCCTCCCTGCTGGACAATGTGTCCCACCCCCTCCAGCACACCCTGTCTGCACAGTGCAGCTCCTTCAGTGACAGGCTGCTGCACCCGGTGTCTCACGTAGAGATACCGCAGGTCCTTCCTTCCTGCAGCAGTCAGACTGTACAACTATCATGGCCCCTGGTAGACCCGCACACATACAACAACACAGACAATACAATGTGCAATATATATATATATATATATATATAGTACACAAATATAGATAGGTATAGTAGCCATATATAGCACAGTTACTAACGGCCTATATATATACATATATATGTTTGTATCTTGAGTGTGATATTAAGCTATCTTTGGCTCTTTCTGCTGTAACTAATGAACATTTCTAGCCTAGAAATCTATGCGCGCCCTAGCGGTAGCAAATTTAATCCAGGTTTGGTCAATCACATCGCGTGATTGTCGGTGGGCGGGCTTAACATAATCACGTCCCACATGTAGTCCCTGCCGGTCTCTGCTGCATGTAAATAAAGAAGATGGCTGCTGCTGGCGAACAGCAGTCTTTCGAATCGGCTTTGGCCTCCACTTTAAACGATCTGGATTTAAGGTTTTCAAAAACGGCAACAGTCGATGGGACCATTACCATAACATTTGGCTTACAGGAATCTCTCCATCATACCTTTCCACAACATACCATACGCGGAACAGTTGCCCATGGAGTCTTTTCCGTCGCTCTGATTACGTCACCCTCTTCGTGGCTCTGATTGGTTGTAGCGCTATCCTATTGCGTGCAGAGGGAATTTGAAAGACAACCGTTTATACCGCCCCTTGGATTGAGCCCTGCCAATTCGCTACTTGCACTAAAGTTTGACGTACTTCCGACCCCAATTAATACGGCTCGGCCATTTCCGGTCTATTTGTTTACTTTGAACTACAGCTAGCTACAACTAGCTACAGCCCCTGAGGTAATATTTTGCCATGAATATCCATAAGAAAATGCCTTTTCAACACAGGAGAAGAAATACTCCGAAAATTGTTGTGTTCCGCTTTGTTCGGCATCATCGAAACATAATGGTATTTTGAGTTTCCATGGCTTTCCAACCCATCCCGACCTGAGAAGACTGGCTGGTGAACATACGTTGGGATAGTTTCACCATCTCCTCTCACACAAAGGTCTGCAGCAGACACTTTGCCACCGATCAACTCATAGAGCCAACGACCCTTGGTGGTCGGAGAAGGCTTGTTAAAGGTGCTGTACTGAAGCTTTTTCAATGGAATGGCTATACCGTTGAAATACCACGGCGAAGTGTGTGGCAGAGAACAGAGCGGCCCATTCAACCCAGTCCCCCCTGAGGAGCAAGAACAGCACATCGATGGCACTAGGATCACGACTACTGCTCAGTCCCTGAACAGTCTGCGCTGGACATGTCTGCATCAGCTATAGGAGACCTGTCCAAAGAAGTAGAGGATCTGAGAAAGGAAATACAGGAGTTACATGTCCAGCGAGAGTTTGGCTTACAGCAAGTTGCTGGCTCCGACTCGGACATCCGATTCTATACCAGGTAACGTTAGACCTAAGTTGTGCTATTCAGCTAACGTTAACTGTTTGACATTGACCCAAGTAAACATCAGTTAAATTATAAAGAATCCCATGGTAAATCTAAAAAAGTGAATGTGCCTACTGCGTGACCGCTTTAGCCTGTGTCATGCGGACGCATTGTTGTTTAAAAAGTAGCCTAACGTTACAGATCAAATACAGCACAAACAGCTTCTTAATCAGGTTATCTGAATGTTAAGTAGCATACCAGATGAGACATTGGCTTAGTTGTTACAGCTAACATTAGTTTAGTGACCGTGCATGATTGTATTTACTATGTTAATTAATGACATGCATGATGTATGCGTCTTTTGTGAATAGATTTCCAAGCTATGACCACCTGATGGCGTTTTGGGGTTTGATTGAGCCTTCCATTTACACAATGGTTCGGGTCTCAAGAGCCAAATCGGCTGCCAAGCGAAATGAAGTGGCCACACCTGCACGTCCATCAACGGTAGGTTATGGTTGAATGGGCGTTGTAGTAACAGAGCCAGGGGTGGGATGCCATTGCATGTACAGAAGGCTACACTAAAGGACTCAGCCCTCTTTAAATACACCAGTGCACTACAGCCACTCACTGTTTTCCCCAGGGTATGGTACACATAATCATTATAAAACATTTAGCCGAACAAGAGCACAGCCTTAGTTTATAACTTAAAGGCAACATCAGATGCCTGCATACCAGTTACTGAAACACAATCAATAGCACGACTCAGAGTACATGTGGAACATGAAAATCTTACATAAGATTTTCATTGCCAACATATACGTTGTATCTGCTGTGCATATGACAAATAAAACCTTGAAACCTTGAAACCTTGAACGAGTCATTAGTTGAATTAAACAAAACAAATTGTTTGATGGCGTAATCCCCCTTTCTCATTAGCCAAACAAGGCATTAGTTAAGGCATGGGTTAAGTAAAGCATTGGTTCAACACCAGGTTTTTGTCATTTCATTTAGTGAATTTTGTTTATTCCAGTGGCAGATCATTTTGTTAAACATTCTGTAAATCTTATGTACACAAACATCAATGTAAACAAACTGTTGAATGTAAAGCTCTGTTAATCAGTTGTTCCCCCTTAACATTTCATTGACATATTTTGGCATGTATGTGTTGAAATCCTCTGGTCATTTGTATAGATTTGTAAAAAGGAACATTGTAACATATTGTACACATAACATATTGAACTATTGTAATAAGGGATGCACCGATACATCGGTGAGCCATCGGCATGGCCGATGTTAGCCCTATTTACCACAATCGGCACATCGGTAAAATAAGGTGACATTACCGATGGCAGTCGCCGATGTTTATGTTTTGCTACGTGACCGGGAGAAGTCGCGTTAGCATCATTGTTTTTAAATCTGACGGACCAAATCTGAAGTCAGGGCATGATTTTAAAGGATTAGAACAGTGACTGTGGGTCTGCCGTAACTTTAAAGTCATGCTGTGCATGCTGCAGGACTTCCGCCCCGTGTACCGGGTGTCTGGAAGATCAGTAAATTAAATCCATTCTTCAGTGTTCTTGGGAGGCCGTCGTTTATATTTGTGACTTTGTTATACTTGTTGCTACTCCCATTAACTTCCAGAAACGTACTATGACTTGCTCAACCTCTCTCTCGCTCTTACACATGCACAAAGGTATCCCCCACTCTCTGTCTTAAAGGGATAGGCTGCCTTAGTCTGCATTGTGCT
Organism: Eleginops maclovinus; assembly: GCF_036324505.1. Taxonomy (NCBI): domain Eukaryota; kingdom Metazoa; phylum Chordata; class Actinopteri; order Perciformes; family Eleginopidae; genus Eleginops; species Eleginops maclovinus. Next base: position 22,656,978 of record NC_086349.1, on the reverse strand, counting down.
ACCATTACAGTTTACATAGTAAAACATCAGCCATCGGCAAAAATTGTTATTCTTAACATCGGTATCAGCATCTGCCGATATTTTTGCAATCGGTGCATCCCTAATTGTAACATATTGGCTTAGCAAACGTATGAAAGAAAAATGAACTGTAATAAAATATTTTATAACATATTTTTGTCAACCTGGGTTTTGCTCATGTTTTCATAGTTCATTTCTCAAAGACAGGTATCTTGGCATGTATAGGTAGAAAAAGAAATGATCAGCTTTTTCTCTAATTGATAACTTTGCACTTGTGGATCCATGTGTATTCGTTGCACAAAGTAGTCCTCCTGTTTGGAACAGTAATGCCACTATGTGATTGCACAAAACAGTGCCTGCCACACAGGAGCATTGGCTGTGCATCAACACCACTGGCGATGAATCGCGAAGCGTGATCTAAGAAGAAAGAGAAGAAAATTAGAAATATAACCTCTGCTTCATGGAAAAGACCAAGTCAGTTATTATGAGTAGAACAGTTATTGCTACTGAGCCATGCTCCTAGAAGATGCCTCCCCTCCTGAATACTTAGCTTTATATTCTCTCCCTACTCAAACAAACTTGAATAACCTTCCTTGATAACTATTATGCCTTAGAAGGTGTAAATTAGCAGTGTTAACTTATGTCAGTATGTTTCTGACCACCCAAACACATGTCCACCTTATCCTTATTAACTTGATCAAATTATCTGACCAATGTGCAGGGAGACAGGCAAAACATTAAAGGTGGTGAGCCTTTAGGAATAAACTTAGCTCCACTGAACGGGGATGAACAACGTTACACAGCTTCCTGCCTACACTTAAACTGTGTGTTGTCTCACTCTTCCTCATTGTGCTGTAGCACAAGGCTCTCACACCCACCTGCCCTGACAGCCTGTCTTATTGGACACTGAATAAAATAACAGATAAGTGTCATTAGCGTTATATCTATATTACTCACGTCAACACATCTTGCACATGACATTACTGTTAGGCATGACAGTGTATAACAACAAGACTAACATTAGTTAATCCAAAACACCAACGATATAGGCTAATATAAAACCACGTTAAGAAACATGTTCTAATGTTGTAGATAATTAACACCAGATAAAGCACATAGCGTTACGTAACGTCAGATAGGTTGGTTAATGTTAGAGAACTTGTAAAGCTAACATTTAGCTTTAGCTAGTCAGTCAGTCAGTAATAGTTGTTTTCTTACCTTCGTAGTTGTGTATGTATGACGCCGCATACAATTTAAAACATTTATCCAACTTGCTTGTTGGGGTTTTGGTCGTTCTACAAATCCGGTGAACATCGGTGATGTTCAACTTTGGGAGCTCTTGTAAACAACGGGTGTAGAATGTAGCTATTGTTTAACCGGAAACAATCGAGCAGTATTAAGTACAACGTGGAAGTGGTTGTGCAAGTAGCAAATTGTGTGTGCCCAGACCAAACATGTTGATGTAGTTCTGGTTTGCCAGGCTAGAAAATTTCCCCTCTGTTGGACGAATAAAGGTATTCTGATTCTGATTCTGTCTTTTAACCTCTTTCCATCTCTTGCACTCTTTATATTTTTCTTTACTGGGGAAAGTTTAGCCATCATGTATCCACAGTTTCATGCGCTCCACAAAAATGCCAAGTGAATATTCAGAAAGTAATCCATGTTGTTTCCTCGATGAAATGAAGTGACTCTCTCCTTAGCAGCAGTGTGTTGGTAAGACTTAGCAACCTCTCAAATGTCCAAATTGACCAATAAAAATCTAGTTTTCAACTAAGCTGTGTAAATGATTGACACTAAACATTTGCAGTAATATGGACACCTTTTTGTACATTTTGCCAGATCGGTTGTTGCTAGGTTAGGAAGTTGCAGATTTATATCTGATTCACGTAGAAGTAGATACAGGTGAATTATTCTTGGTCTAGAGAGTATGCATTTTCACAAAAGCTACGCTGTTAAACTAAAGCTATTGTAGACATGCAGACATTATTTTAGTTTAGATAATGGCTTCTCCATTTTGAAAATATCCTTAAAGGCTTTCTATCCAATAATTAAATGGTAAGAAAAACTCCACTCTGATATCTGCTTAGTAAATATGAAGCTACTGCCTATAAGCAGCTCTAATGCTCACTTATAACAATCACTTTGTTTAATGTAGGATTTAGTTTTTTATTATTTGTTTTCCTTTGAGCTTTCCCCCTGATTCCAGTCGTAATGCTTAGCTACAGCAGGATTAACGACTGCTGAAACTACACTTAATATTAAATGGACACATAGGAGATTGGTATTGATTTTCACGTAGCTCTCTGCAGAAAAAATATATGTGCAGATGTGTTTTTGTGGTTTTATGAATAACCTGGTGCCTCACTGCGGCGAGGCTCTGGGGTGTCTGTGTGTGATACGATATGTGTGTGTGTGTGTGTGTGGAGAGTCAATTTACTGCTAACTGGCACCGTCTCGTGGGACTTGTGTGTCACTATGGCAACAACTGGTGACAAAGATCAGGGTGGGAGAGATAAGATAGAGGAAAGAAGAGGGAGTATCAGGACGAGAGCAGCATGGTGTCTCTCCATGTTTTTCTCCAACCATCTCATTGGGAAGAAAAACACTGTCCATATTTTTCCATTTTATGTCAAATATATTAGAAGTGCCCAAATTGTTGGGTCTAATCAACAATAACACAAAGATGTATGTGAAATGTCCTTGATTATACAGTAACAAATGAGAAAATACACATGCCCACTTAAACTCACACACATATACATCTGAATACATGATGAGTAAACACCTGACATCCAAGAATAGACAATAAAATACAAACCAGGACCATATTTTAACTCTATGTATGTACAATGCCCAAGTACAAGTGCAAGTCTAGTACATCATGTATTAAGTACGCAAAGTGCTGGATTAGACTTGCATATTCTTGGCACAGTTAGTGTTAGGCAAGAGACACAAGGATAGGGGTAAGGAAATAGGTAGGTGGATGGAAGGAGAAACAGAAAGAGGGAATGAGGGAGGAGTAAATAAAGTTTGTCAGGTTCAAGTCAGACAGAAACCTAATCCAATCTGACAACCTTGAGTAGAACAACATCGGCACTTAAAATGCCTTTTTACTTTCTGTGCATGTAAGCTGACAAGGAGGAAGGGGGGAAAGGACGCACGTGTAGGGGGAGATGGGCAGTACAAGGAGAGGAGGGTCAAAGCACTGGAGGAAGAGAGAGGGAGGAAAGGAAAAGGGGAGACAGAGAAGATGGGGGAGGGGGGAACTACAAAAAAAAGCAAGTTTGATCCGTCACACCTTTTTGACACGCTGGGGTGTGTGTGTGTGTGTGTGTGTGTGTGTGTGGGTGTGTTGCAAGTGGTGTGTGAGTACAGACTTCGCAGCTCAAGGTCGTACACAACCCTCCCTCTCTTCCATTAAAAAGAGTAAACACACTTTGGTTCAACATGTTGACTGAGAGATTTCCAAAGTAGGCTGAAGGACAGGGGGGGGGGTGAAATAGTTTCCAAGCAACTTTGGAAAGCAACAGCACCATTAGTCAACCGTGAGTAATGGTGTGTGTGGTTCTTCTCAATTCTCTGGAGGATTCGACACTGAATGGCCTAGAGCCCAAGAATAAACATCATCCTCTGGTTTGTTGTTTATTTTTTTGTAAGTGGACTGCCATTTTTTTGTTTGTTTGTTTGTTCTACATTTAGCTTAAAGATTCACAGATATACCAACCACAACAAAAAGGTTCCGTTCTGACATTGAGTCTTTTTAATTCATCTTCAAGGTGATATCAGGATGTCTGGGTGTATACTATGTTGATAGTTTTAGTGATATTTTTCACAGATTAGCCTGTTTTTATAGAGCTAAAGAACTTTACAACAGACAATACAACAAATTACAGGAAGCTTTACTTTAATGGTCTAAATTCACACCACGTTGGTCATTGTTTGACGTTCAGTTTTAGGATTCCATTGCCTGGTTGATGTTAATGCTTTGAAAATAATGGGTCGACCTCTGTATATTTTAGTGAACATATTAATACTCCCCAGCTGATTGACCCTTTCCATGTTTGACACGTTTTGAGCTACCAGCTATCTCTCGTGACAATAATTACCACTGCACAAACACTAATCCCATGATGATTTCATGTTGAAAATGAGATTTCAACTCCTACCATTGAAATCAAAAGCAATGATTCTCCAAGTGTTTTATTTCCCTCCTAAAACAGCAACTTGCATGTGTCTAAAGGACAAAAACAACAACACAATGACACGATTAACGGGTGAAGTGTTTGGAATAAATATCATTCAAATTTGACACTATGGCCTTAGTGTGGAACCTTTAGAAAGAAAGCCTTTCCACTTTAAAGATGTAGTCCAGACAGTGGCGAAGTTAGAAAAAATAGTGGAAATAACAAATCAAATCATGATCTTAAATCAATTGTCAAATACAAGTGTTGTTTTGGAGAACATAACAGCCCTAATAAACACTTTAAACCCTGAGAAAAAGCTGAAGAAATGTCAGGAAAGTTTATTTCCAACTAGCGCACTCGGCACGACTTGAACAACCAAGACAGTTACTTATATGAGTGCGCATACATACCAAGATGACACATCATTAAACACAGACAGTCAGATTCCTGGACCCACGTATGTATCCTCCTCCACTTCTATCTGATCCCTTAAACACAAGAGAAGAAGAAGAGGTATATAACGGGTGAATCATACACAAGTGCCTGCATGATGTCAGTGATGCAGTGATGAACATGGAATGACACTGGTACTCAAAACACAAAGAAAGAAACAACAAGAATGGTCCAGAGAAAGAGAAAAAAGTACTATCCATAAATACATCTCCCTCACTCACCTACTGTTACATTTTCACAAAGGAAACACAGTTAATACGAGTTAAGATAACATACTAACCAGCATTCAGGAGGCCTTGGATTGCAGTGACCATGCTAAATATGGTTCCAATAGGCAACGAACTAGAGATCACATGATCATGTAAAATACAATCAAACTTTTTTTTAAACTTCTAAAAAAAATCCCACCTAAACAAATCAGAATCTGTGTGAAGATGGGTTAAGTTCTCTCCCTTCAATGTGCTAAGGTGCAAACTCAGGAGCAATCTTTCTAAAAATGACTTTCAAATAAATGTGCTCTTTGCAATCAAGGACCAATCAGACGATTGCCTAATCCGACTTTAACATCTCAACCTTTTCACATGCATGGATCATTTTTCAGTTCTCTCTGTCAAGCCAGTTTTTCTGAGAGGACAGAAAAATGATCATAGAACTAAATCACTGACACTTGACATTTGAAGAGTGTTTTCTTTTCACATTGAAGACGTACAAAGGATTTTGCTGTCACATTGCCCAGGATATAACCATCATGAGACACATGCAAAGAAAGACGTCAAACAAGGCTCAACTGACGCACAGGGGTGTACGCTTGATCGTGTGTTTGGTTAACATCTATTGAAAGCAATCATACCGTAAATGTAGAAGGCAGGCAATTGCTTTTGCTTATTTTTTTGGGGAAAAGTGTAAAATAAGACACATACCTGAGAGAAGGAATCAGAAAAATGCACTCCTGAAATGAATGTCCAAAAAGTCAATTGTATTTGTTTGCAATTTTATTTACAAAATGAACAACTGGTGAACCAGGTGTAGCATGCAAAACTATACATCCCATGGCAGATTCGCTACACAAACAGGATGCATTTGTGACCATTGAGTTGCTCTTGGATGAAGTTCAATGCACTTGGTCCCACCCATATAATAACACAGCTGTTTAAGTGATTTGCTTTGCTGTCATCAGGTTTCTGTCATTTTTCATCCACAGAAAGTCATTTTACATAACAAGAGTCCGTTTTGTACTGCAGTTGTGAAAATCTAAAACTAGTAGATCATTAAATGTGGAAAGGTTGAATTCGAATAAATGCTATCAATGCCCATCCCTGTTTGGCAGGCAGATCTAATTAAGGCACAGTTTACTTTGCTGTTGTAGTCATTAAACAAGGTTTACTTAAACAGAATAAGTGAAAAGACCAGTTTAAGTGGACATTGTGCATGTTTGACCTTTAAGTACACACCTTAACTACGGTTAGTTTGATGTCAGGTAAATGCTTTGATGCAAATAGACAAGATTGTCGATTGGCCATCAAGCAAGCAAACAGTGATGAGAGGATATTCGCAGAGAAAAGAATGATGGGAACCAAGAAGAGAAAGAAGTTGAAACCATGTCTGACAGAATATTTCCTAATGAAAGAAGTATAGGCAAAAGGAATGACAACAGAAAAATGCGATAGAGAAAAAATAATGGTGTAAACACAACACTTGAAGGCACAGTCACAGTGTGTCGCTCCTCTGTACGGCAATTCTGTGTCCCAGACAACCATATAATTAAGGCAGCAAAGCATGTGCGTCACTCACCAACTGAAAACTCTTATCACAGCTGGAGATACATTGAACGTTTCACTGAAAGCTTTGCTGATCCCTCAAAGTATTGTTTTTTTGTTTTCTATTTTCTTTCTTGTCATTGGTCATTTAAATGGCAGTTTTTGAAAGGATCAACATAAAGGGTTTAATCAAGGCTGACGCTGAACCTGGCTTCTGGCACCTGTATGCCATGTTGTAGTGTAGTCATTAAGCATACCTTTAGGATACTAAAAAAACACTTAAGGAGGTGCAGATGAACTTTGCTCAGCATTCACAGCCTGTTCTATCCTCAGTAGCATCTGCTTGTGATCCAATTGAAGTATAGAACCAAGCAGAAGCAGCAGCGGATAATGGGGAAGAGAAATGTTATTTCTTACCTTTTGCGAATAACTCATCCCTGGCAAAACAACACAGCGGCCAAGCAGTGCGTGTTGTCCATTATCTGTGTAATTGCAGAGTTGTTAAAAAAGGACATTTTGCTTTTACCATCTGGAAGTGAAAGAACACATGTATTCTACCCCATGATATTCAACCGTTGCCTGTCCTTGTATCTTTCGTCAGTGGTCAAAAGGTTGTTCATTGTCTAATTCACTTGATGAAATGTATCTCTAATTTGTTATCTTATCTTTAGTGTTTGTTAGAAGTCAGGTTTATTTCCATAGTCTATGTTGATGTGTCTTGGTTGAACCCTTGTGCAGCAATACAGTGTTGGGTGTAAATCTATTACTACACAAATAGCATTTGCTAGATCTTCATTTTAGTTCATCTAAATTGTTAGTGTCAATTTTACCCCAATTGGCTGGATTGGGGTAAAATTAGTGATTTCTGTTTTGTGTTTTTTTGAGGGAGGCACTGGGTGATGGTTGGATGATCGTCTGATGACACAGGTCAAAGATGGTCAATTTTTTAAAGGGCTTCCTTTGTTGTTATGAGCTGCCATGGACAACAGATGTAATGTTGCTCAAAGCCATTATCTTTAACAATGCATACAATCATGACATTTGCATTTTAAATTGCAGATGGTTTATTTTGTATAACGTTAAAACTTTCCTGTGATGTGATCTTTTGCACCTTGCTGAGGTCAATAAACAAGCTGTAGGTACTGCAGTGAATATGTTACACTATCCTACGCTACTATCTATATATACATTTATTGCCATTATCATGCCTCTGTGGGCTTTATTGCTTAAAAGGGAATCATTTTCTGTTCCATCATAAAGGCATGATACAAGCGAGTGAAAGACGTGGCTGAAATAGCTTCTGTGTAAGCAATTTGATTGTAGAATATTTCACTTCTTCCATCTCAATAAATGTAAAGTCATGTACACATACCCAAATAGCTCAGATGTTTATATCACATAGCGTCCAAGCATTGCATTTGATTTCTTTCATACCAGATCAATGTTTTAACTGATAAATGTGTAATCTGAAACAGTACCACCAACATTTGGAGCAAGTATAGCTAGTGAAAAAAGGGCAGCTAATCAGAAGTGTGCAAAATGCAGTAGCTTTAATTCTGACTTAATGTTTTGACCTGGTTCAAATATCTTCCACGGTACTGTAGTAGTACATGGTTCGCAACGTTTGGATTTACTCACTCAAGGTTTGTTGAGTTTTGAATCCTTTACTACTGCGTTTAAGGGCCATAATGTGCGTACCTTTACACTCGCTCGAATCCCTGAGGCAGCTGTTCATTTCATACCGGGCGATGACAGATGTTGTTTTTAAAGATTCCCTCTACCTTGGGACCAAGGTCATTTTGCTGGATTCTGACCATGAATCCAATGACATGAAGAAGGTTTTTCAAGGACAAAGCTTGTAGACTGGCATACTAATTATATTTGCTAGAACGAAAGCCTGATTAAATTGGTACCATGCAGATCCCCGTACTGTAAATACACGGGAACATTATGGACTAAAGGAGTTATGTACTGTATGTTTCTGTTTACGGACACTTCACTGTAGACTTGTTAATGTTGTGTATGAAATAAAGCTGTATGAAAAAACTATCACAATCAAGATCAATGTTTTCAGCACATAGTCAAATATACAGTATTGTATTTAGTTTTAAAACACACATGGGACAAAAAATATCAAAAATGTTGATAGTTATACTGTTTATTAAATAGTTTTAGGTCTTTAATCCAACCTGTTGCAAACTCCATCTTAATGGCACTTTACACCTTGTAAAGTTGTGATGTGCTTCCACTACTTTTATCCTCTATTTATCCTTAGTAGGTTAGTCCTAACCCCAACCCTAACCCTAAAAAACAGCAAAACTGAGACTTGAATGCCATTATTTAACAATAGTGTGACCACTTTTTGTGAGTCTCACACCACAGAAATCTCAGGTACAATCAGGTTAATATGAAAGACCCACATTCATGTGCAATACTTTGTCATTAGTGTGAATGAGAGATCATTTTACTTGAGGAAAATGCAATGCAAAAGAATCATGCTAAACCAAATAACCTCAATTCATCTTGTGGGTTTTCCTTTCTTTGTACTTCTGCACTTTTGTATTTGGCTTCTTTTCTGTTTAGATTTTTCTCGTCTATCTGTCTTACTCTGTTTTTCAAAACATCAACTAGATCTAAAGAACAAATATGTCTTCTCTTACCTTCTCCAGAGTTATAAGGGTAGCTCAGCATGTCTGACCAAAGATGAAAGACTCCGAAAGGTTTTTGCTCTATACTCAAGACCAAAGGAGATAGGGGAAACATAAATGAAAGGATGATAAGAGAGGAAGAGAGGAAGCTCTATGGTGAGCGGGGGTAAAATGCTCAGGGTTATTGCATTGTTTCAAAACTATCTTTTGATAAAAAATCAAACTTTCTGGTGTTGTATTTACTTTACTTGTTTATTCGTATATTTTAAAATGGCATTTTGGAAGTAATCGAACTTGACATTTATGCGTATAGCAAATGTTTCCTTTAAAGAGGAAAAATCAGCAAACTAGAACGAAACAGCAAAGTGAGGATGAAACAGCAATGCTCTACATACTCTACTTTATTTAATCAGAATTCCTCAAGTTTCATTAAGACATCCACCTGACAACGAAGCAGTTATGAAAAATCTGTAGCTCGATAAAACCGGATAAACCTGAGACCAAATGTAACTTCTTGAGCCTACACTTCAAATGTTCTCCATATGAAAATACACCCAACTAATCAGCCTAAAATATGAAGTGTCCTGCCCCTTATGATTATAATGCAGTGGATTTCCACCAAGTGAAGTTCCATTTTCTGATTAGGCAGGAAGGAACAACTGAAAACGTAGGAATTAAATGTCTTAAGCAAGTATTTCAACCTGGCCTGAATTTTCACAAATGTATGCAAGTCATACTGCAAGATTACAAAGAGCACATTAAGAGCACCAGTTCTGATGTAAGGGAAATGTTATTAAGTTACCATTGGTTCTGCTGCACATTAACGGTATACAGTCCCCTCTCCTCGTGGTGGTTGTACTTTAAATCCAATGTGCATTGTGACACTTTCAAAGTACTCAATCTGTGATCAGGCCCAAAAAACCCTACATGAAACTGCATAGTGGCTATCTCAGATTCTTACTCTAATGCAGATTTCCGCAGCCGTTTTGAACCAATGTACTATAAAGTTAACTCAAGTCTTTCCATCGCGGAAACAGACATTTGCAATACGATCTCCGATAAATCTCTTCCACTATTAAATGTTCAGCACAGGAGGGGAGATGCACACAGAAGTTTGTGTACCATATTTTAAATTACAGACTTTTTCTAATGTTTTATCATTCTGTTGGTTTTGATTCACACACATTCACATCTCTGTATGATTGTGTTTGTTTCAGAGGAATTCAATTGTATCTTCGCTGAATCTGCATGCTTTCTAATTGGGCATTATTAGAGGACAGCCGTGCTATGTTTTTATATTCGCCAACTGTGTTCGTTAAAAAGAAGCCCTTGGGTTGCCAGGATTAGATCAAATCTATCAGTCAAAAGCATTAGCCTTGAATTTATATAAGTACAACTACCTGGTTTCCAGGAGCTCCGCCTTTCTTACGGTCAGCTCTTAGCCCCACATCCCGGCAATTTCCATAATTGTCAAGCAGTGGGGTTCTGTTTGCAGCAGAGTCACATATCCGCGCACTCCGGCCTTCAGCATATCAGTAAAGGTCATGGCTGACTTTCACCGTGTGCTCAGTCTATCAAATGGTCCATGCATCATTTATAGGATGAGAAAGAGAGAGACAGAACGGAAGACAGAGGACGAAGGTTGACAGAAAGAGAAAAGACACATGCTAAGAAGCAGAGGGACTGTACAACTGACAGCATTGGTCTCATGGTTGTTCCTTACAGAGGAGGCTGATCCCCAGTTCTGTATGGGAGGCACTGATTCTACTCTTGTATTATTTACTTTACTGGGTACTGATCCAAAACCTTGAGTCTCCTTTCTTTTTTTCCAAGTTAATATCTGATTGCTTTCTCACAGTTAAGCATAGAAACTAGGTCTGTTAACAATAGTGGCTCATGAGTAATCTTTAACGCGTTAAAGAAAATTAATGCAAATGAATCACATTACCAAGTTTGACCCCAACCTCCTCCCGTAATTTCAATGCTATGTTTGTTAATGGACTACTTGTATATCGTTTATCCAGTCTTTTCGACCCTTCAAAGCGCTTTACATACTACAAATCATTCACCCATTCATACAGAGCAGCACACCTTGCTCTAGGGAACTAACTTCCATACACATTCATACACCATTAGCCATGCCATCGGGAGCAACTCTGGGTTAAGTATCTTGCCCAAGGATACATCGATATGTTGACTGCTTGAGATCAAACCCACAACCATCTGGTTGAAAGACGACCGCACTTCAAGTTAATTGTATCACAATAAAAAGGCAAAGAAAGCGGGGAATCAGGCACAAGCTACACGTTTTAATTCGATATTAAGAACTATAACTACCTTGGTATGCGACACATCTAATCCGTGACAAATATTCTCCTGTGTAGTGAAGATTATACCGATAGGAATCACAGCAGCTCTCTGTGACAACCGGCTTTGTCAATACTAGGTGTCGGAAAATGGTCCAACTTCATGCCAATGATTCAGAAATCATCAAAACAAAGCTGAGAGGTTATCATAAAGTATAAACCCCTTTGATCCGTCAAATTAAACACCAGGGACAGCAGGGAATACATTTCTGACTGACACCATAGTATAATGATGCTTTCTATTCTCCAACAGCATGAGGTAAAGCCAAAATTACAAATAGGCTGTAACAAAGTGTTTTGGATCAATGAATTACAAAGGACCGTCTTCAATGGGATCAGCCATGATTCGTGCCAGTGGCCTTCAAATTACGTGCCACTTGCCCCCTTGTCCCCGCTTATGAATCAGCCTTTATTTTGATCTACACTACACACCTGTAAAGTTTTGTGAAACTAAATTGGGCCAGGGTGACAAAATGTTTCCACAGATACAATGACACACCTAAAAGCCTGCTCCGCCTCTGTGGTAGCTCCTGCTACAGATGCTGTCTCTGGAGCACATGTTGCCATGATAACACACACACACACACACACACACACACACACACACACACACACACACTCACAAGCTGAAACACATTTAAATTGTTGTGGCTTGTAAATATTCAACATAGATGAGTCATGTCTAGCCAGGACTTCTGTAAAATAAAGTTAGTGTCTGCGCTGGGATCTAACCAGCTTATCAGATTGATGCATCACTGTCAGTCCGCTTCGGTCTCACTCGCTCTCTGTCCTTCTTGTCCTTTCTTATAATTATTCTCTCTTTCTGTCTCTCCTCCTTCCTCTGTCTGTGTTCTGCCTCTCTTACTCTCTTGCTCATATCATTAGCTGATTACTCATCCATCAACATGAATTACAGAACAGTATAAGCCAAGGGATAAAAATGCATTTGCTCTGCTCATCACTCATGTGCCGGTGTTTGTTTGTGTGTGCGTGTGTGTGCGTGTGTGTGTGTGTGTGTGTGTGTGCAGTTTTGATGTAATTCCCTCATGCAATATTCAGGTTGTTGGCATTGCAAGGCTGGCAATAAAAAAAAGTACACACACATTCTCACACAAACAAACACGATTTACTACCTGCTTCGTTATGTGATGGATCACCTCTCCACTAAATTAGCAATAAAAGCCAAGGATCACACTCACAGACACACACACACACACACACACACACACATACACACACAGTCACACACATTCCTGTCTTTCTGTTTATCTAAGCAGACGAGTTGGCGAGATAAAGAGAGGGAGGGAGAATCAAAGTCAGAGAGTTTAAGGGGGAGAGAGAGGCATGTAAAGTCATTTGGGGACATGAATAAGAGACAAACAGTAGATGCTTCTGTTCCACATATTACAACTTTAAAGTTAAACATGGTCTGGCTTAAAAATGCCTGTAAATTCACTTCAATTTGCCACAGTGAAACATATACCTATGACATTGCAATGCGTGCGTATGGCGGAGTGAAAGAATGGATCTTCATACTTTAGAAATCCTTTATTGAAAATGTAACAAGGTCAAAGTAAGCAGAGAAACAGTGAGATACTAAACATATTTAGCACAAATGTATTGACGTTTCCATGAATTCTGCAAAGTAAAAAGCATATGACCGAGTTGCTTTCATAAATAGGGTTATGCAACCAGGTTATTTGTCGAAATAGAAGTCAATATGGTTCACGCAAACCACTGTTAATCAAGTGTCCCTTAGAACTGCACTCGCATGAATAGCCGTAAAAAGGCTCTTTGCTGATGAAGCCTTTATGTTACAGCTGACATTTCGACATGCAACCAATCAGCTGTTTCAGAGGAGGTAAACATGGATAGGAAACTTAACGGACTGTTTTCACCACAAGGCACCAATGCAATATTTGTTTTCTTCACAATCATAAAAAGGCACTTAAGTTCATATTCAGTCTCCACTTTGAGTTGGCTCTGCATCACTGTCTTTGGAGACATCCCTCCCTGTGAGTGTTGAGTAAATCCAATATGGCCATCATGTGAATATAGCAAAGGGGAGACATAAAGTCAGGCAGTTGTGAGCACAAAGGCTCTGAGTAACCTCATTATCCCTTATTCAAATGAATTAAACAAAGAGTAATTTATATTCGATGAATATTTCATGCACCACCTAGACCCTGAGCTCTAATTCTGTTAACTCACCTTGTCTGCCTCTAGCTTTCCCTCTCTTTTAACTTGTCGCTGTCTAGCTTCCAGTTTTTTTTATCCTTTGGTCGCAATCTCCTTTCCCCTTTATTCCATCCCATTAACTGTTCCACAATTTCCATCATACTATTCCTTCTTTCATAATTTTCAGGCTTCAACGCCTATTTTCTTGCTTCCTGACACAAAAAAGTAACTATTTCCTTTTGCTATTTCAACCTTTGGTCTTAAATACATAACGATATATTGACATGATACCTGAACTCCCATGTTTTCCTGCATATTAGTGCCTTTTATAAGATCTATACAGCATGCAACGTGGACTTTACACCAAGTGAATGCATTGCTTTATGATATTAATTCCTAAACCGACTGACTCCAAAAGCCCTCCACTCAGAGTTTGCAATCACTGTTAGTGTTCTGATAACGACATTTGTGTGGTGCACAGCAGGTAGTGCATGACAAACATAACAAGGCCAAACCCTTATTGCTCAGAACACGCTCTCAGATTGTTAACTCCTTGCAAATGTCGGTGCTAGAGCATGTTGTCACTGTGCCTTTTGTTATTAGGTAGGTCTTTTTCAGTTGTTTGCTGAACAGCAGTAGTGGGATGCAACGATTTGACCACAAGTGCAAATTCCACTGTGACAACATCTCCTGACTAAATGATGATCATATCTGTTTACACGTTTATACGAGTGTCTGCCAAGTTGGTACACAAACTCATTCGAGCCAATTGTGATGAAGTTGTTTCCATCTGTGGGCATGAGTCATCAGCTACCAAACACTAATCACTGTAGATGTTTTGTGTGATTGAGAACACACTCCAAGTCATTCCATCAAAAAAACACATCTGTTGTTTGTGGACACAAAAGCAGCTCGGTCTATCATCAGAGAAACGTGTTTCCCATCCAACAGAATAGAAGTGTCAGGTGGTTGCTACTAACACCTTAGATTGATGAGTCAAAGTGCATGTGTCTTGTGCAAATACACACTCAAACTGATATACTTGCAATGTAGGTAAAAGTGAATAGTGTTAAGTGTTCAGCAACTGTATGGAGAAATTGAACAAGATTATGAAACAAAAATATATTAAAGGTGCCACAGAAAGCATCTATCAGGTATTTCAAATGGTTCTCTGGTGTCTACAAAGAAGGTATATAACTTTGGTTGATCCAAAAAATGTCCAGATGCGGTTCGACAGACTCATTTACAGCCCTATGATTTGTTCCTAGAATGAAACAAGCTGAATTGCCTTATTTGGGGGCTCATTTAAATAATGATGAGGAGCTCTGCTCTGATTGGCTGGTTTACAAGGAGCATCCATGGCTGCCTCAGAGCCCACAGAAGTAAGTGAAGTTTGCAAAACTGTGAGAGATGAACCATGGAGGCTATTGGCATCCAACCTTACATGTTTGAGCCTTTATCGGAGGAGGAAACCGAGGAATTTGAAGAACAGCCAGTTGGTCGGAGATTGGAGAGCAACGTTACGGAGTGGTGAGAGTTGGCGTTAGTGTTTCCAGCAGCTGGTGTATGCAACTGTTGGGGCTGGACTACCGTGTGTTACCTCACACACAGGATTGTTGTACTTCGCCCGTTTTACCGCTGTGATATGCATATTCATGATTTGCACGTGAAGGAGGAAACAATGGTGTTCGAGGTTCACAGTATGTCAGCTCAATGTACCGAAGTCTCCTTATTCAACTATGCCAAAGTTAACACAGTTTTCCATTCTATGGCACCTTTAAGATATGCAGTGGACTTCAAGAACTCAAGAAGAGTTTTTGCCTCTGTAGGGGCTTTTTGTCACCATCTCATTTTATTTGAGAAGAGAATGTGTCATGCTCCAAACCAAGGACTCAATCTGCCTATTTTCTATCAAAAATCTGTGTTCTTGTTTTCAAATGGAAACAACTAGAAAGTACATCTTGATTTATTAAAGTAAAACCGAAAAATCTTTGAAACTTTACCAAAAGCCTTTTTAATCTACAGAAACCTTAACCTCATGGGGACCCCTTTTTCTCAGAACGTTAATGGTGAAAAAATGTATAATTTGTTTGACTAATACTTTTTCTTTGTGTTATCTTTTGTGCCTGCGAACACTCAGTGACTCAGAAGCTTTTTTTCTCGTTTCTTCTTGACCCCAGATCCTCCTCTGCAGCTGTTGAACAAACCAAAAACATCCCAGCTCCCTTCACTAATGTATTGCATCATTTTTGAATAGCACATCCATCAAGGTTTTTGCCAAAATGCCTAAATGTACATGTATTTAGCAAATTTATGCACACTTTTTGCAATTTAGCTGTTTACCTTTCCTTTTCCAGGACTGCTCAACAGGTTAATGACTTAACATTTGATAATAAAAGAGCCAACAACATCCAAAGACACAGCTATAGTGATGCTCTCACCCCATTTTCCTCTCTGCTGTTGTTTTCTCTGTCTGTTGTGTTCCTCCGTTGGGTATTTAAGTTATTATCTCTAAGAGGCCTCAAAACAGACTGTAAGCTTTGGATCTGATGTTTAAATCGTGCAGAGACACTCTGTCTCTTCAGTTATGCTGTCTGCATCTCTGTTTTTCTTGGGAAGGTGTATTGAGCAGTATACACAGGAACACCATGACTATACAGGGAAACATTTATATAATATTAAAAAAATATAGGAAATGACGAGTGTGACATCAGTATAAGATAAGATGTACCTTTTCTTTATCCCCATGAATTCTGTGGTTTTAAGTAGCAACAGAATAAGACTGAACAACAGGACAGTATGGTTCACACAGGATAACAAAACAAAAATAAAATGATGTGCAGCTAAGAATCTGTTAAAACAAAGAACGGAATTAAGGACTTCAGTGAACATATAGACATTTTGTATCTGGATTGTTAAATATATTTATATTGATTGATAGGGGTAAAACTCTTTGTGCAAAAGTGCAGGCTTGATGTGCAGTCTGGGTTATTGTCAGTGAGTCACATGGTTAACCCCTTGTTGTGCACCCTGATGGCTACAGGCACAAAGGAGTTTCCCAGGAGCTTAGTGCTGTGCCAAGGTGGGATGAGTCTGTGGCTGAACGTACTCCTCATCTTCACTAGCTCTGCATGGGGGGGGTGGGAGGGGTTATCCAGGATACTGTCCAGTTTCCTCCTCGTCCTCCCCTCAGCCACCTCCTCCAGATTGTCCAGTTTAACTCCAATTACAGAGCTAGCCTTCCTCACGCTTGTTCAGCCTGTCAGCATCCCTTTTGTTGGTTTCCTCTGATACTCCTTTACTGCTAACATGGTTTCAGGGAGAGAGAATCCTGGTTCGGAATGAACAATTATTCCATTCTTACAAGTGCATTTAGACAACTCTTATACACTAGGCAGATATATTGCTTGGATTCATTTGTTTGCAAGTTCTCCTAGTATATATCAATCATGCACATAGGCAAACATATCACATGTGGGGTCCCAATCCAGGTGTTAATGACTCTATGGGTTGCTATGTTTCTGCACAGCAATCAAACAGGAACAGGAACATTACTTTTAGTTGCTTGAGGTAGCATTGCTGGCTGATCACGAATCGTTGTTGCTGGTAGAACAAGCTATAAGTGTGTGTGTGTGTGTGTGTGTGTGTGTGTAAAAATAAGAAACCTTTCAGCACCACTGTCTGACACTAGTCTGTTTTCTCAGTAGCGTACTGTCTGTGGGAATGTGAGTGTTTCTGTGCGTAATGCTAAGACATCTTTGTATATTTTCCGTACCTGTGGAGAGATACCTCAGCAGACATCAACCTGTGTGTGTGTTCATGTTTCAATGTTTCTGCTCCAGCTGTTTAAAGACTATTGACCCAGAGGTGTGCTGCTCTGTTTTCTGAGAACAGAATCACTTCATGTGAAGGTTTTCTGAGAACAATCCAATACTGTATGTTGGCGTAATTGAGTGGAAACATTTGCTCACCACTTGATACCCATACTGTGAGCAAGTCTTATTTATGTTTACACACAGTTATTGTGAAAAGAAAGTGATAGACATAATTACACTTTGTTTTAGGTTTAGGTTTTAGTTTCTTTAGCAATATTTGTAACCTGTTTGCTATTGTATTTTCTCTTTTGTTCTTCTTATGCTTGAATAACTAACAGACTACAGTCTAGCTTGAAATATTACCCCAGGATGTGTATACAAAATGTGGTGTTTGTGGTTGGAACAGCCCATCAGGTCTTTGATCAAGCGACAGCCAATCGTTTCCCATCATGCACTTGGTCAAGCATTCAATGGCGATTAGCTGCAACACCCAGCTACAAAGGCTGCGGCAGACTGGATGTTGTGATGTTATGTCAAGTTGGACACAAATCTAAACAGCAGAGAGTGCTGTGGACAGATTCTGCGCATGCCTGGCTGATCTCGAACAAGCCTTTTGATGGATATGAGAAGTGATAGATTTAGCAAGCGAGTTAGCAAGTGCTGCAGATTCATCTATTCCCAGTCTCCTTCGTATGTAAAAGGCATAGACATCTGTCAACACAGAGTGATCGCTTGGGCCAAATAGTTGGATCGTTACCGGATTCCAAGGCGCCCACACAAACACACTCACACAGCACACTCTGCAATTACTGGCACAAATGTTAAAACAACATCTGCATTTCCTCACACGTGTCCACATGTCAGCTTGTGTATATGCTTGGAAGCACACATTTTGACCCCGAGACACACTGACACTAACATTTGTTGGCTGACACATGCAGGAGAGCACACACACACAAAGACCCTATGTTTCAATTAGTGTGGTGTGACGTACAGGAGAGGTTATATCTATTTTTAGATCGGAATAAATCAACACTTTGTATTTCTGTGACGTTCATTCTCCTTCAATCTTTCCTCTCTTTTGCTTTCCTTCTTCACTGCCTCAATGTTGGCTGATTTATTACGCCTGTTATTCTCTTTGTGGCCAAACAGAATAGGGAAGAGTAACATCGCTGTGCACTGTGGCTGTTTCTCCAGCTGCTCCTCTTCCCTTCCATCCCTCTTTATTCATTCTATTTATTCATCATTTGATCCATCTATCTTCCTTTTATGTCTCCCCTCCCTACTCTCATCTTCTCCTCACACATGTTTATTTCCGTGCCCAGTTGTACTTCCACTTCATTTTTCCATCTATTTATCTTAACTTGTGTACTTCTTTCTTTAGTCTACTTTGCATTTATTTAGTCTGTTGTCACTGTATCTATCCTTCTCTAGATTATTTTTTATCCATCTTTCTTTCACACACCGTTTATTTTGCATATGCTCCTTTTCTTCATATTAAAGTCTTACATTTTCCCTACCTTCCTCTCAATGCTACACCCTTTCTTCCCCTTCTACCTCTCTTTTTATTTATTCCATGTTTTTCCTAATTCTTTCTCTCCGTGTTATATGAATACTCCAAATATCGTCCAGCTATTTTCTTTTAAAACTCCCTTGCTCCTTTCTCTGCCGTGCCCCTACCTCTTTACTTAGTGTCCCCTCGCTCCCAACCTTCCATTTGATGTATTGGTCCATAACTAATGCCTTAGTAATGGATTAATACCCCATTTCACACTGCCTGTCTTTTCTAAAATCTCTAGGGTTGTGTGTGTGTAAGAACAAGTGTGTGAGAGAAAGAGATGGACAAAGAGCTCTGTTGAAATATAGATATAATATATTTTAAAAGGCTGGTGTGATACATTTCTGTGTCGGAACATATAAAGTGCTGATAATCTGAGTCGATGTAATGAGGTCTACTGATTAAAGGAAAGTATTATCTGATTAATACCCATGGATGTCTAGGCCTGGATGTGTAGCAGTAGATGTGAGTATTACAGGCATTTAGACTGATGGAAGCTGGAATTAATTGTGATAATTATAAGCTAATCAAAGTCTCTTTTGTTTGGAATTTCAAAATGAAACCAATTGCATTTATAAAAGCAAACTCGCTTCTGCCCAGCAGTAATTCCTCTACCTGCCATAAGCTGACCTTCCCTACCAACAACCTCCCCTGCTTTACATTTCCTCAATCAGCATCACTTCAAGGCCCTCTCCACCCTTTCCCTGCGAGAACCACCGCTTGGACTTGCCCTTGCTTTCCGACTGATTTTGCCTGAACCACTGATTGATGATTCTCCGCCTTTCCCCAGTCTTGATATGTAGTTGATTGTCCAGCTCATGGTTTTAACCTTTGCCCTTTTTTTCCTTGGACTTTTATCGTACGTTGAGTGTTTTTAAGTCATGCTTTTGGGTGAAGCTGTGCTGTTTTTTTGAGCATTTACAAACTCAAAAGCCTGGTTCCAAGTTAAAAACCATTCTATTTTGATGTTGTTATTAAGGCGCTCTTCTGATGCACACACACAATCTTCATCAATCAAACTCCTTGTAACTACATCAGTAAATACTCAGTGGAAATACCCACTCACAGGGTTATATGCAGCTTGAAAACAGTGTAGGTGAGGGAGTGAAGTAAGTGAGAGTCCAGGTGAGATGTCTCCAGAAGTGTGTTAAGATGGAAAATGAAAATAATCTCTTTCACTCATCTTCCCCAGACAGATAAACGCTTCAGTAAATCCTTGTCATAAAGCACATTTATAGGCAGTATTCACCCTGTTCTGTTTTGATTAAATATTGTACTGTAGAACCCAGGGTATTGCAGGGTAAACTCGTAGGTGGAGGGATTTGATGGCTGACCCAGGACATAATTGTGGACTCGGGGTGTCAACAAGACAATCCCCGCAGTCTGGATGTAATGAGTTCTGAAATCCTCAGGAACTAACAATATTAAAGACAGTCAACCTGATGCTAACTCATGATATGAGTGTGTCTTGAGACAGCCTTGTTCGCAGACAAGATTTAGAATAGTTTACTGCATGGATGGGAGACAAAAGGCAAAAGAGAAAGAGAGAGGTTGGACTGTGAATCATCGGCGAGAGAAGGGGTCTTCAGAGTTTGGGTTTGGGTTGTTTTTTTTATTTTCACAAACATACCGTAAATAGCCATCATTTCCCTTGACAGTTGGACAAGTGTCACAAACCAAGCGCGCTGTTCTGCAAGACATGTTTGCCTTGCAGCCGAAACCTTTAATGTGATTGCAACCACATGTGGAAAACTCTGAGACCCCAATCAGGTGAGACAAAACCTCCAATAAATTAGTATCTATCCGCGAGCCTTGGTAGATTTTCAAGGAGCGTCGGCATTACCACAGGTTAGAATCTAGCTCCTTGCTAAAAATATGTCTCGCCCTTAATTGTGAAGCCCTTTAGTTAATCAGGATTGAATTCCCTGGGGATGGCGAGTTCCAATCGCAAACAAATGTAATTGGATAGTGACACTTTCTAGCAAATGACCAAAAAACAAACCAACAAAAAAACAAAGTGGGAAATGTATCAAGATCTGCTCAAAAACCTGGTATTTATACAGAAAAGATGCGCTGGCCACGTGTTAACATGAGAGGGTCATGATGTTATTGCGCGCGTCACAAGTGTTACATTAAAGGAGACTCATCCCACCCTATGCTGCACAGCGGTCTGTTACTCCTCGTCCTTCCCTTTTACTCTTTTCATTACGCCGCTAATCCTTTGCAATTAAATCTCTAAAAGGCTGATACTCTTTAAGCACTGAGCTTGTTGTTCCATAAAGACACTCGTTTGTTAAAGATGAAAGAGGCCCAGAGCACTAAACGTGAGGAGATAATGACAGAGAAGGCAATTACGGCCGAGACAGAAAACAAAATAAGGGTTTATCAAACTGAAAATCTTTCAAATGCTGCCAGCGCTTCCCTGGTTGTCATTCTGTTTTCTTTGCAGACTGTAATTACATTCAGCAATTGTTCTTCTCTTCCATTGTTCCTCTTTATCAACCTTTCCAGTTTTCATCAGTGTGTCTCACCACCCACCTCTCTGAATGCAAAGTAAGACCCCGAGGTTGCCAGTGGAAAGTCAGTTGAATGTCAAGCCTCCGTAGAAAAGAATAAACTTGTACTTCTGGCTTAATGTTGACATTCAATAAACACATTCACTCTCAAATGTTTATAGTAAGCAGCTGCACACAAGTAGATGAAATCAGTGTCATTAACCTCAGAGCTGCTATCCTCCCAGCACACCGGAGTGCTTTTCCCCTCTGCCTGCACACTGGAGTGCTTTTCCCCTCTGCCTGCACACTGGAGTGCTTTTCCCCTCTGCCTGCACACCTGCCATTCGCCCTATTGTGAACATATACAGAACAGCTGCTCAGTCATCTGTATGAACTACCTTTATTGCTCTGCAGCAAATCCAGTTCAGTCGTGGGTCTTTTTTTTACCTAGCTTCACTGAACTAACATCACCACAGGGATGTAGTACTGAGCAAGGTCCAATCCCAATGTCCCTCCGCCCCTCAGGGACCAAACTGATATCAACTGGAAAATGTTTGAGTGTGAGAAGAAGCTAACTCTCAAAAGGGCAGAAACAGGAATAGAACAGCAAGATTGTGCAATCATATCGTGTCACCTTGAGAATTATGAAAACGTCGTCCAGGCTCCAGAAACAAGATATCGTTTTGATAAATCCATTTGAAATGTTTTTATCAAAAGAGCTGCTGATGAATTAATTAGCTTTTTTAATACAGACCTGTTTGCATCGCTATGATGTCATTTATCTTCCATTCGTCTTAAAAAAATAGACAATGGTATGTCTCCTGACTTTTCTTGTAACCTTGTGTTTAACGTTACAAAGCTATGACGTTTGCGTAATACCCTCAGGCAGTCTGCAGAAATGGGGATTTCCCGAAAGTGATAAAGAGCTGTCTAGCACCTGAAATATTACGGTGAAACAGCTCAAGCCTTCATTGACTTTGCTTGAAAAAAAAACGTGAATTTGGACACTGGGATTTACCACAAATGTGTTGATCAAAAAAACAGTTTTAACCCAAGTGGATCGAGGAGTCCACACTACAGATCTAACAACAACAAAAGGGGTAAGCTCAGAGCGATTCAACACACAAAAGGAACCCATCAAAACCCATCTAAATACAAAGGTTAAGATCTGTCACTGAGAATGTGTTGTTTGTGAAATAAAAAGCAACTCTCTGTTTCTCTCCTGCTGTTTTCTTCTCAGCACGACTTGACCTGGTTCCACTGTTAATTTGTGTAGGTTCTCAGCTGGGCACAAACAGGTTGCAACCTGCGATATAATAATGGAAACCTCGGTGCACTAGTCAGTCCATCACTGATCGCGGGGTCTGACCTGTGTGATGGCATCAATGGAAAGATTGCTGATTATGTGAAGGGCCAGGAATCTGGGATCAAACACTGCACTGGTTTATTTCCAAATTCTGCTAACTAAAGGTCTGCCCCTGAGCAGTGTTTTCCTGGCCAAGGGGCTAGCTGCAAAACATGTCAGACTGCACAAAAATGAGGGAGAAACTGCTTTGGGTTTAAAAAACGTTCAACTGGATTAAAGACCTCATTTTACAGACTTACCAAAATTGACTGAATAATTTGATAATTGAAACCAGATCTGTGTGTGTGTGTGTGTGTGTGTGTGTGTGTGTGTGTGTGTGTGTGTGTGTGTGTGTGTGTGTGTGTGTGTGTGTGTGTGTGTGTGTGTGTGTGTGTGTGTGTGTGTGTGTGTGTGTGTGTGTGTGTGTGTGTGTGTGTGTGTGTGCATGTGTGTGCATGTGTGTGTGTGCGGGGGGGTTAGGGTTAGTTACTCATCAACATGTCTAACACTAATATACATTGGACAATCTCCCATGGAAACTAACCCTATGTATCATCGAACAATTACTGACATCCTATTAATCACATTGTCATTTATTTTATTGTAGACGGCGCCACGCATGACTAAAATGCAAGTCAAACCAATAACCCCGACCCCAAAGGGAAGACAACTTATTAACAACTTAATTTAGATTTCACTGAGTAAAGTTTCCACATCAAGGGAGAGTACTTTCACCTTTTGTGTGTGTGTGTGTGTGTGTGTGTGTGTGTGTGTGTGTGTGTGTGTGTGTGTGTGTGTGTGTGTGTGTGTGTGTGTGTGTGTGTGTGTGTGTGTGTGTGTGTGTGTGTGTGTGTGTGTGTGTGTGTGTGTGTGTGTGTGTGTGTGTGTGTGTGTGTGTTCAATATGCACATGTCTTTGTGTAATCTCTTTAGGAGAAGTCTTTCATCTTGGCTCTTCCTCAGATGTCTTTGTTGCCTGTCTTTATTCGGGTAAATCCTAGCCTCATTAGTTTACTGGCTCTTCTGAAGCCGTGAATTCAATCATGGTAGTGTATACTCGTTTTCTCACTCCTACCTTTCTTAATCCTCCTTCTATTGTCTTTGTCTTGCTTTCTTCTGTCTGTTGAAAGAGATATTAACACACGGGCAGTTGGCAATGAACTTGTCTTTCATCATTTAATTGAAAGAAAGAGGTTTTGACATGAAAACACGAGAAGTAATGTTCCACTAATGTGGGCATAATGGATGAGAAAGAGAAAATCCAATGACATTACAAAAGTATTAAAGGCACATAAAGAGTCATTTTAAAAATTGGGTTAGGTTAGAGAAAAGCGTAGCGCTCCGGAGGATAAAGGAATGATAAAAAACTCAAAGAATTTCATAAGATGATTTATAAAGCCCTTTAAAAATAGGACTAGGCCAAAGCAGAGGAGGCAGAAGAGTGGGACCTCTCCTTCTCTCCCGGCAGGCTGTAGAAGCCGGTATGTACAGGGAAATAACATAATGTTAAAAAGGGGCTCGGGAGTTGGTCCACAAGGCACTGGCGGGGTTAGGGAAAAGCGTAGTGATCCTTAGGGTAAGGATCTTAGATCAAATCTGTGTGCATAATATAAAAGGTGGTTCTTACAGAAACTAAACATTTAGGGGAAGAAAGGGGGACGTAATAACATAATAAGCCAATGCCAAACACATTGAGTTTTCAGGGAGTCTGCAAGAAGAAATGTAGCTTGATGTCTCTTTGCTTTGTGTCGTTCTTCCGTGTCGTGAAGTAATTTCAGTCAGCTGTCGATTTCTTTATCTTTGTTGTTGAACTGATTTTAAATTAAATTCTGGGGGCCAGTAAAACAGTCTTGAAATGCTATATATCTGGTCTTCCTACAGAAACACCAATTTCCGAAACCTCTTTTCCCTGCTGAGCGTCTAGACAGCAGTGGACCTCACAGACAATTACTGTTGTCACAGAAACCAATATCACACATCAGCAACCATCACCTCACGTGGTAGTAATGGTGTTTGTGTGGACTGAACGTGTGTGTGTGTGTGTGTGTGTGTGTGTGTGTTTGGATAAGTGAGCCGTGGCATATGGTATTGTCAGTGTTTGGCAATTGACTTTCAAGTTTTTATTTATTACATGTTACTAGTTTGTTTCATTTGAAGGAATAAAGTAATTAGTGGCTGCCAATGTATGCATTCGTACACGTGAGGTAGACTGTTAATTATTTGGATAACCGTCGGTAATGTGTTCATCCTCTACCCTACTGCTGATTATAGCATGTGCGACAGTCCAAACATTTCCAAAGAGGCCTGCTTGATGCTCAGGTGGACTTGTTACTACACCCAAATTGTATTTTTCAGTTAGCAATTTAGATCTTTAAATAAAAGAAGCAGTGCCCCTAAGTTATAAAGCTCTGCACCCGGAAATCCACACACTGATTCCAACTAGTAATGCAGCCTCGTGTCACTTGTAGGGCATCAAAAATCAACAATAGGGGTCAACCAAACATGTATACCAACCTTTCAGTATTGTTGCCTAAGCCCTACCTCGGCAGCTTCACATTAACAATATGAGAAGATGACACATCACTGAGGAACGTCTTTGAGTAAAATACTAGAAAAAAGGCATCCCGTGGCAACCTTATAATTTCCCCAAGCGTGGGTTATTAAGCGCAGTTGCATTATATTTTTGTATCACTGACCTCTGGTGTTAGCCTTAAACAATAATATGGACAACGGTGATCCCCTGTGTCTTCCCTAATGATAAGAACAGGCCTTTTGTCCTGCATTGCTCCTTTTATATGCATGTTTAAAGCGCATAACTATGAAAAGAAATGGGTGGATTTTTGAGGAAGCAGTGAAGAGACTGTAATACCCTCACCAGCTGGCACAGCTGTCCGTGGGCAAATGTATTGAACTGGCAAACATCAAAGCATACCTCCTCACTGACACATGAAGAGTAGGAGCGCTCTGTCCAGTTGCACACACACACTTTCCGGTTTAAACAGTGCGTATTTGTGCATACAGGATGCCTGTGGAGTTAGTCACATAGTTAAGACTGGATTGTTTGATGAAAGGACAACTGTTTGAGAAACCGGTGAATGTGAATTCATATTGTTTGTGAATATAATGTGTATTGATTTGAGTGCACAGCAGCATGCAGTGTTCCCTCATATGAACCGAAATTCAATAACAGCTGCTTCTGTACAGCTTCCCATAAAAGCTAATGTAATCATGTTCTATTCTTTCAAAGTAACTGGGGACTACACATACATCACATTTGAGACAACAGTAATAACAGGAGAACTTGTATCCTCTGACAAATGGCAGTCATCTGGTCAAATGGGATCAGTGATTACGACCAAAGTTGTTGGTCTTTGTCAGCGTTTTAACCCTAACCCTAACCCACTATTGAGATGGTTCCTCAAACAACCAAGGCCTTTTCTGATGGCCATTTTCATAATGTGTCCCACTAGGTTATATTTGGAGAGAAAACGTAATCACAGAACGCTTACATTCTACAGCAAACGCATAACACACATCTTGTTCCAGTTTAGAAAGCTTGAATGAGTATAACTGATTAGGTCCGGGGATTAGGCCTTTATTCACATTTTCATTTCAAATACAACGATATGTGACCTGCCCTAATGAAATGAGTCAGATGTCCGAACAGCCAATTCCGAGATTATCGTGGATTTTGCTTTTGCTCAAACAATGTCTCGGCTTTCAGGATATGAAACTAAGATTGCAATATTCACACGAGAAATAAAGAAAATGTTTAAGCTACGTTAGACAGCGTGTGTTTCTTATGATACACACACTAACTCACCAACTCTCTGAGGCCTGACTGACAAAAAACATTGTTGTCCTCAATGCTATTAGCCTGAATATGATCAATCGGATACACAAATCTCCGTTAACGTTAAACTGCTGACTGTTTTAACTCATCCAATGATGAATCCTTGAGCCCTCTCTTAAAAGAAATATGGCTAGCTATGAAGTCATTTCTCTTATTAGTATGTCTTAATAACAGTCATCATGTTGTGTGAAATATCTTACTGAACATTTGGATAACAGAAACAATAAGGATGTCATTAGAAAGCTAAGAATATCCTCTTTCCAAAAGCGTGTGTGAAACTTTTGTGGTCAAAGTGACTGATTTTGATCGAGCAGGAGACACGTGCAAATTATGGTCAACTGTGGGAGCTAACCCTGATCATTGAAACGATACGTTGTAGTAGAAGCACTGTGCTGCTGTATGTACAGTACTGGGTTGAGTCAATCTTCATTTGCTTTGTTGTTGTTGAGAGGAAATGAGACGAAGGCTAAATTGTTTTTGGAAATGCTTTCATTTTGCAAGCATCAATTTGGCTTGTAAACCATCAGAGGAAGGAAATGTTTTAAATGATTATTTGGCAGAGCATTAGCACAAGATTGAAGGTCAGCAGTCCATTTCTGGAGAGCTGTTTTATTGTCCAGGATGAGTGAGAGCCAATGTGACATCCACTTGAGTCAGATTTTACCTTGAATTTAGGAGGTGGCTGCTGTTGATTTTACCAAATATTAACATCTGCTGTGACTCATAGGATGTTAAAAGGAAGGATGATTAAAACAGCACATCCTGTAGGTCTGAAACATTTTATTTTAACAGATGGCTTTTGGTGATTATTCCACTAAGCGGTGTTTGTTTTGTACTCCTGATGTTAAACGTGATATTCAGCAATTTCTGTAAACACCAATAATGGTTTATAGCTGTGTGATTTGATTACAAAGCCACCCACGCTTTTAGTGCTGGGCATTCATACTTTATGAGATTAGAATTATGGGATTGCTGCTTTATTAGAGAGGGGCCCGCAGCAGAGGGAGCAGGGGGGAAAGAGAAAGAGAGGAAAACACCACGCTACATGCGGTCAGGATTGAACGCAGATCCTTTTCATTTCCTGGCACACATTGTCTCTCAACACCCTGACCTTCTCTTCTGATGTTCCAGTGAATTAAATGTTTTTAATGTGCTGATGGAGTTCAGCATTGATGTGGTTTCAAATCTTTCTTTCATGTGTGATCTCAACTGATTTGTCTTTGATTGAATTGCTAATGTAGGTTATCTAATACTCATTTTCAGGTTTCATACTTGTATTTTGTGCCTTTGCTGGGACATGTTTCCATGCTTTAATGTTCAAAAAGCTCTTTATTTTTCTCAAACTGTCTTTGCTGCAGCACCTCTTTGCACCCTCCATCTGAAACCAGTCTGATAGGTTAACTGGCCGGCTCTGATGTGACCACTTAGAGATGTCCCTCCCGTTAGTGTGTCACGTACAATGTGCGATAGAAGTTGTGTGGTGATGTTGAGGAGTAAACAAAGGACTACAATCGAGGCGTTCCAGCCATTCATTATTTATAAACAAGGTTTTGACAATTGTTTAAAGTTATTCATTTGTCAGGTATTAAATTCTTCAGAATATTCAGACATTTCATCTAGGTCGAATGTGTAGCTTGTCAGATACTTTATGTGGACAGAATACTTGCAAAACAAATGAAATTCCCATTAGCCTCAGCTGCACCTTTTCTGGTTTAATACAGTATGTTAGCATGCTAATACTTGATCATGATAAATATAAAGCAAATTGTGCTTTAGTAGAGCCTCCCTGCGACACTTGAAAGGTTGTTAACAGATGGTTTTCTGCAGGTAACTCCTCTCTTTCATCCATCCATCCATCCATGTCTCCACCTCCAGTTGATCATTATTCATGTCGTGCAGTGCAGTCACCTCACTGGCTGCAGAGATCTGCTGGAGGTGACATCTGAAAAGGTCTTGGGAGACTGGAAGTAAAAGTGGGGAGTGATGGAATAGGAGTAAATGAAGGAATACAGTTAGGAAGGCAGGAATTGGAAATGAGAGGAAGAGAAGGCAGGGAAGGAAAGAAAATGAGATGGGTGAAAGCGTGTGAGAAGCAGAAACAAGTCAAAGGAGCCAAACTACTTAAAGCTGCACCCATTTGTACAGGAACGAGGTTTATTTTATAAAGGAAACAGACGGACTTGGCATCAAAAGATAATAAATAGTACATTGCAGAAAAGTATGATGAGGTTGCATATCTATGAAACACTTGATACTCCAGAAGGATGTTCAGTTATGTGACAAAGAACACAAAGCCTTCCATTCTGCACAGGACCTTGTGTTGGAAAATAGACATTTCTGCCTCGACCTGAAACATTGCCTTAGCGTTATGTATTTATAATACAAATTATGAGGACCTGTATTCCGTTAGTTACAATTTAAATAGATGGTATTCAGAATACAGTTACATTGTTGAAATCAATGGATTACATGACGGTACTTCTGTGTTTCATCAGTTTATTCACTCTCTAAATAAATTGAGGGAACTTGATGCATTTCCCAGAATCCCCAACATGAAAATGAGCTATTTGAATTGCATGATCAGTTGCCTACAATGGAGTCAGAAGAGGAGCAGCTAGAGGTAGAGCTGGAGCCAGCACAACAGAGCCAGGGCAGGAATACGTTTCTATCTTGGAAATTCAAACAGCATTTCAGATTAAAGAAAGAGAAGGGAGAACGAAATATAACTGTGCAGTGCAACCTCTGCTTGCTAGCAACCAACCTCCTTTCCGCGTCCAAAGACTCCACCTCCAACCTGAAGAAGCATCTTAAAGTAGTTAGCCAGGGGTAGTCATCTGCTGTAGTTTTACTGGCCACCTTGCTATTTTATAGTTGTGTCAGTATCTGTATCCTATGTGCTGATTTACTAGCCCCGCAGCCATTGAAAGATTCTGACTAGCCCTGTTTGACCTGCTAGCTAACGTTAGCTAAAATGAGCTTGTGTTAGCTTAGACTGGGGTTAGTTTTTGTATTATGCAGACTTGGGCATAACACATTTAGCCAATTGGAACAGAAGAACACACCAGAATAGGCCTGTTTAGTAAGCAGGATTTGATGGCCGCATTGCTACACTTATAAAAATGCAATTCAATGTGGAAGTAATCCAAGTATTCAGAATACGTTACTCAGATTGGGTAATGTAACAGATTTACGTTACAGATTACATTTTTGGGCATGTATTCTGTATACTGTAACGGAATACATTTTGAAAGTATCCTTCCCAACACTGACAATGATCAATGAAGAGTAGCAAGATGGATATGGACTGTAGGGGCTTGGTCTGGGAATCGTAGGGTTGCCGGTTCAAGTCCCCAAACAGACTTGAAATATGGAAAGTGGACTGCTACTTGGAGAGGTCCCAGTTCACCTCCTAGGCCCTGCTGTGGTGTCCTTGAGCAAGGCACCGGACACCTCCAATCCCCCCTCCCCATTGCTCCCCGGGCGCTGTACACTGCTCCTAGTACTAGGATGGGTTAAAAGCAGAGGACCAATTTCACTGTGTGTGCTCTGCTGTGTGCATGTATGTGACTAATAAAGAGGGTTTCATCCTCCCATTCTATCTATCCTCTATCTATCTTATGACAACGGTGTTGAGCAATTATAAATGCTCATGTCCAATACATATACATTTTTGAAGTTGAATACTGTTGCTAGTGGCTGATACTTCGCTACTTTACACTGTAACATACACATTTTCTACAGCATATTTTTATTTCTGACTGCTACTTCACTTCTGTTCTATGTTTAAATATTTGTATAGTACCGATACTTATTATTCACCATGGATGTTCACTAACTTGATTCTGTTTTATCAATATGTACTTGCCTTGTTCAATGTGTTAGTCTACACATTGGATTTTGTCTTTCATCCTCACTGTCCCCTTTGCTGTTTCAGTGTTAATGTTCCTGCTGTGGGACAAGGGGAGTTACAATCTGTACAGCATATAACACCATCTGTTATATCTGTAATTAATTGATAGAAAACCTCCAGGTGGGAACATTTGTAGGATCCAACTCACAGGACAATCATGCTATAGATACTGTTTGCACATAATCAAGATAGTAAAATGAGAGTATGGAAATATCAGGATTAGAAAACACAGTTTGGATGAGAGTAGGACAAAATTCATGCTGGATTTCCTTGACGACAAATATCCATATCCAAACTAGCACAAACAGGGACTATAGCCTATTATATTCATTAGGAATGATACCATCCTGCTCGAAGGATAATGGCAACCTTTACACGGCCTGAAGAATCAAATAAATTACATATGTTTTCCCAAGCAACACTTAACTGTATAATTGAGTGGAGGGTAATCAATGTGGAAAGAGCGTCTCAGTGTCGCTGTCCATGGTGCTGAAGAGACTCATATATTCATTCTAACGTCTCTTGAGAAATGCATTTCAGGGGAAGAAAGAATATAAAATCTTCAAGATACTTAGAAGCATTAGTTGAAGACTCTTGAATACACACACACACACACACACACACACACACACACACACACACACACACAGGAAGAATACATGAACTTGAGCTGGTATTCAAATATGTTGTATAGATGGTAAACATAATTTTCACTGTTTATAATAACCGGTTAAAGCAATGTGTGTCTACTGCCATTTAACTTTTAATTTTCAATATTTTTGCATTTTGTCTCTTGGGGAACTGGCGTTAATGAGAACACATTTGAAATGCTTTACTTATTTATTCGTAGTGTTGATAGATTAAGCAACGGGGGGGGAAACCATGAAGTGAGAACGCTAACAGATTGTGTGACATTTATTTAAAATATTTAAAATCAGATGTTGAAGATGAGAAAACGCTTTGTCTCTTTACTATGTTTACCTTCAGCTCTCTTGGAGATTTATCAGCAAATATAATCACAGAAACAAGAACAGGAGACTGACCTTTTATCACAGTAAACATCAAAAGAAGAACTAAGTGGGTACGAAGATATTGTGGTCTTTGTTTGATGAAGCCACTCTTTCTTGGTTCTTATAGGAGAACAAGTGCCATCAGGTTCCTTCTCTCCACCACAATCTGTGTGTTGTTTGCTTTTTTTCTTCTACTTTTAGGCAGAAAAGTGATACAAGAGACTGATTGAGGAAGAGGGGATTGGAGCGCCGCACAGAGTGATGACTGCACAGCAGATTAATGGTTGTAGGTAACACAATTTTAAGTACGAACTAACAGTAGGATGTAAAAATGTATTTTGTTGTCCATATGTGTGTTATCATGTTTCTTCACCCTCTCTTCATTTCAAGCAGAAAGTAAAATGTTCCCAGAAATGATGTCTTACATTCACGAGCTGTGTGGTAGTAATATAGGGAGAAGAAAAAGTGTTGATCAATGCAAAGCCAAAACTCAGGATTCATGTGCACACACTTCAGCCAATCGTCAAGACAAGACTTCAGTGCTTACACTGTATGTGTTGAGGGTGTCGGCCCCTCGCAATCAATGGGTCATTATCTGTCCTCACTTCGCCTTTTGCACTGCGCACAAACAGGGTCTGAAGAAGCGGAAATTCGGTCTGACAGAAATGCAATTATCAGTTCAGAAAATGGGCTGTTGAGGTGCTTTAGGTGGGAGGATGGACACCACTGAAGTGCATTTATTTCGAAGCTGGAAACAGTCTAAAGCAACAACCAGCCAAAGTGTCACTTCAAGAAACACAAGTGCAAAACATAATTCAGTAGTACCACAATTAGTGCAGTAATTAGTGAGAATATTGGATTTTGATGACATTATCGTCCTACAGGTCATGTGTCAGTTATTCTGAACACATTTAAAGAGGTCATCCTGTCACGATCCTTGATTTGTGTTTGTTGTTTCCTGTTTTATTTTGAAACGTTTTCCCCTCTTGTGTCATGTTTAGGTTCACTTCCTGTCTGAGTTTGCCCTCCTGTGCCTGATTGTGTCCTTGTGTTCCCCTGTTGCCCCTGTGTTTCTCCTCCGCTCCCCAGCTGTGTCTTGTCTTGTGATTACCCTGGTGTATTTAGTCTTGATTCCCCTTTTGTCTCTTGTCCGGTTGTCCTCGTCTTTCCAGAGAGTCTGTTCCCTGTGGCATGTCCTGGTCTTCCCTCCCTTGTCCTCCTGGTACTTTACTACTTTTCTGCTTTTTTGTACCTTGCCTTTTGTGTTTGTTAACAGCTTTTATTTAATAAAGCTCGCTTTTAGTTCAAACCCCCATACCTGCCTCCCCTTGTTTCGCTGCATTTGGGTCCTGCTACCACAACCGTGACACATTCTGCATTTTCTTGGATGAACTTACTGAGTGTTTATTCAAACCCTTAGGTCTCACAATATTATGTAATGTTATTCCAATTGCTGCCTTTCATTTCATTATTTCAGTTCCTTTAGATCTTATTAAAAAAATGTAAAACTTTCAGACTGAAAAAAACAAAAACCTGGGTATTTATTTCTGATAGATTATAGCAGAGTTTTCAGCCCTTAGTAAAGAGAAATATGTTGATTGTGTCTCTTTGAGCGTGTTGCCATGCATGAACATGACAACAGGACATAACGTTTTTCATCAGGCAGGGTAACATGTGGGAGTTCTTTTGATCATCTGGATGAAAAGAAGCATCATTAGTAATCAAAACAAAATACACTGCTTTCTAACCATGAAGCTTTCTCTTCACCCTGTGTAGTTTTAATGCAGGTATTCATCTGAGCAGCATTGTTCTGCAGGTATCAGTTATGAGGGACAAGGATAAAGTCGTGATGTGCATCAACAAAGAGACAGAAAAGAGTGTTTATCACCTCACACACATCCCCACATGGTCAGAGAGACATAAAAGAAGAAGAAGAAGAAGACATACTTTATTAATCCCTTACAGGAAATTGCTTTCTCTACTCTGTTGTGTTGACACACATTAAACACACAGAGGATATACATGCACAAACACAGAGGGAATACATGCACACACAACCACATGCAGAGGAGAGGTGGCAGAGCAGAGAGGCAGCCAGGTACCCAGTGCCAAGGGAGCAGATAGAGGTAGGTGCCTTGCTCAAGGGTACCTCGGCAGTGGCCTAGGAGGAGAACTGGCACCTCTCCAGCTACCAGCTCACTCCATATTTCTTTTTGGTCCGATCGGGACGTGAACCGGCGACCCTTCGGTCCCAAGACCAAGTCCCTACTGACTGAGCCACTGCCGCCCCAAACACACAAGCACAGAGGCAATCCCTTTGCAACAGTTCATTGCTTGCTAAAGGAAATAAAAAATGTATTCTACTAATGTTTAGTCAACTGTGTTTGACTGTTATCCTGCTGAATCTGATTCAGTCGGGCTTTTGTTGACGTACTGCCCAGCTGCTGTTGGTGAGCAGGATAGATGAGCTGCCAGAAATCAGTTCACACAGAAGCAGCGATCGGACCAGCTGTTTGATCCAGGGTGTGAGCGTGCCAGTGTAACACAGCCAGGTTTGTAGCTTAACAATGACCATTAGACAGCAGACACTGAGCAAGAGTTCAGTGTAATGTAAATATATACCGAATACAGACCAAAGAATCACCGCTTCTTCCTTTATTGTTATCAGCAGTTTTTCAGGGATTTATTTTAACTGATATACCTACATTACACTCCAAATTACAACTGGCCTATGATGCAAATATACATGTACTATATGTAGATAAATGCAGTTTCTACAATCAAACAAGCCCACTTCACTTCCATTTTGTATTCAACCAGCTCTCATAGCAACTGAATATAACTGGCCTCCACTGTCAAAGCCTTTAACATGCTCACTTGTTTCTGATCTCACCCCATATGTTAGTGCGGCAAAGGTCACCACCTGCCACAACTAATGAAATACTGAAAAAGCTGTGTGTGTCTGCCTCCTTCGAATAGCTGTTGACTCACTTGCTGAGCTATCAGCGGGGTGATAATGATAGACGCTCGTCAGAATCACACATTTATTCTCATTGTGTCACGCTTGCATTAATGCCACAACCTTTGGGTTTTTTTCTATGCGATAAACATCAGATGGTTAAAGTTTGTAAAATAGAAGAAAAACTAGAGTGGTTTTGCGATTTCTAAACAGGTGCTGGAGTGTATGGTGTAACCAAGGCCTGGATGTAAGGAAGGGGCTGATCCCCTCACATCTCAGTAGGGCAGCACCAGTGACTTGAAGCCGATTCTGGCAGCCAGTGAAGGGAGCAAAGGAGTGGTGTAGTCTGGGAGAACTTGGGGAAGTCACGCTGCAGCATTTTCAATTAGATGTAGAGGTTGGATGGCGTTTGCAGATCGACCAGCGAGGAAGGGAGTTGCAGTAGTCGAGGCATGAGATGACCAGAGCCTGGGCCAGGACCTGCGTTGCCTCCTGAGACAGTAAGGGACGTATCCTCCTGATGTTGCAGAGTGCGTAACTGCAGGATCTGGTTGTAGCAGCAGTGTGAGCATTGACGGACAGTTGGTCGTCCAGGGTCACGCCCCTTGCAGTCTGAGTCAGGGAAACAACAGAGGTGCCAATGTTGATGGGAGAGTCCTTACCTGGGATGAAGAGCAGTTCAGTCTTGTTTCAGCTACTGAGAGATGTCAGCCAGACAAGCATCGATGCGTAAGACCACCTGGGTTTCTGACCGGGGAAAAGACAGATCAGTTGAGTATCATCTGTAAAGATGAAATGATTTCAATGTTTGTTGATTGTTGTGAGTGTACCTGCACAGAGACTGCAGATGGAAATTACCTTTTAGATAATCTGGCATATACTGTAGCATCTCTTCTCTTTTTGAGATGAATGTATTTTTAGTGCATGGCCATTGTTCAATAAAGATATATAATTTAGGAATTAGATCATGGTTCGGGTTGAATTAAGTATGAAACACAAGGTTATACAAATATATTCTCTTTAACTTTTGTACATTTCTCCTATTTATTTGCTTCCGTCAAGACTTTTACAGCTAGTAGAGGTTGGTGTCTTCATGTCATCGCTGATAACGCCCGTCAGACAGGCTCATAACATCTGAAGCAGGTATTACTGACCGGGTCTTTTTACTTTGAAGCTTTTATACCCTACAGGGAGCAAACAACAACATTAGCCTGTGTTAGAATAGAAAATTGAGTTTCCTTAAGGTGTTGCAATACTAAGGCAATGCTATTGCATCAGGGTTATTATTTTCACTGAGCAAAGATGAATGGTCAAAAACAAATAAAATAGCTGAGGCAAGACAAGAAAATAAATGTGGCTGGAAGATCACAAACAAGGATTACATGATCAAATTCAATAAGGATTAATCCTGATTATCGTTAAGCTGCAGCAAATATTTTACCTAACAATAAGAGTTCAAGTAGACTTTGCTTGACAGAAACACGGTATATGGTTAATTTGTAAAATCATCAATTCATGTTTGGTTGCTCCATCAAATTCCTCGACTAATTATCTGTGCTTCCCCAATAATGAATTGACACAAACACACCTTTCCTAAAACACAACGCTTCCAACATAAACAAATACACCTAGAGTTGAAACAGACACAGAGACAACCACATTACAAAGTAATACTTTAAGCTATAAGCTTTAGCAATTACCATGTCACAATTGCTTCAAGTGTTTGTATTAAAGCTATTCAGTCTAACAAAAGGCAAAAAAGCAACTTTGAGATGGTTGTTCTTCTCCCTGCTGTGACCTCCCTGATGATTAAAAGCTTCCTTATACTAAAGAGGAAGCAGATCTCCTGCTCCAATTGTTATTCCACAAACAATTAATACAACTAAATTACATTTGAACTTGAGCATACTATAAGTGAAAGACACAGAGGAGCCAAACAGCAAAGTACGTAATACATTTCTGTAGCAACCAGCTATTATTTAATAATACCAACGTTCACAAAGCAGAGAATTGCTGAATTGTGCATTCATCACTAAGACCTTTCTTTAAGGTGACCCTTTTTGTGCTTTTGGGGGGGTTATATAGGTTTTTGTGCATGTAAATGGTCTGCAAGGGCTAAAATCCCAAAGTTTGTAAAGCATGTAAACCTGTCACAGTAGAGGCACAAAATAAAAATGTGTTTTTTGAACTTTTTTGGGAGATATTTTATGTTGTATTTCATTTCAGGGTTCTTTTGATTGAACTAACTGAAATGATCAATAGAAAATGCACTTTGCAAAGACGAGCTGTGAGCCTGCAATATCAGATACTAAATCAGTCAAATGTTGTGCCAACTGAAATAAACTGTTTGAAATTGTGTTATTTATATTTGTATGAGGAAATGTTTTGCACAACACTTTGCTATAAATTGAAAGTGCAGAACAGCACAAATGGAATCCTGCGCTGCACATTTTCATTTGAGACAATCTTGTGCTGAAATGAAAGATATGTGTTATATCCAAATGTGAATATGCTCCTCTGCTGACTGCCCTGTTTACCGCTCTCTGCTTGGTAATGGAGGCAGCACATTCAGCTGAATGGGAAACAGCTGGGCTCGTTGGCCTTGTGTATAAAAGGCCACAGACCTGTCTTTTCCCACCATCACATGCAGTGTGGGCCTTTGTTGCTTTATGTTTGGGTTTCTAATAGTCTGTATCCATGCAGCACACCTTCACTCACCTATTACGTTTTGTTTGCAATAGTTTCAATCGTGTTCTCTAATTCTATGTGTGTATCTTTGTTACTGTTAACTGATAGAAGGGGCTGTTTATAGCCTGTTCTAGACAATATTCTATGCCAGGGTTTGATTA
Source organism: Eleginops maclovinus (assembly GCF_036324505.1). Classification (NCBI taxonomy): domain Eukaryota; kingdom Metazoa; phylum Chordata; class Actinopteri; order Perciformes; family Eleginopidae; genus Eleginops; species Eleginops maclovinus. Next base: position 22,619,581 of record NC_086349.1, on the reverse strand, counting down.
TGGTGATTATCCATACCTGGGCCATTGTAAAAATGGAGAATACCAACTGATGAAGGCCAAATAGCTAAAACCTTTTGTGTTTTCAATGTGGTCTTTCATTGTTGTTTCACCTCAGACATCTGCCTTTTTATAAGGTCGGGTACGTACACTATTGTGTACATGTACTGTCCAAGTAGGATGATAAGTTCATCAATAAGGTCTCACAAATATAGATTGTTTACTTGAGGTTCTGACTGTCAAAAATTAAGAGTTTGATTTTCTACTTGTGTATTTTATTTCAAGTAGGAAAAGATTCTTGAACAACTAAAGAACCGCAAGGAACCTCATCACCAATAGAGACTCTATCAACTGCCTCCACATATAATGACGTTTTTCTTTAAACTATCACAGTAAAAGTAATCTTTTCCCTTTTTAGAAATACCCTTTTCAGCTCCTCCTTAAGATCATCTTCTGACCTGGTGAAAGCCAAGTGAAAGTAAGGCGGGATTAAGTTACCCTTTGTGTGAGGGAGTTCTTTTGTTTGCTCAACTCTTCAACGCTCTGGTTCAGACCTAGAACCCGATATCCTTACAGCCACAATGCTCAAGAAAAAAGTGGAGACAGCCAGTGCTGCTGAGGCAACTTTAACAGAAGACTGAGCTTCATAATGTTTCTCCAGGCCACATCCTCCCACAGACATAGTCACAGCAGCACAAAAACATTGTAAATAGTTTTATTAGGGAAAACATTGCAGTGTTAGTATAGTGAAAGAAAGCAAAGACGAAGGTCCCTGATGTCAAAGTGTTGTGCATCCAACAAACACTTTTGCTTATTATGGTCCAAGGTAAACTCGGCAACAGATCTTCTTTCCACAGCTCTTTTCTACAGTTTTCTGTAAATGTCGTATATACTGTATGCTCCGAGACAATTCTGTGAGACAATAGCGACTGACGTTCCCTTGCTTTAAAATAAGACAAGCATATCTTTAAGGGTTACACATAGGGTGATCCTCATTGTACCAGCGTGATATATGGAATTAGATAGATAACCTTATCAATATGCCTTTATCTGTTTTTAAAAAGAGCTTGTGCACTCAGTTAAATCCACAGGCTTCAATGACATATAACAACCTTTCTCAGTGGAGCCAAACTCAAATGAACCAGAAAAGAGACTAAACTGAGACAAATGCAGTGACTGACAATAATTATGACCACAGTGAGCCAAGCATTGATGTGTCCTTATTGGTGACTGTAAAACAACATCATTTCACAAATACTGTTCATTCATTTCTAATAGATCTCCTGAGGTGAGGTGAGTAACTGTTGGAGAGCAGGCCTGCTGGTGAGATGCAGCTGCAGCCCTGCAAGTGATCCGAAAGTTAGTTTCTGTTATGACATTTCACATGTAATACAAATAAAAACAATCCGTGTGACAGTTTCACTTCAGAGCTTTTAAAGCAACTGTCCTGCAGGATTTCTGTATGTTGTTGTGTGTTTAAACAGAGGAAGGAAAAGGACGACTAAATCAATAATATACTGATTTCCAATACCTCTGAAGCGGTGAAGAGTGACATGTCAGGTAATAGTGATTACTCTGTGTGTGTGTGTGTGTGTGTGTGTGTGTGTGTGTGTGTGTGTGTGTGTGTGTGTGTGTGTGTGTGTGTGTGTGTGTGTGTGTGTGTGTGTGTGTGTGTGTGTGTGTGTGTGTGTGTGTGTGTGTGTGTGTGTGTGTGTGTGTGTGTGTGTGTGTGTGTGTGTGTGTGTGTTGCCAAGGGTAGAATATATGGAGACGTGAGCAAACTGCACTGTTTGAAAATCAGCAAAGTATCTATTAAAGTGACGTCATGTTGATACAGTGCAGTAACATGTAAGGGTGTAGACGAAGGTTGGAGGTTGTCTCCTAAAAAGAATCTCTGTATACTATACTTACTTTCACCAACGTAACGTTAACCGGATGGCGATTGGAAATAGTAGTATAGTAATTGCTAATCGCTTAATTTTGATACAGTATTGGATTAGCCACCGCAGCACCGTACCAGATCTCATAAATTATGCATTTAAATAAACGAGATGCATACATTGGTTTTTCCATGCAGAAGAAAAATAAACACGGTTTTATCAGGGATTTTGATATCATGGGTTTGATTACACATACAGTGGGGCAAAAAAGTATTTAGTCAGCCACCAATTGTGCAAGTTCTCCCATTTAAAAAGATGAGAGAGGCCTGTTATTTTTATCATAGGTACACTTCAACTATGAGAGACAGAATGAGAAAAAAAATTCCAGGAAATCACATTGTAGGATTTTTAAAGAATTAATTGGTAAATTCCTCGGTAAAATAAGTATTTGGTCACCTACAAACAAGCAAGATTTCTGGCTCTCACAGACCTGTAACTTCTTCTTTAAGAGGCTCCTCTGTCCTCCACTCGTTACCTGTATTAATGGCACCTTTTTGAACTCGTTATCAGTATAAAAGACACCTGTCCACAACCTCAAACACTCATACTCCAAACTCCACTATGGCCAAGACCAAAGAGCTGTCAAAGGAGACCAGAGACAAAATTGTAGACCTGCACCAGGCTGGGAAAACTGAATCTGCAATAGGTAAGCAGCTTGGTGTGAAGAAATCAACTGTGGGAGCAATTATTATAAAATGGAAGACAAACAAGACCACTGCTAATCTCCCTCGATCTGGGGCTCCACGCAAGATCTCACCCCGTGGGGTCAAAATGATCACAAGAACGGTGAGCAAAAATCCCAGAACCACACGGGGGGACCTAGTGAATGACCTGCAGAGAGCTGGGACCAAAGTAACAGAGGCTACCATCAGTAACACACTACGCCGCCAGGGACTTAAATCCTGCACTTCCAGACGTGTCCCCCTGCTTAAGCCAGTACATGTCCAGGCCCGTCTGAAGTTTGCTAGAGGGCATTTGGATGATCCAGAAGAGGATTGGGAGAATGTCATATGGTCAGATGAAACCAAAATAGAACTTTTTGGTAAAAACTCAACTCGTCGTGTTTGGAGGAGAAAGAATGCAGAGTTGCATCCAAAGAACACCATACCTACTGTGAAGCATGGGGGTGGAAACATCATGCTTTGGGGCTGTTTTTCTGCAAAGGGACCAGGACGACTGATCCGTGTAAAGGAAAGAATGAATGGGGCCATGTATCGTGAGATTTTGAGTGAAAACCTCCTTCCATCAGCAAGGGCACTGAAGATGAAGCGTGGCTGGGTCTTTCAGCATGACAATGATCCCAAACACACCGCCAGGGCAACGAAGGAGTGGCTTCGTAAGAAGCATTTCAAGGTCCTGGAGTGGCCTAGCCAGTCTCCAGATCTCAACCCCATAGAAAATCTTTGGAGGGAGTTGAAAGTCCGTGTTGCCCAGCGACAGCCCCAAAACATCACTGCTGTAGAGGAGATCTGCATGGAGGAATGGGCCAAAATACCAGCAACAGTGTGTGGAAACCTTGTGAAGACTTACAGAAAACGTTTGACCTCTGTCATTGCCAACAAAGGGTATATAACAAAGTATTGAGATGAACTTTTGTTATTGACCAAATACTTATTTTCCACAATCATTTGAAATTAATTCATTAAAAATCCTACAATGTGATTTTCTGGATTCTTTTTCTCATTCTGTCTCTCATAGTTGAGGTATACCTATGATAAAAATTACAGGCCTCTCTCATCTTTTTAAATGGGAGAACTTGCACAATTGGTGGCTGACTAAATACTTTTTTGCCCCACTGTATGCACACTAAATGACTGCGATCGTGTCCGTAGCGGGAACTTAGCCTATATACACTGCCCGACCCAAAAAAAGGTCACAAGCCTGTGGGGGCAGTGCTATGATCTGGGGTTGCTGCAGTTGGTCTGGTCTCGGTTCAGCAACGTTATGTGCCCAAAGAAAGATGTCAGCTGACTACCTGAATACACTGAATTTTTCTGATGGCACGGGCATGTTCCAAGATGACAATGCCAGGATCCATCGGCTCAGATTGTGAAAGAGTGGTTCAGGGAGCGTGAGACATTATTTTCACACATGGATTGGCCCCCACAGAGTCCAGACCTGAACCCGATTGAGAATCTTTGGGATGTGCTGGAGAAGACTTTGCACAGTGGTCCGAATCTCCCGTCACCAATACAAGATCTTGGCGAAAAATGATTGCAAGACAGAAATAAATGTTGTGACGTTGCAGAAGCTTGTGGAAATGATGCCACAGCAAATTTGCTGTGGCATCGATTACGGCACTCATTTATGAGTCATGCCAGATGCGTCAATACGCTGCTCTGCTGTCTGTTATCGTTGTTAAGGGTGGTGGGGGCGGGGTTGAGCAGCTGTCAACTCAACACTGTAAATAACCAACCAAATTTATGAGTGCCGTAATCAAAGCTAAAGGCGGTCCAACGAATATTAGAGTGTGTGACCTTTTTTTGACCAAGCAGTGTATTATGTGGCTTTTATAGAATAGGTTATCGTACTCTAATCATGTTTTCAAACATATCAACGATATCAATTGGCACTGTGTAAACCCACCTTTCCTTCAGTAGAGTTTGCCGTCGACTGATGAAAAGCCAGGTGTTAAAACGGATTCTGCGCAATACGCTGCTCTGCTGTCTGTTATCGTTGTTAAGGGTGGTGGGGGCGGGGTTGAGCAGCTGTCAACTCAACACTGTAAATAACCAACCAAAAACGATCGCCGGTTCATCTTGTTTTTGGCGCGAGAACAGTTTGGGCAGCGTGAGAGCGTGAGATTGAGAGTGAAAGCGTGTGTCACATGCCAGATGCGTGAGAGTTGGCAACCCTGGTTTTATTAGTGTGCTAAATGTTAGCATATACGAATATTAACAAGCTCTGTATGAGGTTGTCAGAAAGCTCAATGGATTCACTACCTTCTTAAAATGTAGCATTTGTCTAGCTAAGGCTAACCAAAATCCAGCTTTGACCAAGTAGAGTTGAGCCACTTAAACTGTGTATTGTGTGTGATGTGCTAAAATGACCACCTTGTAGACGTCAGGGGCATTCTGACTATGAGTATGACTTACATTTGAAGTATATGTATGTGGATTGGATATACACGAGAAATGCACGGATGTTTACTGTAGTATCAAGGATGTCTGGGATGTCTATACACATTGTATTGTTCATAGGATTGACTGAGGGATGGAGATTATACTGCAGAGGAGACATTGACATTTCGAAGAAATTGCAGGAAATGTTGAGAGTCACATGTTTCAGTTTATTTGAATGCAGTCCCTGAGCAGTGTGAACGAGATGCAAGGTCAATGAAGTAGGGTGCACATGTGTGTACATACACCACTGGAAACACATCCAGTATACAGCTACACACTGCCATCTACAGTTCAAACAATAATTATTACTTATCTGAATGTTTAAATAGAGGGATCATAGGTAGCAGTCACTGGAGCTACATTTTATATGTAGTCCTTTTGCAGTATATAACGTGGAGACATTTCACCTACCCCTACTCTTTTTTCTTGAATTGTATTGGAATATAGAAGTGGAAATGTACCTCCTTCCATCTGCAAGGTCTGTTTCTATTCAAAATGTTAGATTAAGTCAATAAGGATACATGAAGTGACTCACAAATATCTCTCTCTCTCTGTCATTCACACACACACACACACACACACACACACACACACACACACACACACACACACACACACACACACACACACACACACGGTAGGAGACTCTTTATGGACCAACACTCCCCTCTAGTGTTGTAATGTCCAATCACATACCAAAGTTAGCAGTTTTGATAGCTCCTTTAAAAATGTACCACTTGGAGGCGCTCAATTTCCATTTTCCCTGACAAAAACACATTCACCCGTGTTGCAGGAAATCACATGCACTCAGGGAGGGTGTGTTTTTATCTTAGAATGCATTTTGCATATGAAATGTGCTTCAGACTTTTGGGGGTTGAATAAAATGTTATTCCTCAATGCCGCTCTGCTCAGGGGAAGGGATAAAGATAAGCAGAGAGATACACACTGCATGATGGTAAATGAAAAAATAGGGATTTTCCTAGCAGTGTTTTTATTCAGATGTTTATTCACAAACCAAACAACAATGATGATGATGATGATGATGATTTATTGATTATGTCATGATTTCAGCAAACCTGCACTATAGTGTTGCGATAGATTACTTTTTTTGGCCATCTGAAGGCAGCAGAAACAAGTTAAGAAAACAATAAACTAACACGTCACACAGTTCAATAACGGGGTTTATTGAATAGATTCTGAACAACAACAACAACAACAACAACAACAACAGAGCGCTATGACACAAAGGAAAATAACCTTGGGTAAAACTGTGTTAGTTGGATCCATTTGTTGATGATTGATGACGAAAAGAAAAATGTAGGGGAACTATTCTCCTTCAGTTCTCCTTTTATCTCTGGTTTGGTCTCCACCAGCTCATGAGAGAAAAGTATTGTAGCTGCTGGATTTCTCTTCACCAGCTAGTTGGGAATTGACTGATGTTTTGCAGGAAGTAGAAGGTAGATGTTTAGGAGCACAGTCTTTACAATGGATGACAAAGGCCAAAACGTTATGCTAAAATATTGAATGCAGCTATAAGTAATACATGCTAACTCCTGTTTTGAGAGGCATTATTCCCACTGTGAACCAGTCAGTCTGCAGTCCTGCATCATCTCCCTGCACAGCTCCGCACTGACGGACGCAGCAGGCTGTTGACGAGATTGAATCTGTGACCTTTTGCAAACAAGTAGCTCTTCCCGCGAATCCATCCTGCTGCTCTTCAGCTGATTGCCAAAGTGGTCGCCCATGTAACGAATATCTGTGGTGACCCTGACCCAAACCATTGATCACACTGATAATAAGAATAATGCAGCCTGATCTGAAGGTAACCATCAGTCAGTGAAACGGAACATTTTCAGCACATTTATTACATTGATCAAATAAAGCAAATTTGACTCTAAAATATTCAAAATACACGAGCACCATTTGGCAAATCAACGTGTATTTATTGAATCATTGACAGGTATTGACATACATGAACAATTTGTTTAGATTCATAAAGAACACACATGTAATGACATGAGATGATGAGTTTTATAACGAGCTGCATAAAATACAATAATTCAGGATCTTCAACTCAATTTCATTTATTTCTCATTTGTGTTACACACGTTTTTGAAGAATAGGAATATTTGACTTTACATTTCTATGACTGTACAATTCATTTGTGATAAAAATAACTATTTACAGCAGGACACACAGTACGGAGAAGTTGCTGCTGCTGCAAGCTTGTGATGTTTGCTTGGTTTGTAACAACTCTAACAGAAGTTTAATGCAGGATAAATGACCTCTCAAAGTAATATCTTAAACTCTGTTGCTCATTCTTTACAGACTTGTGTTTTCACAATCATCAAAACAGAAATGATACGAAAAGTATGGGGTAATTTTGGAGACGTGTGTTAAAGTGCTTACATTTATAATCCTTTTATTTAATAATGTTTGGTAATATTGAAGTAGAAATCAAGGGTTTACATGGTTGAATGTAAGCAGGATGTTGCATGTTTGTTACATTCTACAAGCTTTCCTTTTAGCTGAAGTCAATGAGAAATATGTGTTTATTATACTATATCTTACTAATCAATCATTCTTTTAGGCAAGTGATCTAAATATGTTCTTGTCCAGAACATTGTTTTACTTCTCAAAGGTCTGAAGATGCTTTGTAATCTTCCTGTAAATTTGAACAGGCAATTATGTTATGTTCAACTTTGAAGCGCGTGGAGAAAGCTCGAAACACATTACATGATGAACAACACGTTTAAATCATTACAAATCAAAAACGCAGTGAGTACATGCAATTAAGCATTGCAAGCAACCCAAATCAACCATATGCATGTGTTATAGATGTCTTTATATTATGTTAAACAATGGTGTTGAAGAATTAAAAACGTGATTATTTTTGCTGAATTCTATTCAAAGTACATACATGTATAATCTTGTATTGGTGTTGTGATTTTACATAGTAAATCATCATCATGTTTCCATGTCTTCATGCTTTTAAATGTGCAAACTAAACTCTTAACTGTGACACAGGAACGCTAGAAGGAGATGGATAATAAATGGTTGATTGTGAATATCGTCGTATTGCAGATGTTATCCAACAAGAGAAGGACAAACTATAAATGAACCTCACAGACCCTGACACAAGCCGTGTGAAACTTGTGACTCCCCTCAATGGCATTTTTGCAACACACTCTATAAAAGGGCCTGGCTGTATTTTCACGTAACACAACCCTGTCGACTACAGGGGGCGACCAAAGCTCACAAAAAATGAAGATGTGATGAGAAAGAACAGATTATATTTTACATAGCCCTCCTGTCCCGTGCCTGCCTAATATCAGGCCTACAGTAATGTGGTCAGGGTTGGTAAAGGTACTTTTTTTAACTTTTAGGTGGTTCATATACATGATTTACTTTTTCGTACAAGCAGTGCCATCATTTAAAGAGTCCAATGTCATTGTCCATCTCATATTTTGCAAATGGATCCTTGATTATTGTACACATGGTTAAGAACTCTCAAAGCCTTAAGTAATTTACAAAATTATTAATAATAATAATAATAATAATAATAATAATAATAATAATAATAATCATTTAGTTGCTTTCATATAACTCAAAACCAAGCATAATTAAAGGCAGATTACGTTTTTGCATTCATGATCCCACAATCTTTCTCAATACTTCCTTATGTTTATGATAAACTATTTTCCCTCCAGGTTTTGCAATGGATAATATTGGCCTGACATGCAACCTGGTACCCCCCAACCCTGAATATTCTCATGAAGTTGATTTGATTGACAGCATGCAAATCAATGACACTGTGTTGAACTGTATTTTCTCCACACAGCAGATGTTCCGTCCATCAGAGGCGATCCTGAGTCCTCAGTTGGGTTGAAGTTCAGTGAAGGTCACGACTGTTTGTAGATGCACGTCTTGGCTTGCTGCCTCATAATTACATTTGTATATTCTCATGGCAAATGTCTGACATAATTGCAGTTTTGAACTGTAAAAGGATCAGAATTAATGACCAGTCCTGCAGACAATGACAGTGGGTAGTTCAGCTCATAGTTACAGCACAACAAACAAGTTGTTTTTTAATGCAATTGTTTGGATGTCAAACATTCCTTATTGCAAACAATATTGCCCATTTCTATAAAGTTACATGTGTGTGTCTTACACTGTGCTCCCAGAGCCATAAAAGGCTGCACGAGGCAAATTCTGTAACAACAAAACAAAAAGCGGACAAATCTTCCTGTCTCATCCGGTGATTTAGATTGACTGGCCCGAGATCACCTCCGCCCACATTAAGTGATGAATTTAAAGTAATTTCCTATGCTTTACTGTAGTTTAAACCATTTGAAGACGTGTGTCATATTAAGGATGTTGTGTGCGGTTAATAGGCATGTTTTTTCTCTAGATCAAGGATACGTGAGCCAAAAGAAAGATAGCTACCTGTTGCTATCATGTGCAAACAAAGTGCATATTTGCCTAGTGCAGCTTTGACAAACCAAACAGTTCAAATCTGCGAGAAACAGACATTGTGAATTTAGATTTGAACCTAATTCTTTGCCATCAGGTTTTCCATCACAGTCAGTCCTCACTCAGCAAGTCTCTGCAGACCTCTGCAACAGGTTTCATTTGTCACACTATGGTACATTCAGGCCGGTCTACATTCCAACATTTTTTTGAAGGCTTTCCTGAAGCTGTCGTCCAGGAAGGCGTAGAGGAACGGGTTGAGGCAGGAGTTGGCGTAGCTCAGGCTGGTTATGAAGTAGGAGATCCCGATCAGGAGCGGCGTGGTCCTCAGGTCTGTCGTCAGAGCCACAATGGTGCTGAGGTGGAAAGGCGTCCAGCAGAACAAGCACACGGCCAAGACGATAAACACCATGATGGTCACTTTCTTCTTGGCTTTGTCCAGCGCTTTGGCATTGCTGTTGAGCCGCATGTTCCTCAGCTTGTAGAGCATCATGGTGTATAAGATGCAGATGGTTGAAACCGGAATGGCAAAGCCCAAGATGAGTGTGTAGATCCGGCTCGCTTTGAACCAGAAACTCTCGGGGCTAGGGAAGCTGAGCACGCAGCTCTTCCTCTCATCATCTGGGTTGACGAAGACGCCGGCGAACACAGTGAAAGGCATGACGATGAGGATAACAAGGATCCAGACACATAGCGAGATGATCTTGGCTGCTCGGTAGGTGCGGTAAGGCATGCGTTTGGACCTCACAGTGGCCAAGACAACCAGGTAGCGGTCAATGCTCATGACAGTCAGGAAGTAGATACTGGAGAAAATGTTGTAGTGGTCTATGCTGAGGATGACTTTGCACAAAACGTCGCCAAAAGGCCAGTAGTGCAGCAAGTGTTCGGCTATGTTGATTGGCAACACCAAAGTGAACAAATCATCAGCGATGGCCAAGTTCAGTATGAACATATTGGTCACTGTTTTCATCTTGGGTGCTTTGAGGATCACGTAGATGACGGCCGTGTTGCCTGTCAGTCCCACTGCGCAGATCACAGAGTAGATGACCGGTAAAATGACGTAGAGGTCAGCGTAGAAGTAAATCTCAGGAGGAAGGGTACAGTTCAGGTCAGTGCTGTTTCCGGAAGTCAGGGAGTAGAAATCCACAGAGTAATTGCAGACTGGGGGAGCACCTCCAGAGACGGACACATTCTCCATGTTTGAAAACAAATATCAACCAATTTAAATATTATAACTTTGTTTTAAAGAAGCATTGGTGTATTTGTTCCCCTTTTTAAGACACCTCTTTCACAAGATACCTGAGTCATTTGTCATTGAGCGTAAAAAGTTAGTTACACACAGCTCAGCAGACAAAAAAGGTTAAGTTAAGGTGGAATTAAACTTAATCACATCAGTGTAGAGGATCAGTCTGTAGAGCAACATTTCCCAGCAGCAGTCCACTAGCAAATTTAGGATCAGAGTAGTTTCACGGTGTTAGAAAAGGAGATCATCCAAGAATTATTTCACCTTTTCCCATGCACTCCTATTCACTGTACATAACCTTACAGACATAAGGAAATGAATATCAATCCTGTCAGACCTTGTCTTGAGAAAATCTCTCCCTAGCAGAGTTGGTCTGTGAATCACTGTCAGGCTGTTCGGTGTCCTTGATCCCTAAATCAGCAGTTTTGTGTCAGATTGTCAAAGTGTAGTTCTTGACACATGGTTTTATTTCCACTGGTGTTCCCCTTCACTTTTCCTTTCTGAAGTCAGCGTGAACATCACATTCAGTCTGCCTTTGTTGCGTTTGCCCTCACACAAGATATCCTTCCCCTCCTTTAAATATCTCCTCCCCCGTTGCCGAAGATTTACAATGAGTATATGAATGTTGAACGTGTCCACGATAACGGTTAAGTATGACTTAAGGCGCTGGTGCTCCCTCTCCGTGCTTCATGTGCGATCCGTAGAAAGTGCCAAGGTTTTACGCACGAGTGGTGCATCCCAAAATCTGAACCAAAGAGAGACATCAATTATTTGCCTTGCGCACATTTCAAACACAACAGTTCGCGGCGTGAATATAGGCAGCAGGTGCAGCTTCTACTATCAACATAACAGTTTTTCTAAATGAAATGTATTAAAACGATATACAACCAACAAAACTCCCGTTTAAGGAGATTTGAAAAGACTTAGCCACGCGATATAATGTTCTGTTGGCAGGGTTTTATATCCAAAATCATTTATAAACAATAATGTGTTATAATGACGAGGCATACATGGTCAACAAAAGTTTTTCACAGATATTAAAGTGCATGAGTTACCTTTGTCTGCGTGCCTGGTAAAGTCAATCTCCTCCAGTCAGTCCTCTGAGGTAAAAGCGCAGCTCTCCAGCCTCTGCTACGGTCTCTCTCTCTCTCTTTCTCTCCCCCCCCCCCCCCCTCTCTCGCTCTCTCTCTCTCTCTCTCTCTCTCTCTCTCTCTCTCACTCCCCACGCTCCTTGAAGGCAGCGCCACCGACTGACGTCATCACGAGAGCCCCGTGTCAATCATGTCAAAATCATATCTTTAAGGATTTTTTCTCCTTCTGTCAGGGAAGCACTTTTGGACATGTTTTTCCTTTTACTCCACTTGTCAATCAACACCCTATTGTCTGTCAATGAGATGTAAGAGGCAAAGCTATACCTCACATAATCAAAAAATGGTTCCCTTAATGTGTCACTTCAAATTAAAAAAGTAATTGCTAATATACTTTTACTTATTTTCATCATTTTCTTCACACTTCTATCAGCAGAAAGAAGCTGTTTCAGTGAAAAGAAAGTCTGATAAATCCACTGGTTACTACCTGCACAGCCCCAAAAAGTCTCATTATATCTTTGCTGTTTAGCTGATAAATGCTCCACTATGTTCACAAAAGAGCTCGAGTTTTCCTCAGCAGGTGGAGGAGATTAGTACTTCCATTAATTTGGGGGACTCATAAGAAGATCCAAGCAGCAGAGGTTGAAATACCCAGACATTAAATCCTTATCCAGGCTCATGCTGCTTATACATGCAACGTTTTTGTCTCGTACAATGCCCATAACAATGACCCCTCGCTTTCAGTTCGTAATGCAAGCTTTTCAGTTATTCATTTTTGAATCGCTCAAGCACAAATGGAAATAACTGGGACGACATCATCATGACATTTTTAGGGTTATTTTGTCTAACTTTTGAGAACTCCTTTCAGAGCCGCGGAGGAAACTACAATTCTTTTCCCAGGTGGAGCAGTTCTCCTCATGGTGTGCCACTTTTAAAGTACTTTTATCTTCTATCTATAACTTTAATCCATCACATCTTTTAGATTTAAAAAGGGGGCTTTGTTTTCTTTTTCAAAAGAAAGTATAGGTGTTGGTTTGGATTTCATTGCCAACGTAACGCCTGTATGATTACATTTTAATGGTGCTGGATTGAGGAAATGCTATGTGTTTTTAGAGTGGGCCTCCAGTGCCTTTATATTAGACACAGAATTGGAGGGGGTGGGGGTGGGGGTGGAGAAAGAGAGGATGACACACAGCAAATGGTCCCAGGCCGGCCCATACGGCGACCCGAGGTGATTCTATTTGAAAGAAGGCTATGGTTTCTCATGCGGCATCAAAGAGTTTTTAACTGGACATTTTAATCTCAGCAGCTGAGTCAAGTGTCTGCCTGGAGGGAGATACTTTGACATCTTCTGTGGAAATCAAAAACTTCCAAAAGTTCCTCCATGACATGTGAGATGGAAGAAGAAACTGTCTAACTCGTTTTTCAAGAAAGTTTTCGACTTGCTCTTTACAGTGTGATGGACAGTCAGAGTTGTTCTTGACTGAATGAAATGTGTCACACATACCAAATATGAAATATCCTTCCTCACTCAACCGTCTCATTGCAAGTCCATTTTTCTTCTCCTTTTCATTTTTCTTAGCAGATAACATCCTAAACATGAGGGCTCGTGGGATTGGTGCTTCAGGTCACTTGGAGCTTAATGCCCTCCTCTGGTGTTCTCTCTCTTCCCATGCTTTTTATTTCTGAGTATTTTCTGTTTCTGTTTTCTGTTTTCATCTCTTTGTATCAGTATCTGAAGGGCATCTTTTCATACTATGAATTGTCCAGATATATGTGTTCTGGTTCTGAGATAGTGTAAGCTTTTTAAGCCCCAAAAAACTCTGAAACATCACAGTTTTCTGTTTGGAAGAACGCATTTTATCAAAATGCTTTTAGTGGTTGTTAAGGTTCAATTCAAAGGTACTTTTTCACATATATTAAAAATAACAGACAACATTTATGTCCAGCGACTTACAGTTGTCTATTTACAGAAGTACGGCAACTGTTCAGAATATTTAAGAAACAAAACATCCAGATTTCAATTTATTTTGATACAATGACTTGCTAAACTATGTATAGTTTGTAAAAAAAATGTATGTATCCTTTAGCTAAATCATTTTCTCACCAGCTCCTGTCTAAGTTTCCCTCGGGTTTATGACTTATCACCTTTTCCCCTTCACCTCTAAAGTGGATTAAATATGTTGGAATCAACAAAGGGTCATTGCGTTAATCCGGATTCAAGGAGAGGAGAGTCAGCTCCATCTCACACACTTGGTGTACAGTAAAAACACATTTTCCCTGATCCTCCTCTTTTGAATCACTCACTTCTCTTTCACCTCCCTTAAGCTGCCAGTCGACTCTTTGATCCCGCATCCCAGCACGATATTTGAGATTTACACTTTTCTTTAAAAAACACATTTGCTATAAGCTCCCCATCTCTTTTGCTTCATCGACTGTGCTGCTCTCCCTCACTCGCTGTTGTTCTTTTTGCCCTGCTCTACCTAACAGATATGGAAACTGAATTTATTCAGCTAAATGGCTTCAAAACAGCTGTTTCTGTTTTTCTGACAGAAACTGTAGCACTGAAAGATGAACAGCTACTCTCAAGTACTGAGCGTCAACCAAACGTTCCTCGTAGGTGGCAATGAGTTTCAAGGGAGTCACTCTGATCCAGGCAACAGCAGTAGTTTGTAATATATGTTATCAAACAGTACTTGGCAGTCAGAAATAAATGAATAAAACATAAACCAGTTATATATTTGTCTAGGGAACAGTAACACTGTTTAATTATGAATGACACATTCACACCTAACACATTCTTCGGTTAATCACTCAGCAGCTCCTCGTGTTTTTTGCAAGTGAAACATTTGCTTTCATAAAAGTCTACATTTTAATGTCAAAATAAACTTCACGGAAACAAATATCACGCCTCAATTTTAGCAACTTTCAGATCTTTCAAACATAAAACTAGAGTTGTTTTCATAGCAGGATTTCACGCAGCACGGACACATAAATAAAACAAACATAGACAACTGTAGAACATTTTGCAAGACTGAAAATTACAACAACTGAATGTGGATAAAGTAAACATCAGCAATGATGTAGAAATCAAAAAGGTAAGCTTAACAACTAAAGCAAAAAATAAAAAAATAATACATGGAGCTGCCTGGATTGAAAGAAAACACGTGACTTTGAATTCAGTAAAATTGATAATACCACCGTGTCACACATGGAATAAATCCAGCTAATTGGTGTAATGAGTAATACAACCCGCCAGACCTGGTCAAGATCAATGAATTGCTTTCCTGCAGCAGGAAGTGGTCTGGAGGGTGACATAGATGCAGTGACATAAAGATCAATAACACAAACACGACCTTTACCAGTCAGGAGACAAACCAAAGACTATGGGTTCACACATCATGTAACGCGATACTCCAACACCTGCTCTTATATTAAGGGCATACAACCCACGCCCTGGTATCAATGTTGTGTGGCTTAACATTTGTGAGGTTGCAAAGTGTTGTTCAGAAAAATGTTGCAAAATAAAGCATTAGAGAGGACATATTCCGTTCAGTTTCCGGCTTATATTTGTATTTGTTGCTTCTGTTGTGACATGTTTACATGCTTTAGTGTTCAATACATTATATGAACCTGAAAAGGAGCAGAATGTTTCCTCGTTAAATACGACTGTGTCTGCCTTGCTTTGTCATTGGTAGAGCGTTAAAGTTATGGTTGGGCTCAAAAATTAACTATCCATTTTATTTCCCCACTGAATCTGTTCAGGGTGACAGCAGCGTAAGAAACCCATTGTCAGCGACAAGCAATTCCGACTTTCCCCTTCATAACCTGAATGACTTTGGTGTGTGGGAGGGAACACAAGCACCTGGAACATCCATGAATCCTGCGCAGCAAGAACCCATCCTGGAGTCTGGCTCATAAAATGCTCCTGCCGTAATTGCATTGCTTACTCTAAAAAAGTGTTTCTGTTTAACTGAGTGGTGACCACAGGTCTGTAGAGTGGCAGATATTTATGGGAGAACACTTTCACTTTGGTTGTAGGAAAGATAAGAGGTGAAAGTGCTGAGCCGAACTGAAATATGTTTTATGTGTTGAAGGTGCTGACAGGTCACACTGAAAGGTGATGGAATTTTTAAAAGCCCTGTCAAAAACAGCTGATGGATGGACTTCACTTACATGGTCAGATAATACACTGACACTGTGTGTGTGTGTGTGTGTGTGTGTGTGTGTGTGTGTGTGTGTGTGTGTGTGTGTGTGTGTGTGTGTGTGTGTGTGTGTGTGTGTGTGTGTGTGTGTGTGTGTGTGTGTGTGTGTGTGTGTGTGTGTGTGTGTGTGTGTGTGTGTGTGTGTGTGTGTGTGTGTGTGTGTGTGTGTGTAACATGCATTTCCTATCTTCTCAGTGTTTTTTCCCCCCAGGAGATCTCCTTCTGGTATCTTCAAATACTTTTGATGCATTTGCCATGATTTTAAGGTGTCTGCCTCAACCCCACAACCAACAGTGTTAAGTTTGTGGTGTCTGAAAATTCGGAAAGGTCTATAATCTTGAACAAATCCTTGTCATAAGTTTCTGTCGAAGTTACATTCAGAGTTGTGGTACATTGTGAAGTACAGTGAAAAGTATATTCATGAATGCTGTCATTATTCTTTGTATAATTTCTCACTGCCAACCTTATTAATAATCTTTATCCTAATTGTCATGCTCCATGGTTTTTATAATGATTTGGGATTGCTTATTTGCAAAGTACTTGTTTCAAACTATCACAGAGTGACTTGGATACTGAAGAAAACTTTGAAAAAGTGACGATTACCAAGTTTGGAGAGCGTTTATCTATTTGAGGTTTGAGTACATTTAATTGTGATGGACGTCAGAGATTATACAATCCTCCGAACAGTTAGGCCGCGAACCTCTAAAAATAATTGTAAGTTGTACTGGATTGAGTTATGACTTTTCATACCAACCTAAAGGGCTTTAAAGATGGTCTCAATGAGCTGTGTGCCTTATTCACTGTTGCTGCACCACCTGCCAAACTGCTGTCCATGATGATAAGTGGGTAAATCAACAAGCCAAACAACAATAACTAACTCCCAGTTGCTTTTAAAAATTATGGTATACACCTGTCCCTGTCACCTCATGCAGTGTAACGTCTCTGGTACAAACCCCCCTCCAAAAAAAGAACAGAGAATTCTGGTTTTCATAATACCCCCTCTTGAGCACACAGGGAGACGTCCAGGGAACATAAGGTGGGCCAGTGATGATGGATCAGACTCCAGTATGCTTAGCAGAGGAAGCAGTCCCAGCTTCATCCTCCGCTGCTGAGCATAAAACACTCAACTTGATAACATTAATAGGACCAGTACCGGCCCAGCACCTCAATACATGGCAGATTATAGCCTAATAAAAGGTTGAATTCCTGTTAGGGGCCCAATAAACCAGCTACTGATTATAGGATAAAAGAAAAACCAATAACAAAAAAAAGTGACAAAGCTATGGTTGCTAAACGATCGCTGCACCTTCCAATCAAAAGCTTGTCAATATTCCCGGGATCCTTTATGTGTTGCTGGGCACTGAGATCTAACAACCGGCAGCTTAGCAATAACACAATGATGTCTGGACAGCTGCTCATATTCGGCTATGTGTGCACACGAGCACGTCCGCCAGTTATCAAAGTCTGATGACCAATCACTAAGCTCTACTCTTCCCAATTCCTGCTACTTTGGCTTTGATGATGTGACTCCTAGCTCAGAAAGTAGATACGTTTACAGTAGGTATTCTCAGCATTTTCCATTCACTGAATATCACTGTAATCTCTTTCCTAAATTTGCAATCGAACATATTCCTTTGCTCTGTAAATGGTGATCGCACAACAATGATACCATCAGCGTTTTGGCTGGTTTCCTATAGGCCTCTCCTTTGCAGTGCAATTGTCTGAAATAAAATGCATTGTGTCTTGTTGTGTGTAGCTCAGAAGAAGCATGCAAAGACGGCAATGACATCTCTCCTGCCTTCCCCCACCAAGCTGCACTCCCTGCTCCCACTCTTCCCATATACCGGCTCGTTCTATCTGCCGGATGGGTTACTGTACTCAGGCCTTAGCACTCCAGCTTTCTGTTCCCTCTGCCTATCAGACCTTGTTGCACTCCTTATCACACCTTCTGGGCCTGCTTCTGCTTGGTTTGAGAATTGTCGCCTGATCTTGCATCTGATGTTTTATCTCCATGTTTCTTTGAATCGTGCATGGGAGTTCGCACCTGTTTATTTCATTTATCAGGTACTTCAAAACACACTACAACGATACAGATTGCATCCTCCAATAGTTCCAATTTAAAATGTTAATGGGTCCATGTGAGACATCATTCATTCATGACATTTGTGCAGGTCAAGTTTCATTCATCACTACATTGAAACTACATTTAAACTGTAGTTGAGACTCCGTGATTTCTTCTTCACATCTCGCTCAGCCAATCATGAAAACGACTCTATTTTTCATGAGCTCATTATCCTCAACAAGACTGATTTAGTAAAGTTTATGATTTTTTAAGGGCTTTCTAAAAAAGATGCGTCCCTCTTAGATTAGGTAGGAATGATTTCCTATTCTTAAATGCTTAATGAATATCTAATCTTAACTTTATGTGTTGATTGCTAAGTGACTAAATGACAACTATTAGCGTGGGTAGAAGCAGTAGAGCTGTCAATTGTGTTGTTCTATCCTAATTAATCAGGCTCTTTGTGTGCCTTAAATGTCTTTGCGGTGTGTTTTTGTGTTAAATTAAAGCTGTGATATATAGGATGAAACTTTAGCTACTAAGCCTTAAGATTCAGTGAGACAGGGCTAATTCTTACTGTTGAAAAATAGGCATAATGAAGCATGCAAACTGCTATTCCCCTACTTTGTTGGATTTTACAGTAGTCTGGATGCAATGAAAAGGGATTGGTCAGCAAATGTGAGTGCGATAAAAGCCTTTTTCATACCATACGAGGAGAGTGTGTGTGAAACACGGATAGCATTTTTCATAAGGGTAGGATGCCGGTGTATGTAAGCCACGTGTGCTTGTCTGTAAGAGTTATGTCTGATGCGTCTGGTTGAGCATTAGTAGTTAATTCACATGAAAGTGGTGGCAAGCTTCAGGCGATAAGTGCTCAGAATAAGGCATCCACACACACACACACACACACACACACACACACACACACACACACACACACAAACACGCATAGGTTCCCTAAGAACTGGTTATTTATCTGTGTTCAAATTCAATTTAGCTCGGCAGTAATTTACTTCATTTTGTGCTGAGGGGCAGAGGTCAAAGCAGCCACGCATGAGGAAAAGTGAGCTGGGTGTTTTTTTCATTATTTAGATTGTTCATTTTGCTTTTAAGCAGACATGCTGGGAAAAGCTTTCGATACATGACTTGAGGCAGCGCTGTTGATCAAATAAATATGGACGGAGCCTAATGATTGTGTTGCTTAAGCAAACAAATGAGAATGAGCGCTGGTAAATAAGTTTGATAGGGAAATGGAGAGATGGATCAATAGGTTAAAAGGGAGGGAATATTAGCTGCAACTGAAAAGGGGAGATGAAGCGCTGAGAGAAAATGAGGTCATAGATCAATAGAAAGGAGAGAAGACTGATTATCCACACGTTTTAGTACATTTTCTCATAAATTAACTCTCTTTCTGTCAGTTCTTGCAGAGAAAAGCGTTGCAGCCCAGGACATTTCCACAGCCTGTCAATTTATTCAACATGATAATCGTCGACAGCTAAGCCACAGCAGTAAGATGGATCATTAGATTGAATTTCTACAAGTGACGACTTTTTCCCAGAACTAATATTATACGTGGGGAGTGTCCGCTTGTGATTGAATCTGTCGCGTTCAATTCAGTCGTTTTATTTTGCTGAGCATCTAATGATGAGTCATTTTGACAAGTGCAATAGATTGACGCACAGGACTAAATGTTCAAAGGACTTTTGCATTAAACAACTGTTCTGTGGATGGACTAGAATTGAAATCAAGAGTGATTCAATTGTTTGAAAGCAGCAGTGACCTTAACTTCTCACAAAATGTTAACCCTACACAGGACTCCCCTTCAGACTCCTTGATGCAGGCGAGCAGATAAGCGCTTACTGTATTTGCTTGCACCGAGAGAAAGAAGAAATCAGATCAAAGATCCAACTCAAAGCAGAGGACAACCATGGACTAATATCTTATGTCACGCTAAATGACAGGTCCGCGACTTCATCTCTGAGTTATGGAACATTTATCCACACTCTAGAAATGTTTCAGTATGTACAATACTTCTAAAAGTGGTTCCAGAAACGTTTCCACACTTAGAGGACATCGTTTTTGGCGATTGCAGCTCTGGGTATTAACTCCATGGATCCTTGACAACAAATCACGCAGAGGAAATCGAGTAAAGACCTTTTTTTTTTTTACCTTCTTTGACCCTGTTTAACACACTTTGAGCTGTAGTTCAATTACATTTTCAGTTTTCAGTTTTAGTCAAGGAGCTAGTGACCGTACAGTGATCAGTTTCTGATGAAAGTGACAGAGTCCATGGTTCTGCAAATCTGCAAATTAGCATGTTGTTTTAAAAGGAGATAAAGGTTATGAAAGGACATCAATTGTTCATCAAGCAGAAACATATTCTCTGCGTTTCCATCCTTCCGCAGCCCTCTCTTCTTCTGCACATGATTACCCTTACGCCCTCCACTATTCTTCCGAAGCACTGACCTTATGAATAGCTCAAGAAAAGAAAGTGCAACACAGTAAGAGACTTACAAAAGGTTGCACATTTCCATTGTCGGTTTTATACAAGCTTTCCATCCTCCTATCAGCTTGTATTGGAAAGCTGCCTGTCAAATGTCATGTTGTGTGTGTGTGTGTGTGTGTGTGTGTGTGTGTGTGTGTGTGTGTGTGTGTGTGTGTGTGTGTGTGTGTGTGTGTGTGTGTGTGTGTGTGTGTGTGTGTGTGTGTGTTTGTGTGTGTGTGTGTGTGTTTCTTGATGATTGGTCCTATTGTTGTAGGCTTCTGATTTGTTTTAGGTGATTGTTGTTTTTTTGATTGCATTGTTTTTGTCTCTTATCTTAAGCCACCAATCCACATGTTCTCCGTCTGATCTAGCGTAATCAAATCAAAGCCTAAGCAAATTGTTTACTTTTGTATCACTCCTTCAAACTCTTTTTATCGTTGCTTATTAATAAAGACATATTTCAAATGTTCTGTCTTGTTGATTTCATCACTGTGGCCTATATATTATTATTCTGTTTGAGTTGAACAGAAGTTCTGAAAAGGTGCATACAGCACGTACATGACTGTCATTTCGTTTTATTTTGGATGTAATTTTCACTCCCAGTTTATTAGATTTAAAAAAGTTAAGTGGATTTGCAGACTTGGCTGTTTAGTGTCTTTCTGCAGCCAGACGGTAATGACAAGGTGCTGCATTAATTTGACTTAAATGAATATAACAGAACACACTGTCTCGATTAGGACAGAGAAAAAGGTAAGAGAGTAATATTATTTTACATCACCCTTTAGCTGAAACAGGAACACACATGGTGAACAGACAGCGATGTAAAGTGATTTCGTGTCACTCTTTCTAATACTCATACATGAAGATTTGATGTCACTCATACATATATATCTTAAGTGGTAGTTGCAGCTGTAAGTAAAAAATAACTATTATGGACTAATTATGAATATTTATTCATCTTTTAAAACTCAGTAATCAGTGAAAAAGTCCCTGTCCATGCCAACGTCACAGCTCTCATCCCATCTTTCACCCTAATGAGAATCCCTCATGCTCATACTTCTTTCCTCTAACCCACCTCCCTCCTCCCCCTTGTCTGTCAGGGTGATTATCCTCGTCTTTCCCATTGCCTGGCAACGCAACTAATGACTGTGGGCTTCCCTCTCTACCACTGTCAGGCTGCCAGAAAGAAAAGAGTAGAACGTCGTAGTCAGGTGGAGCAAACTCCTTTTTCATATTCATTGTATTTTTAAGAAACTATATTGTGCTCGTTTCAAAGTTCATATCTGTATTTTATTCCTCTACTGTGACATGTCTCCATGCTCAAAAAGCTTTCAACCTTAACAGTACACAACGTGCTTCTTATTCATCCTTTTACAATCTCACACCTATAGTGACAAAGCTGCTGTTTAAATTGCCGGCCTGCCGATTGGAAGCAGCTTGAATCAAGGTTTCTTTCACAGTTCTTGATTAGTTATAGTAGGAGGAGCACGTGTTATTATTAACATTCACTATGGCTTTCATTTATCCAAAGGACCTAGTAAGCCAAATAAGTGTGACTGTGAACCAGAATGCACAATGTCAGGATTCCCGATTAATGATGGCCGAATTTCCTTTCATCCACTTCATAAATGTACACCTGCTCTTATCCTACTGTGTCATATTAAAATGTCAGCCGAGAAAATGACCTAATGTGAGAGGAAATTTGTCAGACACTTCAGGGATGAAATGCTCACCTGGTGGCCTGTTAGTCTAATCTGTCTGTACCTTGCCACTTCAATTTGGAAGTGCCTGACTCCTGCCTTACTCTGTCCTTTAATAAGCCTTTGTAGAGTCCACGATCTGCAGAACATACGATTTTCTTTTTGAGGCACCAATTACAGTCCACTAATTGCGTTCTCCTGTATCTGTTTCTTTCTATGTATTCTCTTTTCTTTATGATCCTGTTTGTTTGAGACAAAGTTTTCTGCTCTACTAAGTCCTATTTGGCCCTGCAGCAAAACATTTGAGGCCAGTCCTGTGATATTCCCACACAAAACGATTCCTCATCGGGGCTTTAAGATAAACAGAGAAACCCCAGACTCCCACTTCACATTCCCTTCTGGACATCAATCAGCAATGTCTCAGCTCTGGTCCCCTCTGTGGCTGGTCTTTTCTTCTTTTGATTTCATAACAGAGTCGATAAAACACACACACACACACACACACATTAGAAACACACTGCTGCTGCTGCTGCTGCTGTCACTACTTAGACCATTGCAGACTGAACCTTTACGTACATCATTATTTTTAACACACTCGAGGAAATAAGAGCCTTTGTCCCCATTAGATAATAAGTGCCGCCTGATTCAAGCAATATTCAAATGTGTTTGAACTTCTATGCAGGAAAAACCTTCTCAAATGTAGTGGACTGCCCGACCATTTTTGCTACCATTCATCAGCAGCTTTCTGTCATTTCTTTAGAGTTTGAGAAATAGTAGGTAATCTTAAATCTTCTTAATCTTAAATCTTCTCGCTGCAGAGCTACCACAGCCATTTTCCTTGTTTCAAACGTTGATGTGTTTAGGTGTGTCTTCTGCCCGATTCATCCACAGTACGACATTTCTGACAACAACATTTTTTAGAAGATATTAATGGTTCGAAGACGATTCCATTTCTTTTGCTTCAGGAACCACAGCATGTTGATAATGGTGTTTCTGAGTGGCTGACAGCCTGGCAAGTTTTCGAACTGTGCAAACGTAAAATGTAATCTTCGACAGCAACTACCTGCACAGACTGCATGTGTGGCGTGTCCCTGTGGGTTTGTATAACAGCTCAGCCTCTCACTGAACTCAGAGTTTGTTTTTTTTCTTACAACCTCTCTCCTTTTTATTATTTTCTGCTTGTTCATGAGGCAGATCCATAACGCCCCAGGATAGTTTGTGGATATGTTTTAAGTTTGCTTTCACTGCATTAACTGTAGGAAGTCTAATACATTATGCCCATATCTTGAATTATTCCACCCGTATCAATTGAAACTAACCCATTATCTTGAGAATGTCCCTTTCAAGGGGACCCAAGGGCCACCCCACAAACCCTTTTCCAAATATAAAAGAAAAAGACCCCCGAAAAATGAGTTTGAACAGATATGAACTATTATTTGTTTCAGATGTATGTATAAGGGTGGAACATGGTGAAAAAACTGCAGCCAGACTCCATCCTATGTACCAAAAACATCTTGGTTAACACCCTTTTGACTTATCAACATTTAGCTTGGGCGATGACATAGTTTATTTTACATATTTCATTAGTTTTTCTGTTGTGAAACAATGCATCTCTTGCTTAGAATAACACCAATTAGTTTTGATGCATTTACTCATCCTAGTATTAGGAGCAGTGGTTAACTTCTATACAGGGCCATGGGATCCAGTGTGTTGCTTAAGTGAACTTTGGTACTCAACATCACCCATTTGGTTCCAAAGCAAAGTCCCTAAGGAGTAAGCTACTTCCGCCCCTCAACAGTGACCGAGAATCGAACCCTGTCCTCGAGTGCCAAACCCCAGCCACTGGAACTCTAGGGAATTATCTGTTGCACTCTCTGGTGGCTGTCAGCAGGGAATTCATTGACATGAACAGAAAGTTGCCACTGCCTGCTGATATCAAGAATAAAGCACACACTTTCTCACTCGGCATTTCAGTGTTGTTTTTACTTTCTCACACTGCACTGTCTTGCTAACATCCCTCTCTTAACACCTGTGCGCACCTTGCTCTTTTCATTCCCTTAGTCTCTTGCTCATTTCATCCACTCATTCTGCATTAAACACTACCCTCTAATGCATATTGTTAATGCATCACAAGCACTTACTCACAGACACCATTTATGCTAATGTTGTTTCTCTGAATGTTCCTGTTGTTGGGTTTTCTATTCGAAATACCATTGCCGTGCATTGATATTAATTAAAGAAGCTCTTATCTTGTTCAGACTTTCAGCAGACTTGTGTTATGTGTTAGCAGTCGATCTGCTTTGCTTTTTGCAGAAGCAAACAGCCACAATGATAAGAATTCTGCAAGCATTATCAAAGAACAATGAATTTAACTCAACTGTTGATCCCAAAGCAAAAGATGGATTTCCAGTTCATAACTATAGTATGTTGTGTTGTTGCGGTTGCAACACATTTACATAATACTGCTTGTTATGCCACAAAAGTGCTGTGTTGAATGTTTACTGTACCTTTATAAAGATTTAGGTTATACATCAGCTTGCTTAAGAGTCATCCCATTTGTTTTCTGTGTCTGTTTTACCAGAATTATTGTATAAACGTAAATGGATTTCTAAATAAAAACCTATATTTTTATTGCTACTTCTCTCCCTTTTCCTATTTTTTTATTCCTATCTTGTTGGTGATAGAAAATCCTGTTCTATGCAGATGACACTCCACTGTTCCTATCCCCTTTACACATCTCTGGTCTATAAATATGTTTCTGCACACCCTGCTGACATCTCCACTTTATATCCTCCTGCAACCTGATCCAATTTCATATGTCATACATTACAGAGGTTATTGTCACCATCATAAGTCATACTGTATGTGCGGCCAAGCAGCATCCCACTGTGTGTTCCACTTGTAGAGAAAGAATATATAGACAATCAACATTCCTTGGATTAGAAGCGTCTCACTTTAGGAAGCATATATTAGAGTGTGGCCAAGTATGAATAGATCTAGGTCTGATTATGGTTTTATCCTACTATGTATGTGTGAATGAGAGGGTAAGAGTGGGGAAAGGAGGGCATTTAGTGGGAGTAAATTTGCATGTGTGTGGGTTGTGCTTATTACTGTGGGGTGACACAAGAAATGACACAGCCCATTTAAGGGCCTGTAAAGAGGTCAATGTAGCAATACAGAATGCTTGTGTGTCAGCGAGCCTGATTTTCCGACTCTGCTGCAGCACAAAGCACGGTAGCAAAGGTTTGTGTGTATGGCCAGTGGTATATGGGTTGGTGACCTTTTGAGCCGTGTAATTAATCTTTTCTGTTCAGATCTTTTGCTCTTTGACATTTATTCTCAGAAAATGTTGCCTCACACCCAGGTAAACATCGGTTTGAATGAATAGCTTGGAGCATAAAAGTTAATATCCGTATTTCTCACTTTCACATAGAAGTTTTACCAAGAAATGTTTATGCTTTTTGAGCCTCGGGCGGACGGTTGAGTTGAAAAATATGTGCACTGAAAATGACTTTTCCCATGCAGGCATTTGTTGACTGAACTAGAAGTGATTCTTCTTGGAAAGGTTGACCTTGTTTCCGCAGATTTACATAGTTTTCAGCAAATGTAAACATCGAGCCAAGCACTGAACATTTGATGAGAATATCATTGCCAATTCCGAGACTTCAATCCCAACATTGCTGTTCTCATGGAGCTCATGTTTACTGTAATATATAGCTGTCCATTTTTCATGCTATATTTGATTGTATCCATGTCCAGAATTCTTAATTCAAACCTTTGTATTCTATTCCTTTCCTCCATCCAGATCCCATCTCCACTGTATTCTCTTTGATCCGTGGTTGAGATCTGCCTTGAAATTTCTTAACCATGATTCTCACTGAATCTATTTCCCATTCCTTCTTTTGTATTTGTTAGAACGTGAAAAATACAAAGTAATTGTGAAAATATATTTAGAAAGAGTAAATTGTTCCTGATGAAAAGGGCTTTCTATTATTGCTGTGGTGATTTGACTCATCTATTAGTTGTTGTGATCCTTTTAAGGAATGAACCAACTCTTTGATGAAAGGCAAAGAGTTTGTCCTTAGGGTTTATTCTTATCTTAAATCCTTAGCTGGAAGCATTTCAGCGCTAGCAGACTTTGAAATGGATGAGATTTGTTTCATCATTCTGCCTCCTTCTTTCTTCTTAATTCATCGACTGCTATGTCCTGAGCTAATTCTTTAAAATGTATGATCTTTTTTCACAACCAGCAGCAGTGTGGTGCAATGACACCTTAAGGCAGTGAAAATACTTTTGTTCAAAGCACTGTGGGGTCAAGGTGCCGCTGGCTACAAAACGAAGCCCGTATTGAGTGAGCAGGTATAAAGAGAGATGGAACAAGGAGATGAAGTTATCAATCTGTCTGTTATCTTTTCCTTCACGTTTATTAAAGTTTCCAGGTTCATCTTTTCCCCTCTCATATATATCTCAGCGACTTCTTTAAAATGTTAATGTATTTTTAGTCCCTCTTTGGTCTGTCCCTGTTTAATCTTCGCTGTAGCCCTTCATCACGTTACCGTGCTCCTGCTCATGTTCTCATTAATTTCTTCTTCTTTTCCTTGATTTAATTTGCCAGTGGCGTCTTGATTCATTCATTCCCTTTTACCTCAATTGGTCCTGTATTCTCTTTCTTTGCATGCAATTAAAATCAGTGCTGGCATGTAGAGGATCCGAGAGGGTGAAATGTACAGGGCAAATTAGAGCCACCAGAACTGATAACTGAAGCTGCAACATTTCTCCAGGCTTTGCAGCCGAGTAAAAAGATTACAGTAAGCACACATCAACACCAACTTAAAAAGAGAGGGATGGATACATGAAATTACACTTTACATATACCAAACTACTACAACTAAAAGGCAATATGTACATAGTTTACCATGTTTTATAACTGATTACTGTAAGTTTAGATTGTATTAACCCAGTAGTAACGGGTCAACTGCTGAACACTATTTCATTGGAGCATGTTGCTCAGTGTTACACATTGACGAACTAGTTAATCTTCATGCATATCTTTTGGATGTCCAGTTAAAGCCACATAAATTGCAACAAACAAGTAAGGAAAAGGGACTGCAAATCAAATGTGAGTAAACAGATTGATGAATCAGAAAAACCAATGTGAAACTAATAAAGGCGGAACAAATAATGAATCTCCAACTAAAGAAAAGGCTTCAGGTAGGAATAATATTTTACTGATTGAATTCTGTATCACAAAAGTGATTTGGTTAGCTGGTGATTTGTATCAACCAGGAAAGAAATAGTCACTGTCCACACCTAAATGCAATTTGCATCCCCCTGCCAAATATCAATCAATGTCTGTCGTTCTGCCTTTCAGACTTTCTGATATTTCTGCACGTTGCAGCCCTGTAACTTTGAAAGTCTCGGAGTCTCCACCGGACCCCTAACCTGTTTACTGCCGTCTTCATAAGGCATCAGAAAGGTTTTTTTTGGCCTCTGATTTGATCAGGATTAGAGGGGGAGGAGAGAGTGATAACACTGTAGTTTTTAAGGGTAGGAACTGCCTTTGGATCGATCTTGGCAATAACACAGACTGCCTTTCATAAGGCCTGTCTATGTTGTTTTAGTTTCAAAGAAAGGGAAACACATTTTACCTGCAGCATATTGCTTCGCATTGTTGAAGTCTTTAATCCAATACTTTGTCTTGTTGTTCTGGGTTTTGAAGTACTATATTTACCTTACACAACCTATCGATCAATTCCAACCTTCAAAGCTGCAACGCTTGAGGTCCATTCTATTATCTCTCTTCCTCCCTAGGCTCATCCTCCATACAAACACTAAAACATATTTATTATGATTTTACCAAGATGAAAGATTCTGCTTCGCCCAGGGTCCAAGGTTTATCAACATACACTGATCGGCCCAAAAAAAGGTCACACACTCTTATATTCGTTGGACCGCCTTTAGCTTTGATTACGGCACTCATTCGCTGTGGCATCGTTTCCACAAGTTTCTGCAACATCACAACATTTATTTCTGTCTTGCATTCATTTTTCGCCAAGATCTTGTCTTGATGACGGGAGATTCGAACCACTGTGCAAAGTCTTCTCCAGCACATCCCAAAGATTCTCCATCAGGTTCAGGTCTGGACTCTGTGGGGGCCGATCCATGTGTGAAAATGATGTCTCATGCTCCCTGAACCACTCTTTCACAATCTGAGCCCGATGGATCCTGGCATCGTCATCTTGGAACATGCCCGTGCCATCAGGGAAGAAAGAATCCATAGATGGAATAACCTGGTCATTCAGTATATTCAGGCAGTCAGCTGACCTCATTCTTTGGGCACACTGCTGAACCTAGAGCAGACCAACTGCAGCAACCCCAGATCATAGCACTGCCCCCCACAGGGTTGTGACCTTTATTTTGGCCGGGCAGTGTATATTATTCATCCCCCGCCACAAGATTCATGCAAATAATTTAACAGGACAGGCTCAATCTTTCTTTTGGCAATGGAATATAGTTGTGTACTTTATATGTTTTGCATTATTATAATGGTCAGAAATATACTGCTCTTTTGGAAACCAGCACAACGCTTATAGAATTGTGATAATCTGTCTTGTCACTGCAGATCAAAGATAAAACGCACCATTATGTGAAATGCTCTTTGGGGTATCTCCACCTTGCAATAACAATACTTAAAAGCAGACAAACAGAACAAATCAATATCTGCCTTATCTTTACTTTCCAGTGGGTGCTATTTAGAAAGCGATGCTGGTCGAAGATAAGATGGTTGGTGAAATGTAGCGTGTAACTTGCATTTCACATTGAGCTGGATTTATTGATCTCCTTTTTTAGGGTGGGGATTTCCAATTAGGATGGAGCAAAAAGAGCAACATAAAGGTAATTGTCTTATGCTGCCATTTCCTCATCATTAAGCCTGGTGTGAACAGACTGTTGAAGGACGCTCCTCAGCTCAGTGACATTTTGTTCCCAAATAAATTGGATTTTAAAAGGTTGAGATGGTCTAGTTAACAGTTGATTAAGAGGAAGTACGTGTAATGAAATTAAATCCAGATCTGACAGGGAGAACATGATGATTAGCTCCCAGCATGACATACTATAGACCCTGTAAGAGGTGATTTCTAAAGATGTTCTTACACATGGAGGATGTGTTTTGAAAACATGGGCAACTATTGGGTCAAGGTGTTTTGCCAGTGATTAGTTAGCTGCTGAACCTCTTGCCTAAGAAAACTGCCTGTATCCTTTTTGACAAGAACAGATGCATGTATTACTCCTGTTCTTGAGAGATTCATTTTGATTTGTTTCCAAACTAAGTGTAGGCTTTTTATTTTCTAATTTGGGACTCTTCATTTCTCAATGTTCTGCTCTGCTCATAATTTCTAATTTGGCTCCAATGAAAAGACAATTACTTTCTCCTTTTCACAGTCTATAGATGAATAGAGGCTAAACAAACTAACTACGAATCTGTTTTTCACTCCCGAAGAGGGCTTGGGCTAAAAAAAAATACTTCTTTCCCTCATATTCTTCTTTGAAGTTCACAGTGACCTTCTATTGGTATCTGTCATACAAACACAGAAATCCTATTACCCTAGTAAGATCACCTTTCTGTTGATGTTTTTAGGAAGTGTATAAAAGAACATGGAGCTACTGGGCTGAAGATCTTTTGCAATTTAAGAGATGGTGGCTCTTTAACACTAGAAGCAAAACCACACTATCATCAACAAAAAAGCATTACAAGAAACTGTCAGTCTGTCATATGTAATTTAGTCACAAGACGTATGGGAAAGGATCAATAACCTTTCAATGTCTCGTGTCTCGTGTCCTACCAAAATGTATCCAAAATCAGATATCAAACACTGAATGTCTCCTTTTATCATTCATCGCTTTGACTGCGTTAGCTAACTCCTATAGCAATTGTGCCTTGAGTTGAGTCCATCAACCAATCAGAAGCTTTGTTCCTGATGGTGTGGCGGCTCTGATTTAAAACTCATTGTGCAATAAAATACCCTGAGAATAACCTCCATCCTAATATCTACATTCTTGGGGCCTCGTCCAAAATTATGATTAGAATATTGTGAATCTAATTGATGCTGTGTCGATTAACCCTCTAGTATTGTAAGAGACTGCCTTATTTTATTACTGCTGTGCCAGAGGTATAAAAGCTAAGAAATGTTGTTTGTTTTATTTGAGGACCCTCTAGGCTTCAGAAAACATAAAAACACACATCAGGAAAAGGCTGTTGCTTTTATTTGAACAGAGTTTTTGGGGTAATAAAACCCAACAGTCGGGCAGTTGTTGTATTAAAAAGTAACGTCCCCATTTGGCCTGTTCAAACCTTTTCTAAGAGCTGCGTGTGTATCAACTCTCCTGTCTTTTGTTTTTCAGCATGACTAAGAGGTAGAGCTATTGTCCAGCAATTGGAACATTCGCTGTTTCGCTCCCGGGCTTTTAGTGTGCCAAAGTGTCCTTCAGCAACACACTATCTCTCGATTGCACCTGTTGAGCAGCCTATACTAACAGTGTCTGATTGTGTGGTGAATTTGAGAATATTTACATAGGATATCAAGCCCTCTGAGTAGTCCATAGACCAATAAGGTGCGATATAAATCAATTTGACATCATCTCAGCATGAAATTGAAATTCCAGCGATGGATGTCGAGGCAAAATCACTGGATTACTTTAACCTTAAAACCTATAACTGTAAGATTTTCAGGCAGTACTTTTCTTTCATCTTAGAGGGCAATGACAAATATGTATTGATGATTGATATAACAGATCCTTTGATATCCTTGTCACACTGTGGATTACCGATGTGCGTTTCAGGTTTGTGTCTTGAGAATTAGAGCCACAAGGAAGCGATGATTTTAACCCCTTGAATTCCCTCCTCCCACTTTCTCTTGATGGCTCTGACAATTTTAAATCACTACTCAAACCTCAACCCTTTCTCACTTCATCATTCTGCGAGTGAACGATAATGCATTTGGATTAGTGTTTCATTTGTTTAAAGAGAAATATTTAAATTGACAAGGGAATTAACGTTTGCATGTGTAGGTGATTACTACCTTTATAACTGCCCATTTCCCACTTTCTCTTTTGCTTCTTTACAATTTCTAAACATCCATACCTTATCTTTCACCAGAGTGACGATCAAGCGCAAAGGAACTTTATTTGGTTTGAGATCTTGCTTATATCTTTAAAAAACCACTAAATTCTGAAGTACAATAAACGCTTTCATGTGTAGGATGACATTACTCATTGGTTTGATTTTGTATTTCAATCAATTTGTCCGAACCGCATCTTTTAGGGTACGAACACCTTATCTGGATTTATGGATCTGTTGAAGTATCACCTTGGTTATGCTCTTTTCACAACTACTGCATTTGATGTACCTCTTGCTTGGTTACTTTTGTCTTTTAGGGTATAGCCTTTCTGTTTAATCCGTTTGTATAGCCTTGTTGCTTTCTTTACCTATGCTGTTGCTGGATTTTTGGCGCTGTGCTTAAAAAAGTCATTTTAAATATCACTAGGTCCACTTAGGTAAAGAAAAACAATGTCTGTCCTCTCATGCACCACAGAATGCATTTTACCTTATTGATTCACAGCCCTGTGTCTAATTGCTTCACTACCTGCCCTGATGTGTTTCCAGCCTCGTGGTTACCTGCCTGCCATGATCCCTGTAACCCGTCCCTAATCCAATGTGTATTTAGTCTGTGCTGGGTTTTCTATCTTGCATTTTATAAGGAGTTTTTTGGTCCGTTTTTTCTATCCATCTATCTTTTGTAAATGTTGCCAAAGCAAACTGTGGTTTAGATTTTTAGGTCAATATTGTTTTTTTATTGCGATTTTGTCGGGATTGGGGAAAGGTCCCAAGCGCAGAACCAATAGAGGAGGCAGGGGTACAGAGGTATAACAAAGGGAGAGCTTTATTCATAAAAAGCTGATAACAAAATGCAGGAAAAAGTACAACAAAGGAAAAGTATCAAAATGAAAATGCAGACAAACCGGTGGAAAAGGGAGGGCTGATAAGGGAGGTCCAAATTGTTTCAGCTAAACGACGACGACGTGACAAAGAACACAAAGGAAAGACCAGACTAAATACAGAGGAGGGTAATCACAGACAGCTGGGAAGGGGGAGGCCAAAAGTATCTTACACATTTATTTTACCTACATTTGAAAACCAAGCGTAGATATAATCCAATGATATATGAATTGGAGAATGAAATGCAATAATCTGCAGGATTTGTTCAATTCTAACAAACATATGCGTGTACAAAATGACAGCCATCTTTAAAGTCCCTGCACAGCAACCTAGCAACCCGAAAGGTATTATGTTGTTTAATCAGACAAGGTAAGGGCTTTATAGGCAGGAAAAGCCCTTTAACCAAAAATGAATACCCTTGTCTTTCACAACTCAAAACTGTGGATTCATTTAAATAAATGACAAAACCTTACATGTTCAGCCTAGTAGCTGAAGTTTAACCAAAAAGAAAACCATATGGCAATACATTGCGGATGAAATAACTATCAGCTGCCTGGACAGATTTCCCCCCTGTTACAAAGAGCTGTCCTCGTTTTGAGAAAAGACGTATTTTTCCCTGTAAGGACTGTTGCTTAGACAGATGATGATTCAAAAGCCAAACGGAAAAGATGAGGTTTCTCTATGCCTGGTCAAACAGATATGAGTTACAAGGTTGAAGAGTAAACAGGATTTCCAAAGAATGCCAACTTATCTTCCATCTGTTCAACACTGCTGTTTAAACTGATATCAGCCACACGTCATGCACCTGTCGTTACGGCGGTTTTAGCTGCTAGCAGTTTGTGTAACCTCTGCACTGAAGCGAGGCCTGGGATATACACGAATAGGCTCTGTCACGAACACAGCAAAGTTTTGTAGTGAGGTAAATCTTACCCAATATTTAGCATGAAGTCTTACTTTAGTGAATTTTGATAGGATCAGTTGTTATTTTCATCAATGTTAAGTTATTTTGAGAGCACTGACAACCATGGTTCATCTGCGCGGTGCCATATGCATACACCCCTAGAAACCCACAATTTTCCTTTCTTTGGAGTACAGAGGTGATGCAATTAAAATCAGTCAAAGCCAAAGTCAACTTTATTGTCAATCTTTCAATTTGTGTGTACAGACAGAAAGATCGAAGTGCTGTTTCCCACAGTCCTGAGGTATTAAAGTAAAAATATACAAATATATATACAAATATGTACTGTATATACATTCATTACTATATATACATACACATGAAAAGGTGTAATATAAACAAAAAACACAAATAACTCTTATTTCAAAAGTATGCAGCATACATTAAAAGAAATGTACAAATGAGAGTGCAAACTATTGTCCATAGCAACGTAAAAAGTGTTGTGTGCTATATTTTTGTGTCTGCGTGGGGGGGGGTGTGGGGGTGTTAAAGTCCAGGTCCAGTGGGGGCAGGGAGGAGAGTTGAGATTGAGAGTAGGGAGAGAGTGGGGAGAGCTGGGAGGGAGGGGAGAGAGTTCAGCTTCCTGACAGCCTGGTGGAAAAAGCTGTTTTTCAGTCTGGCGGTTCTCGACCTCAGACTGCGGAACCTTCTCCCTGAAGGCAGGAGGGTGAAGAGGCAGATGGAGGGTTGGGAAGGGTCACCCACAATGCTGAGTGTTTTGCGGGTGAGGCGGTTGTTGTAAATGTCTAGGAGTGATGGGAGTGAGGCACCAATGATCCTCTCTGCAGTGTTCACGATGCGCTGCAGGGCGTTGCGGTTGGATGATGTGCAACCACAAGGTGATGCAGCTGCTGAGGATGCTCTCAAAGGCGCCTCGGTAGAAGGTGTGCAAACTTGACAAAGTAGTTGGAGCTCTTGGTGGGTGTACAGTCATGGGTCAGCAGGGTGAAGAGCAGGGTGAAGAGCAGGGTGAAAGGCAGGGGGCTAGGAACACATCCTTGGGTGGAACCCGTACTCAGTGTGATGTTGTCTGATGTGTTGTTGCCGACTCATACAGATTGGGATCTGGCAGTGAGGAAGTCCAGCAGCCAGTTGCAGAGAAAGGGGCTGAGGCCCATGTTTGTGAGTTTACGAACCAGCTGCTGGGGGATGATGGTGTTGAATGCTGAGCTGAAGTCTATGAGTCTCCTCACACAAGAGTTTTTAGTATCCAAGTGGGTGAGGGCTGGGTGGAGAGCAGAGGAGATAGTTCAGCAGAGAGGTGTTACCTCTTGCCCCCTTTGAATGTAGAATAATATTAAGTCATGTCATGATACGCATGATAACCATTCAGCCAACAGAGGAAACTGATTTTCAGTTACTCTTGCTGATTGAACTACTAATTTATGTAATCTACAGCATGTGTAGATAACGATGGATTTGCTTTGTTGGACCTAAGCAGCATGTTGCTTTTAGTATTCGCAATTAAAAATCAATGTCCAATGAGAAAAAAACTGCTTTATTTTGGGGAGATTTTGGGGAGCACAAATGCAACACTTACAAAAAATTGTAGTCATATAGCTGCAAGGTATGAGGGAGCATAGTATTTTATGTGCTGGACAGTGTCGCTGTCATGACTTGTAAGAGTAGTATTTGTAGTTATACCCTTAACTTTAAAGAAGGGAGCCTCATTTAGCAGTGAGCCTCATTCTCTGTCACAGAGTGGGAGGGTGTAGGTGTTGTATTGGAATTGGGCCCCAGTCTTGAGGAGTGTTCCAATCAGGCAAGATAATGGAAATCACGAGACTGTGGTAGAGAGTAGGTTTAAAAACCATAGGGTTTTTCCGATCAGCATTGTAGTAAAGAAAAAACATGACTGGAACCATTTCTACAAGATTGCATTTAAATGATTGTCAGCCTTCGGGCTCACACACGGGTTCAAAAGGATGGGGAAAACAACTTAGATCTTTATTATAAACGGGACTTAACTCAGGCACTGAATAGATAA
The DNA here is from genome assembly GCF_036324505.1 of Eleginops maclovinus. Taxonomy (NCBI): domain Eukaryota; kingdom Metazoa; phylum Chordata; class Actinopteri; order Perciformes; family Eleginopidae; genus Eleginops; species Eleginops maclovinus. Next base: position 22,584,333 of record NC_086349.1, on the reverse strand, counting down.
TAAGCAGCGTTCTCCTCAGATGTGGGGGAGACGGTCCTCACTCAGGACCCATGTACTGCAAAAGACCAGAACCAGGTTACCAACATGCTTTTATTTAGTGACTCATTACCTGATTCTGATCAGCTGTCTGGCCTCCGTCTGAGCCCCTACCATCACTCCAGCAGCTGGAGCCTTTACCACAACCCGCTGCCACAATGATGTCAACACAATTATGCAAAAGCAACCTTAAGCTGATGTGACTCAAAGGATCTTGTTTCCATTAGGAGCTCTTCACTACAGCATTGACTTTGAGAATCTTCTGCACAGCCTTCCGTTTGACATTTTGATTTAAGTATTGCCTCATCTGCCTCATAACTGTCACTAGATGGATTTTACTTCTCAGAAGACAGTCACCACTTACATTGTGAATCATTATCAAATCTGCAGTAACCTCCTTACAGCCGAGCCTTATGATGTTATGCAGTTATGGAAAACTCATTTTTATTCTGTACTAGTACTTTGCTATGATTACTAATGTACAGGATTTTTATCAAGCAGAGGGAATGTATACAAATCAGGCTTTAAAGGCTGCGTGTGTGTTAAGTAGATGGCCTCGATGTCTACATTCAGAATCCTGTCAAGAGGGAGTGATATTGCAGAGATGAGGAGCCCAGAACGCTTCTCTCCCTTCGTTGCTTGCTCATACCCCTTGAGCGCAGACAAAATTACTTGCCATTGTTTGGAAAATGGAGTCTGGCATTGAGATAGTGTCTGGCTCTCCGTGGCCAGCCCATTTAATGTTTGAATATAAAGTTGTGATGTTTCTGGCCGCACTGAACTGTTTATCTGAAGAGGCTTTTGAAGGGCTGTGTATTCATACACCTTCAGGTTGAGCTGACACTCTGCATCTGAAAATAGCAATCAAAGCCACATCTGTGGGTAACAGTACTTCGATGAGTGTGAAAACGCTAAACCGGTCAGGAGCAGGCCAAGATTGAAGAAAAACATTGACCGTCATGGCAACTTCAATCAATTTCGCTCCCCCAGCACTTGGAAGTGACACTGACGTGGATTTCGTATGACCATTTTTAAACTTTCAATAAACATCACTGATCCAATTAATACACAATAAAAGTGATTCATGTTGTCATGGGCCAAGAAACATTGGTTTAGCCAAGAGACCATATTTCCTACAACAGGTATCTTTATCAATAATCTTTGCAAGCAGTTGTAAAACTCAAACCAATTTTTGATTAGTGCATTTTTACAGCCCAGTTATCAGGGTAAACACAGCTGTTCCTAGTACAAATTAATAATGGGTATGTTTAATAACCAAGCGTTCACAATCACTTCTATTGGCAGTTGTTTGCTACCTACCATACAGTGGGGCAAAAAAGTATTTAGTCAGCCACCAATTGTGCAAGTTCTCCCATTTAAAAAGATGAGAAAGGCCTGTAATTTTTGTCATAGGTACACCTCAACTATGAGAGACAGAATGAGAAAAAAAAATGCAGGAAATCACATTGTCTGATTTTTAATGAATTAATTGGTAAATTCCTCTGTAAAATAAGTATTTGGTCACCTACAAACAAGCAAGATTTCTGGCTCTCACAGACCTGTAACTTCTTCTTTAAGAGGCTCCTCTGCCCTCCACTCGTTACCTGTATTAATGGCACCTTTTTGAACTCGTTATCAGTATAAAAGACACCTGTCCACAACCTCAAACAGTCATACTCCAAACTCCACTATGGCCAAGACCAAAGAGCTGTCAAAGGAGACCAGAGACAAAATTGTAGACCTGCACCAGGCTGGGAAAACTGAATCTGCAATAGGTAAGCAGCTTGGTGTGAAGAAATCAACTGTGGGAGCAATTATTAGAAAATGGAAGACAAACAAGACCACTGCTAATCTCCCTCGATCTGGGGCTCCACGCAAGATCTCACCCCGTGGGGTCAAAATGATCACAAGAACGGTGAGCAAAACTCCCAGAACCACACGGGGGGACCTAGTGAATGACCTGCAGAGAGCTGGGACCAAAGTAACAGAGGCTACCATCAGTAACACACTACGCCGCCAGGGACTTAAATCCTGCAGTTCCAGACGTGTCCCCCTGCTTAAGCCAGTACATGTCCAGGCCCGTCTGAAGTTTGCTAGAGGGCATTTGGATGATCCAGAAGAGGATTGGGAGAATGTCATATGGTCAGATGAAACCAAAATAGAACTTTTTGGTAAAAACTCAGCTCGTCGTGTTTGGAGGAGAAAGAATGCAGAGTTGCATCCAAAGAACACCATACCTACTGTGAAGCATGGGGGTGGAAACATCATGCTTTGGGGCTGTTTTTCTGCAAAGGGACCAGGACGACTGATCCGTGTAAAGGAAAGAATGAATGGGGCCATGTATCGTGAGATTTTGAGTGAAAACCTCCTTCCATCAGCAAGGGCACTGAAGATGAAGCGTGGCTGGGTCTTTCAGCATGACAATGATCCCAAACACACCGCCAGGGCAACGAAGGAGTGGCTTCGTAAGAAGCATTTCAAGGTCCTGGAGTGGCCTAGCCAGTCTCCAGATCTCAACCCCATAGAAAATCTTGGGAGGGAGTTGAAAGTCCGTGTTGCCCAGCGACAGCCCCAAAACATCACTGCTTTAGAGGAGATCTGCATGGAGGAATGGGCCAAAATACCAGCAACAGTGTGTGGAAACCTTGTGAAGACTTACAGAAAACGTTTGACCTCTGTCATTGCCAACAAAGGGTATATAACAAAGTATTGAGATTAACTTTTGTTATTGACCAAATACTTATTTTCCACAACAATTAGAAAATAAATTCTTTAAAAATCCTACAATGTGATTTTCTGGATTTTTTTTCTCATTCTGTCTCTCATAGTTGAGGTATACCTATGATAAAAATGACAGGCCTCTCTCATCTTTTTAAATGGGAGAACTTGCACAATAGGTGGCTGACTAAATACTTTTTTGCCCCACTGTATGTGAGTTAAACTTATCTGTAATTAATTGTATTAGCGGCAGCTGTGTTTACCGAGCTGTGACTAATGTTTGAAAATTGAGTTACTGGAAATGTCCCTGTGGGCACGGATGTGTTGTAGATAAAAAATTTAAAAACTACATTTTAATGTTTTTTATTTAAGCTGTAGATGTGTCTTTGCAGCCTGGGGAACTTCCCTCATAAAAAAAAACCCAATATATAAACAATATATTCTGACAAAGTAGTTCATCGTATGCTGGTGATTCAACCGGGTTTAATTTGTATCCAAGCTGATGAAATGATCCCATTCAGTCATCATATCACCACTACTGCTGTATTTGTATTCCTGATTATGTTATTTTACCCCTCATTATATCATGCAGTAGTTTGATCTGAAATGTCACTGTTTGATATTCTGGTTCACAATGTTGTTCACATGTTTTTCAAGCTCAAAGTAATCGGAAATAAGGACATTGCATTGCCTCTTGTTTAGCAGGTGAGATCCACCAAAACACCCTCAACATTTATACATGTAAGTCATTATTGTTTATTATTATAGGTCAGCAATAATACACAAGAGATGACAAAAACATTGAGGTAACCATGTATGTGGGCTTCTAAATCCCTGGTTTTAGTCTGCCAACCAGCAACTCAGAATTGAATAAATTATACAGCTCGATATAAAGCTGGTGGGTTTGTTGATTTTCTTTTGCATTTTGGAAGGTTATTAGATTTCTTCGTCTCAAATGTTTCTCTTGCTTTCTCTATTCCAGAGTTGGAAGAACCTTTTCGGCAAGAACTCAGCATACCCTTATTTCTGGGGTTGTGTTATGTCGCAGAACTTCACTACTCTGGCCCTCCTGATCTGTCTCAACAGCTCTGGTGGTTTCTCTAAACCCTGCAGGACTCTTCCTGGTCCACACTTTGGTAACAGCAATGGGTTTCTCCTGGCCTGGAGGTTTCACAGGCGTGGGACTCACTGTGAAACAGTATGACTCGCCGGGTTGTCTGTTGCTTGTGGTTCTCTGCTGATCTAATATGGTGGAACACACACACACACACACACACACACACACACACACACACACACACACACACACACACACACACACACACACACACACACACACACACACACACACACACACACAAAACCCTGTGTTCCCCTGTTTTTCGCAAAGTCAAGAATTTTTTTTTTTTTTTCAACCTCCTTTTAACGTTCCCTTCTTCTTTGTCCAGAAAACGTCTCCTTAATCCTCTGTAACTGTTTATCTTCAAAAGGTTTTAGGTAATAGTCTTTTAAGTCTGAGTAGCTGTGGAAGCAAACTTAGTATTCTAGGCTCGACACAGTCTCAAGTCTTCATACGACACATTCATTCATACGACACTTGCCATCATGCCGCTACTAATGGGATGTCTGGGATTGCATAAAATACCTGCAATCAAGAAGAAAATGCTTGTGGCATGCATGAGAATAACTTTGTAACTATGTGACCAAATGACATTGTGTTGCGGTGTAAAACCTGTGGATATTTTTTCTGTGTTCAACCCTACTTTATATTGATTGCCTAAAACAGTTGCTAAGAGAATAAGACGCTTTGATGAAAGGAATGCATTGTTTGATTGTGTGAATTGGTACAAATTAACAAAACAGTATTTGGGGGAAACACAAGCATTGCTTTTTTGAATGGTGGTATCACTCAGCTACACAAACGAAATTAAAGTAAAGTGTTTTTGTTATTTGTTGACGCTATACAAAAAACACCTGTCAGACGCAGAGCCGAGGAGGAACGTTTCTAAAGATGTGGGATGTGAGGTTGACATATTTTAATAGACTTGCAGTGATGGCAGGATCACAAAAGTAACATGGCAATAATGACAATCAGGTAAACAAAATGGGCGAACAGCTTTCTATTTATAGTGGGAAGCTAATGACTAAACATGCAGGAAGGCACTAATAGTCAGGAAATTGGGAGAGGTGGGAACGCAGGGCACTAATGCACTTCTGTATAGACTTAGCATGTGGGTTTTTAATGCTAATAAAATACATTTCAGAAGATTCACTATATTTACCATTATCCGACAGCGACTTTGAATAATCAATTTGCGGTCTGCTTTTCTCTATAGTACACCTCTGCTAGAGATGCTCTGATCAAAGGACTGTTTGCAGTTAAATCAATCTGCAAAATAAGAACTCAGTACATTTAACAATCTTTGGCTGAAAAGACACATTAGTTTCCTGTTTCAAAATCGTCTGAATCAGAAAACACCAGGGAAAACGTTTTGAATGTTTAATATTATATTTGTGAAGACGAGAAAACTTTGGATTCATGTCGGCTTAACTGTCCCCGGTGATGAAAGGACAATGAGAACAAGCACAGGGAAACAGAAGAGAAACGAATAAGTCAGACAGGAAGTAAACACGGTAGGGAACACAGTATGGGCAAGTGTACAGTTCATCTATAACCCTGTGGTTCCAGCTGTTGCCAAGCTTTAGGAAGGATAATTTTTTCTTATCTGAAGCAATAACATAGTTTTTCTATAACTATAATCCTGTTTCAATCAATATAATGCATCAAATGATTGATTTATGTAGTAAATCTCAGTGAAATAAGCCCTTCACTGCGATTCAAGACATGCTCAACTGGTTCCTCTGCAATAATGATAAGGATAGAATATCATCCCTTACTTATTGACAAAATCTTGCATTCAAACTCTATCATTATGTTCAAAAGATAATAGCATAACAATACCACAGTCCAGTTATAACTCGAATCACTGATTGATCAGCCATATTGATTGAATACTTTACATTCACTTCAGTGCAGTTGTGTTCATCGGGGTGATGGAAGCAGTGCAAACATCATGGGATTACGGTACATTCCATTATGCATCATTAAATAACATTTTCTTAAATATATTTTATTTAACGCAGCACTTAAAACACAAAAAGGAAAACAATTGACCATTATTGCTCCAGCTGTGTGTTACTGCGGGGTAATTGGCCTGAAATTCCACGAGGCATGCTGTATTGAAAAGGGCACAAAGCCCATTACCGAAACCCACATGCCTTCCATGAGCCTTTAATACCGATGATTACTCAGAGGACGCAGGAAGTGTCTATGGACGCGTGTCCTGCCTTTTTGGTTGACTGGTGAGAATACGCACACACTCTCACACAAAGCTGCAGAGGCCGACAAATAAAACCTTTAAAAAACATGTTATCAGAAATCAGAAATACTTTATTAATCCCAAACTGGGAAATCTTTTCATTGCAGCAGCGCAATACAAAAAGAAATACAAAAAGAAAAAGCATAACAAATAATTAGAACTAAAAATAAAATAAGTAAAAATGGGAAATATACAAATATACAAAAGTCCAGTTTACAGAGAGGCTATGGAGCAGTGAGTTGTCTGCCAGCCAGAGGGGAATTATTGTAAAGTGTTATTGCAGTGGGCAGGAGTGTTCTCCTATATTGTTGGTTTTTTTGCCTTAACTTACAGTAAAGAGGTGAAGCCAAGCGCATTGCATTTTCAGCTCATAATTATCATCTGGTTCTCTGTCAGTGATCACATTGCCAACATGATTCACATTGTCATTTGAAGTGCAGATTGTATGGCAAAATGTCCCGGAATAAATAAATTGATGCTCTTTCTTCCCTTTCATGGTTTTAATAAATCCTACCATAGAGCTCCTGCAGATGATGTCATATATGCTGGTCACGTGACGAGATACGACAGGGGCAGCCATTTTGGCAGTCATCGCGGCAGTAAATTGACAGGCACTGGCAGACTGTCAAGGATGGTGGATAACTGCTGTGCACCAGGTTGCACAAATAGGCGTGGGAAAAAGAAAGGTGTATCGTATTATCGCATTCCTAAAGACGCGGAGAGGAGGGAGAAGTGGATTGGAGCGATTAAAAGAGCCAGGAGCCTTCAGAAAAAGACTGAAAGATGGGACCCCCCGGCCGTTGGCTTTCGCTTATGCAGTGATCACTTCATATCAGGTGGGTGAAGGAATACAGTACAATGCTACAAAAAGTTTCTGGTCAGTTTAATTAAATTTAATTAGTTTAATTTAAGAAGTAGCACCCAGTTATTATAGCTAACGGACACTGTGATGTCCCTTTTTAACTCAACAAGTGTGGCTCTGGCGCAGCCTAGCCAGTTAGCAAGTTAGCTTGTAGCAAGCTAGTGGTAAACAAACGCCAGCCACTTTGGTTGAGTACGATCAAAAATACAAACTAGCAAGTTACAGATGCACTGCAGTAGCTATCCAAGCTAAAAAACATGCTAACGTGACACTTCCGTAGCTAGCCAAGCTAATAAACAAACAATGCTAACGTGACACTGCCTATCAAACTGGAATAATTTAATACTTACCCTTGCAGTGATGATGCCGAAGTTTTTGGATGTAAGACTCCACAGTTGAATGTTGTTTACGAAGCCGGACTGACACCATTTGTAAGCCTCCAAGCTTTTGTACGCTCTGAGGGAGTCTCCTGAGTACACTGATGGAAAGCTTACAAGATAGCTGTGGATGTCTGCGTAGCGCAAGTCGGGTACATCGTCTTCAGAGCAGGAGGTTATGCTCTTGAAAAGCACACCGGGTGAATTATATGGGTCGCTTATATTTAATCTCTCTAATTTTGTACTATAAAGCCGAATTTCACTTGAATTAAAATGAGAAGTATACTCGCTCGGTAAGAAAACACTGGCACCGGTGGTCATGTTGACTGCCAAAATGGTGGCTCCCAACCAAAAGTCACGTGACCGCAGGAGCTCTATAGTCAAATGTTTTCAAAGCGATAACCTTTCTTTTATTAAAATTGAATTTTTGCACCCTGCTGTCACCTAAACCTGCCCCACCGAGCTTTAGGCCTACTGGCTCAATCCGCTGACATTTCGACAATGCAGACTATTGGAGATGTTCACTGATTATTGACTTCTGTTGGAAAGCATAGATTACCTGTCTGAGCAGCACTAACAAATCGTGGTTTGATTGATCCGTCCATAATTTGAGTTTGTTGTCGTCCCCCTTGGTATTATCCTGTTGGTGGAAAATTAGGCATGTTAGCTTTGCTCCATTAATTTCTGTTAAATTCGGACACGGCAAACACATGACAGTGCTTTTAAAGCACAATGACAGCGCATCCAGCTGTGCAGCCACCTCCTGTGAGAAATGTTTCAGAGGATTGAGAATGAAGGTGTTTTCTTTGCTGATTCCCCATTATTCAAGTCTCTTGCTCGCATGTGAGCTAAACCGAACGTAAACACAAGGGAATAAAAACATATGATGAATGAGGTGGTACTTTAGTGTTATAACATTCTAAGAAAACAAAGATGGAGGAATTTAAATATTAATCAACAAATGTCAAAGAAAATGAGAGATGGAATGGAGCATAACATTCGAAATGCCAGTAGAGTTGAAGGTGGATGAAGAAAGATAGACAGGAAATGATAGTGACAGAAAAAGGATTGGAAGAAAAGAGAAACAAAGGGGAAGCGACAGAGGACGTGTGATCCACCATGCACAGGGAGGAGAAAGCAGCCAGGCATCTGATGATAACATCGGACAGCAGCTCAGCGATACGCCTCAGGGACGGAGCGAGATGGAGAAAAGGTGAAAATCAAGCTGGGGATCAGAGGAAAGTGGAAAGAATTAATACAATTTTTAAAAAAGGTGAGCGCTTTGAGCCCAGTAATACAGAGAAGGTGTAACTACAATTGCAGAGGACGAAGGACTGGGTGAGCAAAAGGTGTAGGGAATGCAAATAGTCTCGCTGTGTCCTGATCTGGAGTTACAAATGATATCAAAGCTAGTAATTATTTGCATTCCTGCTCTTTCAAAGGGATCATTTCTTGTCCAATATTGAGTTGAATTTGAAGACAAAATCATTTTTGAAAGTTTCCCTTTACTTTTCGCAATAAAAGCAGAGAGTATTTTACAGGTGAATAATTTATGTAATGGTTTACTAGGTATATTTAAATCCTCTTTGTATAAATGAAGGAAGGGAATTGGAAACCTGTCCTCCTAAAACCACAATTTATATTGTTGTTACTTCAATTACGGCAGCAAATCCATCCTTGAAGTATGAGCTAAACCTAGATCGAGACCTTTTTGTATTTCCCAGGTGTCAAAAACAGGTGTATACTGAATACATTCCAAGATGTCATTGTCCATGGACTATTGTTTCCATGGTAAATTGTAAAGGTCACTAAGTCTACCTTTAATTTAACTAACATAGTATATACTGTATACCTTACTATTGGGAGTCATGTTGAGTTAGTTTAGTTTTGTTCTGGTAGGAAATAGACATTGGCTCATCCTCAATGTAAGTTGTGCTGCGTACATCACATGGAAATCCCTTTGCATAAAGTATTGGCATACAAAAGCAGATACTTTTTACTGATACATGCAGTAGATTTCACCCAGAGAAATTGTAGCTGTAGAACCTTTGTTTAGCAAAATCTTCAGCCAACACACATCATCAATGGCAAGGTAACTTCTTCTGAAATATATCAACTGGATTTAGATATACATTATTCCCCAGACTCCAGTCTCTTCTAGCCACAAAGCATATTTTGCTCCTCTGTCACGTATTCTGTGTATTTCATACTAAAGATTGTCATTGAATTTGCTGAGCATGCTGAACGTGAATCCTTCACCCGTTCTCAATCCCACTCTGCTTAACGAAACCAACATATTCTCACAAACACTTTATTTAAACAGATGCTGTGTGCATGCTCACATTCAAACAAGGATAAAAAACCAAAACGTGTATTAATTACAATGCAAAGAAACACGTGCAACAATTGAGACATTAATAAACATGCGGGACAGACAGAGCATCACAACCCTGAAAGACTGTTTGAGGATTACTGTGAAGAACAGACTGTTACATTCAGCACACATCAAAGTGCATGGGGAGAGCTGCATATGGTTTCCTAAAAAACATCTATTCAAATGATGATGCAGCAGCAGTTTCGGTAAGTGGAAGCTGCAGTGCTGTTCATAAAAGCTGCAACAGCAGATTTGACTTTAGTAAGATAAAGTGAACACACTTTCTGAGAACTTAAAGAACATTTCACAATAAACCGCTGTGCAGTTGGTTGGACCTGCTCAACACACAGCGAGCACAATAAGTGTTCCAGATTAATTGAGCTTTATCCAGAAGTGATTCAGTCTTTCAAATTGTGAAATACTTGCTAATGCCAGATTCTCTCATTTGCAGTCACCTCTAACCCTACCTGGCTTACAGACGGACAGACATTCGACACCCTCTACTTCGTATCATCTACAATAGATGAGTTTCACAGTGAGCGTTTACATGGCTGGTTAATGCTATTTATTTAAGCTGCTTAGTTGTAATCATAGATTAAAAACGATCCCTAATCCTAATATTGAGCTTTGAAGATATTCTACTTTATATTTTTTTATTTAGCCTGTATTGCACTGGCTGCACTGCAAATACAAATGAGCATCTTGCACCCTGGAAGCAACACAGAAAGCTTGACGTTTTGAACTGGCCGTCAAACCCCTGACTGTTTGCGGGGGTGGACCCCGATGTCTGCAATTATGTCAGTTTGGCAGGCGGTTTTGCACTACACAGGAAACGTGGCTTTACTCCTGTTCATCAAATAATGGGCTCTGGACTATGCTTGAGAAAGCTAGTTTTGGAAAACTACTGTTTTGGGAATTAGCCAAGCCACAGTTTTGTAGCCCCTTCTAAACAATTTGCCAATCCAACTGTGGCAAAAGCACAAGCAGCCCTACTCTTCCTGTGTTTGGCCAGCACTTGTCAACTTTGATGGTTGGGTAGGAATATCAGGGTAAACCAATCAGAGGCAGAATAAGGCAAGTCCTGCCATCGCGATAGTGGGGAGAAAACATTCTTGGCTGGTCAGAAGTTAGATGTGTCCAAATGCAAATGATCATATCCAGCATTTTGGGCGGTGTCTAAAATGATCCGTGACTGCCTCTCAGGAGAGAGACAAAATTAAGCTTGATATCCTTTAAGTAATTCAAGTATCTGTATTACATTATTGCAATACTCACTGAACTCAATGCATATCTACAGATGTTATGAAAAGAATGACGTTTCACCTTCACTTCCCCCCTCACATACACATGTGTGTAAGTCAACTTGACTTGATAGGAAGGGTTGAGAAGCTAAGACTGTACTTCTGGCCTTTAAATCATGCCCTTTTCAAAGAATATTCTACTCTTTTTCACTGACATGTGAGCACACAGGGACACAGCCATCGCTGACATTTTCTTGCCACCTGCCTGTGATACAAACACACACAAACACACACACACAAACACACACAAACACACACACACAACACACACAACACACAACCTCTCTAACACGCAGGATACTGGGTAAAAGGACACTCCAGCTGCTGCAGGTGGACGAATGAAAGGCTGCAAAACGCATTTCTGTCCACAACCTGGAAGCAGAAATGTACATCATACAACCTGAAAGATCGGCCTCATTATGTTCAACAGTGTATCAAGATATGTAGCTATGCATTATTTATATACAGAATATGTTTACTAAATCTTCGGTGGTGAGATCCTAATGTCAATTGAAGTATGAGGTAAAATCAGGATGAACACGCCTTGTCAATTAACACCACAATACATCCAATCAAAACCACCGACTGAACGTTTCTCAGGGTGGTCCCTTATTTTGTTTTTAAGGAAAACGGTATTGGATGGATTCCTTTGAAATATCGGTGCAGACTTTCATGGTCCCCGGAGGATACATCCAAATGAACGTGATGCTCCAAAGACACCAATACTTTGATTTACAACTAAATACCTGCAAACTAATGAAACTCAGCTGTCATTTGTTTTGACTGCAAATGAGTAAATGTAAGCGCAGTAGCAATTAAACTAATAGGTAACAGCATCAGCTCTTATATTGACTAATAATTGAAAAGTGAACGTTTTAATGAGCCTCTGTTGATGAGAGGGACTAACAACACAGCAGCAGTTACATAACTATGATACAAGGGCCCATAAAGAGCCACAGGTCTGTGTTTATTTATTGCCTGCAAGTATTGCTTCACTTTAATAAAATGGAGTCCTTGAGTGACATCAAGGTTTTTCAGTTCAATCAGTTTCCAAACTGTGTAAAAGCATGAAAAAACATGTCCTATCGTTTCAAAGCCAACTCTTCACCCTTAGAGTGCTTCTCCCAAATGAAGGCAGGAAACCTTCTTGGAACTTTTTCTGACGCCTTCTCCCATCTGCTTTATCCCATGTTTAATTAACTCCAGACACCACCTCCCCCGTCTGTGTGGGACTTTTGCCCCGGAGAGAAGAAGCATACATAACACTTTGATATGGATGAGTTATGTGGCTCTGCTGCTGCACTGCTCAATGCTAAAGGCTGAATTGTGTCTTGCCTCTGTAATAATTCACCAGCCCCCTGCTCAGCTTTGACAAATTGCTGCATGTTTCTTGTGTTTGCACACAATGAAATATGAGGGAGCTGGTACACAAGAAGTCTGTTTTTACATTTTGAGCCAGGTTAATGTCGCTCTTCAAAGCTGAAGAATATCTTTTTTTAAAGAACATTAAATAACATTTTCACTGATTGAAGGAGATTGTAATTTAGTGTCGGAGACTGGACCGATCTCAATTAAGAATGTGTTGGCAATGTGCTGTAAGGGCTGTACAAATTCACAGTAATATGTCTTAAAGGTGCCATAGAATGGAAAAGTGTATTTTTTGAACATGAACTGACATACTGTGAACCTCAAACACCATTGTTTCCTCCTTCACGTGCGAATCATGAATATGCGTATCACAGCGGTAAAACAAGAACTACAACAACCCCTGTGTGTTACGTCACACACGGTAGTCCAGCCCCAACATTTGCATACACCAGCTGCTGGAAACACTAACACTAACACTCACCACTCCGTAACGTTGCTCTCCAATCTTCGACCAACTGGCTGTTCTTCAAATTCCTCGGTTTCCTCCTCCGATAAAGGCTCAAACATGTAAGGTTGGATGCCAATAGCCTCCATGGTTCATCTCTCACAGTTTTGCAAACTTCATTTACTTCTGTGGGTTCTGAGGCAGCCATGGATTGCTCCTTGTAAACCAGCCAATCAGAGCAGAGCTCGTCATCATTATTTAAATGAGCCCCAAGTAACGCAATTCAGCTTGTTTCATTCTAGGACCAAATCATAGGGCTGTAAATGGGCCTGTAAAACCACATCTGGACATTTTTTGGATCAACCAAAGTTGTATACCTTCTTTGTAGACACCAGAGAACAATTTAAAATACCTGATAGATGCTTTCTTTGGCTCCGTTACGTAATGACCCACTTCACTGGATATAGTGCTAACTTGGTAATATGGATGGTCTTGGTATGTATTCTACTAACTACATTTCAGTGTGACATATCACTGCAAATCATTTTTGGAATGTTTAAAGAAGACTCTCAGTTTGTTTAAGTCTGATTCATCTATTTATGTGTAGATTTCCGATCAGATATTCAAGTCATGTTCATGATTGGCAGCTGAGATCATTTTCTAACCATGTCTTCCATCTTCTTGGGGGTGTGGTGAATCAATTCCTGATGGGATAGACCAACCAACACTCAGGGCTCAACCCAGTTGGACATGTCCAGAATATGTAGCCTCTAATAACCCTTCATTTTCGTAACGCAATGCCCTTGTGTTGCAATAGAGCACTATGAGCTCTTTAAGATAGGATGGGCTTTGTAGGGCAGGAGACGAATTTAAAATGATTACGTATTCTGTATTTTATGGGATTCAGTGAGGAGCAGCTAATATGTTATTCTTTCCTGGTTCTTGTCAATACACATGACGCAGAATTTTTGATCAACTGAAGAGTTTAAAGAGATTTTTTGATACAGCCTTATACCAATCAATTACACAATTACGCCTTAAAGTAACAACTTCATGTACTCATTTTTCTGCAGTGTTTTGAGCTGGGATTTGACAGATTTTTGGAATGCAATGATTTATGAGGGACTTAAAGAACATATATTAATCAATTATGCTTTAGCTCTGAGAGTGAGTACGTCTTCAGATCATTTGTAGAAAGCAGAGTACAAAATCTTCATTTCTGTCTGTGTTTCAAAAAATGAGGTCATCTAAGTGTTTATGTCATTGAAGAATTCTTGAATTTTCTTCGGTTTCATCTCAAAGGTTCAAAGGTTCAAAGGTTTTATTTGTCATATGCACAGCAGGATACAGCGTATATGTTGGCAATGAAAATCTTATATCCCAGGCTCCTCCAACAGCTCAACATACACAGTGCAAATAAGATAAATAAAATAGTGCAAAAATTAGACAAGAAAATACATCCAATAACAACAACAGAGATGTAAATATGTATATATTTTACATATGTAGAATCAATTGAAAGTATTTAAATATACTGTACAGTAATTTAAATACTTTACACTGTTGTATGAGGATGTATAGACCTCCTGGCTTGAATGATGGATATAAGTGAGTATCGTCCGCATAACAATTATCACGATCTGTCTGTGTATCTCCTGATGCAGGTGTTCACCCCCTGTACGTCTGTGTTTGCTTCCTGTCTCTGTTTTCCCTCCTGTTTGATTAACTGATTCTGTTCACCTGATGCCCTCCTGCTCTGACTAACTGTGTCTTGTCTAACCCACTCTGCTCAACCCTGAATAAAGGTTTGATTCCTTATAATATTGCCTAACAGAAGCATACATACAGGAGGGAAAATATGTCCGAGCATAGAACCTTCCGGCACTGCATGACTAAATCTAGTTTGCCTGCAGTATGCATCGTTAAGATGTACAAACTGAGACCATTCAGATAAATAGGACTGAAACCAGCTTAGTTCAGTTCCTTTTATGCAAGTTAAATGTTCCAGTAATTTGAAAAGAATGTCAAGGCAAATATTATCAATGAAGCACTGACTTCTAACAAAACCAGAGTAGAGAATAGCACCATGCATGTACCCCTTTTCAGCCGCTCAGGGGACAAGCTTTGCTAAGATAGCTGCCATTGCTCTGTTGAATAAATAGTATATGCTTTTGTATCTGGTGCTGTAAAAATAAATGTAAATACATAATATATCCGGGATGAAAGGAGCTTTGAGTCAGTCATATTTATAGATCTGTTTCTGAGTCTGTAAATATCCTATTTTTCAAGTCGCCATGCCCTTCTAAAGCAGGTATATAAACTCAGCACTGCTGCTCCTCCCACAAATGCATGTTCCACACAAACGTGGCACCATTTGAAAGGTAAGAAAACAGGCTTTCCAACCGTATAAGATTTATTGTCAAGAAGCATTGATACAACAAAGAAATAAGCTACCAAACACAAATGTCCTTACTTTTTGTGTAAAGTTTATGAATCGATGAAAGGTAAAGCCATGCTCGTGTTGTATAGTTTAGTGAAATGAACACCTGGCTCCTTGATAAGCACTTGCAAACATAAATGCACTGTTCATAGATACCTATTTTTATATTTACCCCGTCATGTGTGGGAAATGGCATGTGGGTGTTTTCTGTTTCGTTTGTATGCACTAATTGGGTCTAATTATTTTTTTCTCCCAGTTGTCAGTGTGACCAAATTCCCAAATCTGGATCTAGAGAAAATCACCCTCTTGTGTATGACTTCACAAATCTCGCTCTCTCAGTTATTCATAAAGTATAATCACATTCTGAATTGAACTCTTGGGTTCATTTCCTACAAATTACATTCAAATCTTCCCCCATTTTGTTTTTTTTGTGGCAACAATTCCATTTTCTAGTAGCTAAGGGTTTTTTTTGTGGCTTCACAGGGTAATATATAAATGAATTAATACATAAAAAAAACTTGGCCTCTGCTGAAGCTTCAGAGTCAAATCAACCTCAAAGCAGATCCATTCTGATTTGTTGAGCTGCCATTGAAAACACTTGTCGTATCTGAAAAAAGATTGACTTCAAGCGTGTTTCTCCCCCATGGGTAAAATACATTCATACATCATATACGCCTAAATCAACACCATTACCGCAGTTTCGGCAATGACTGAATGCAAGATGGAATGAAAATGTATTGCGATGCTTTCTGTATCTAAGACGTAAGCATGTCAATTATATAATCATATTTTATGTCTGTCTGTTTCCATGGTTCTCATGCATTAACAACGAACAAGGTGACAAAGGTAATTGAAATAACTGCAGGATGTCACCTTATCCTTTGAAAATAAATTAGATTTTAAAATGTAAATAACCAAACCCGCCTTTCTGTAGAGAAGTCATCTGCGCATACATGTCCCTCAACACTGCTCTCTCTAATGGTTTCCACATATTTATTGAGGAAATGGTCAAATACCTGCCTTGTTAATACATACAATGCCCCACAACCCCGTCTGCTAAGAAACACACACACACACACACACACACACACACACACACACACACTTTCGCTCTCTGATGTCTGTGTCAATAATAATTCTCACACAATTGATTTAATTATACCTCTTTGGCCCTGCTGCCCTGCCTGGAATAAGACGCCACAGTCTGAAGGAAACTAAAACCATCCCAGTTCCCTGATTAAGGATTTCCTGTTTTATTTTGCTTTACAGATACTTCATTTCCTACTCCTTTGTGTTCACCTACCCAGACATGATTCACTCCCCTTGTCCCTCGTTAGCCTTCCTACCTTCTCTATAAAGTCAGTGTGCTCTCCTTTGTCTTGCCCAACACTTCATTGTTTCACCAGGTTTCAGTCTTAGTTTCTCCCAGTTTGACCAAGCTTCTTCGATTTTAACCCAAGCTAGAGTTGTCTTTTCTTATTTTAATCAAGGAAACACTTTTAACTTGAACTCTTTGTTGTTGAGATTCACTTTTGAGATCTCTCTTTTGCTAGTTGCAAGAAATCCCATCGCTCTTGTTGAATATTTATCACTGACTGAACAGCACCCGAAAGTAAAAAGTGGTAACATGACACCCCCTGACTTTTATGACAAGTAATTGACCTATGTTCTTCAAAGCTGAAGGTCATCCAGAATAGGGTTAAAGAAGGCTGCCTTGAATCTCAAAATATGGACTTTAGAGGCTCAGATAAGGCAGTAGAGTGGCAACTAATTACACCTAAAAAGTAAAGGTGATTATAAACACACTTCTGGCAATGCATCAAGCAGAAACTGATGAACATCTGAACACAAACACTGTGCATATTGCAAGTGTTTACATCACTGAAAGAAATTGACATGGACTGTGAAAATGCAGCATCATTTCACTGCTGCTGATTACAGACAGCCCCAGCTGTGTGTCACCGTGTAATCTCCTTTTTTCCTCATGCAGGAGGCGGTTGATCCCAGGTCTCTTGAACATTACCTAATGTTCTTTTAGCCACATAGAAGTGGGCTTATGTATGTGCTGGATAAAAACAATAATGTATAGGCCACTCATAGTGCTCATTGCATTCAATAAATGTACAAGGGGAACATTAAAGACTTTCACATTTACATTTATACAGTCACAGGTAGCAAACTTGTGATGAAATCAAGTATGAAGTCTTAAGCTGCATCATAGACAATGTATGGGACCAACAAAACTTTGGTTTCTTTTTACACCCTCAATTTAATCCATAAGATATTTTCTATATTTCTTTCTATGGAGAAGCTCCAGGGTTAATGCATTACAATGTTCTGTTTTGGTATTCTTAATTGTTTTGCATCTCAGAGAGAAATGTTCATGTTTACAAATATTTTGGGTCAAAATTGCTCATTGGTAAGGTAGTTATATTTCTATATATATTTGGACGGAAAAAAGGAACATAAATCGAGGTTGTGTTGGAGACCGAGAGCCTGGAGACCTTATACTGAGAGGGCAGCTGATTCACAGTCTGCAGGGAGCTGTGGAGAATGAATCACCTCTGAATTCTAAACTAGGAGCTTTGAAGGATTCTGTCCCAGGAGTCTTAGACGTGCCGAGGAGGTCAGAAATATAGAATGTAGTATATCCACATGATGCTGCTTTAAAAAATCTGCTTTTTCTTGTATTCATGGCACTGTAATGGTTCTGCAGGTGTTTATTGTCTGGAGCATTGTGATGACAACATTGCATTACGGAAAACATGATGACCCGATACGTTGAACAAAAAATGAGCTTCATTGAGATGAGCTGTCTAAAACACAGAGACCTGGGGCGAAGCCTGCGAGCTAGTTCAGGGAGTCAACTCGAGCACCAATGATACATTTACACGTGACACGCCTCGTCCCTCTTAGAACCAACCTAACACATTCTCCTAAACCTGCCGCTCTATTTAAGCAGCCAGATCTGCCTGCCTCTGCCTCTGCTGCTGCTACCGCTGCTCCCGCACATTGCTGCTCCTGCTGCTCCCCCACATTGCTGCTACTGCTGCTCCCCCCACATTGCTGCTACTGCTGCTCCCCCCACATTGCTGCTACTGCTGCTCCCCCCACGTTGCTGCTGCCCGCCTGCGCCACCACCCCAGCATCCACCTGTAGGCTCAGGGGGATATTGACTATTCAATCATCACTCAATGTTCTAAGTAAATCTGTGGACTAATGAGGCCCGAGCCCATAAGCCTAACTTAAATGATATGCTGCTTCTAATAAACATGTCAAGAAACACGTGAGTTGTCTGACTGAACTGTGTTAAAAGAGATTAAAGTAATGGATGTGTTTGGCCTCTATTAAAACACCCTAGACATGAACCAAATAGTTGATCTTTTAAAGATATATTCTTTTAAATTAAGAACAAGCCCTTTTTCAAATAGTTAATCATGCAATGTTTAACAGCTGGCTTTAAAGGAGGCTTATATTCTCGATGTCTTCCTTAAACTTTGTTTGCTGCGTCAGGGGTTCATTAAGCTGAGAATCAAGGGAGGGAGACCACATCACGCCTGTCAATGCAGACCTGCACACAAACCATTAAAAGCACCTTCAAACCCCTGATGAGATCAATGTGCAGACTTAAAGATTAATGAGTTTGCTTGTTTAATAAAGAAGAGTCTCAGTGGGGGAAATGTTCATTAGAACAGTTTGTTAGTCTCGATGCACATAAAGCAGAACGCTAGGGAGATTTGTGCTCGAGCTAAAACATCGGACATGAGGGGGAGAAGAGTGGTTCGGGTTCTTCTTGTATGAATCCCTTCATCTTGTGCATTATAGGGTTCATGTGTTGCAGTAGCTGCTATAAGGAACAAACACAAGATGAATTATAAACATCAGTAATAGAACATTTCTCAATACATTTAATAATGTATAATTACTTTGGATTAATATGACCATTTTGAATTATCCCTCCCAATTCAAATAAAGGAAAATATACATTATTCTTCATAACCTTGACATAATCTCTGGAGAGACATGTTGCTATTGAATAATTAAAATGTAGTTTTTAAGGGCTGTAAGGACAAGGAAGACAAAATGAATAAATTAAGTCAAAGCTTGTTTAAAAAGAAAAATCATAAAGCTTAATTAGATACTAGTAATGTATTGAATTTCTTTAACCTACAATATCTGGGTACATTTTTTAGGTTATATTTTGTAGGTAGAGTATGATCCACATCTTGTTAAAATTATGAAAACTTAAAACTAGTTGTCTTTACAAAACAACAAAAACGGAAATGTCCAAAAAGGTTTTGTAGCCTTCAACTACACTGCCCGGCCAATAATAAGGTCACAACCCTGTGGGGGGCAGTGCTATGATCTGGGGTTGCTGCAGTTGGTCTGCTCTAGGTTCAGCAACGTTATGTGCCCAAAGAATGAGGTCAGCTGACTCCCTGAATATACTGAAGGACCAGGTTATTCCATCAATGGATCTTTTCTTCCCTGATGGCACGGGCATGTTCCAAGAGGACAATGCCAGGATCCATCGGGCTCAGATTGTGAAAGAGTGGTTCAGGGAGCATGAGACATCATTTCACACATGGATCGGACCCCACAGAGTCCAGACCTGAACCCAATTGAGAATCTTTGCGATGTGCTGGAGAATACTTTGCACAGTGGTCCGAATCTCCCGTCATCAATACAAGATCTTGGTGAAAAATGAATGCAAGACAGAAATAAATGTTGTGATGTTGCAAAAGCTTGTGGAAACGATGCCACAGCGAATGAGTGCCGTAATCAAAGCTAAAGGCGGTCCAACGAATATTAGAGTGTGTGACCTTTTTTTTGGGCCAGGCAGTGTACAACCCAAGCTTTTTGAGCACGACCCTGACTGCCATGCCAGTGAACAGAATTGAAGTATTTTTTTTTCTTGATATCAACGAAGGAAGGTGGAGAAATATATTTGTGTGCTGTGTTTGCCATGAATACTCTAGTCATCCCTTGACTTTCCTTAAGCTCCACCAGCAGATCTTCGTTCTTTTTTTTTTCCTATGAAATCTTGACATTTACTTGATGGACTGACAGAATAAACAGATCACAAATGATTATAGGGTGATTATGGAGGAGGCCGATTGCTTTGTTCGAATGTGTGCTTTATGTTCAATGCTAATTAGAAAATGATATCATATCAAACTCACACAGAAAATATGGTAAACATTATGTCTGCTTTACAGTTTGCGATGTTTACTACCTCCAATCACAGCTAAGCCAAAGTAAATGTTCACAAAGATGCAAATGTGACTCCAGCCTCTTCGTCTTGTTTTTCTGAAACCTTCCTGAACCTTTCTCAGGATCCTTAATGCAAAGGACCCTGATTAAGACCTTTTGATGTTTGGGGCCACTTATCATTGAGGTGATTGACCTTTAACAGGTTTGTGCTGTCAAGCATCTCACAAGCACCTCAAGAACTCTGTGGTCATTGCTAATCAATGGAAGCTAAACATTTCAACATTTACATACCTTTCGCTCACTAATTGCATCCAGAGATTTGTATGTGCAGACTTATCACCTTAACTTACTTGGCAGTAGCAGTGATAACGTAAGTGACCTTTCAGCATTGCGATCATTCATATAAAAAAAACAACACGCTGGTATGGTGTAAAATTGTTTTCTAATTCCTCTGGCTTCAGCTCCATGTAGCTTTAACCTGTGACATCAAGTGTTATATCTCTCTATTCATGTTCTGCTTATCATTTCAACAGGCTAGATTTGCATTATTCGGCTTTCAGGACCTTTTAGTGGAGGCATATGGATGTGCGTTGTTAGCATGCATATTGTTAGTACTTAGCATTTCAATATTCATCCTTCCTTTATAAAACCCTGTTAGTCATTAACAAGCTGCAATGATAAAAGATGTAGGTTGCCCAACACATGTGAACAAGAACAACATTTGTGTTCTACTACAAAAGAGGAACATAGAATAAGCTAAGATGTGACGCACTAGAGTTTGGCATTGTAAAAACACTAACTTAAAGGAGAACACATTATGCCTCTACAGGGATGTGTGTGTGTGTGTGTGTGTGTGTGTGTGTGTGTGTGTGTGTGTGTGTGTGTGTGTGTGTGTGTGTGTGTGTGTGTGTGTGTGTGTGTGTGTGTGTGTGTGTGTGTGTGAGGCGTTGTTGGGTGAACAGAGGCTGTGCTTATTAGAGAGTTGTTCTGGTTGTTTACGGGTATTGGATTTGAGTTGCTGTACAGCCATGTGGAGAACCAATTTCGAAATGAAAATTGAAAATATATTTTTCCTGTTCCGTAAGAATGACATCGCAACAACATGACATCTTCTGATTCTCTGTCCATCCAAGAATTATCAGTCTTATTGGATGTCATGTGCTGTAGCCTACGTCGTTAACTTCCCTTTCCTCAAGATTTACAGTTTTAAAGTCAGCAACAAAGTCCCATTATAGGATTATGAACAACCCATCGGATTTTCTTTTTTCTTTTCATTTGGAGCTCCTGAATTCTGCTTTCATTGTTCTGAGAAGCACCTGATTGCGACACTCGAGGCAATCCACGTTGATATGTAATATTTCAATGTACTCCTGGAGCCCGAGTAATAAGACGTCTAGGATTTATGTATGTGCTGTGTGAAAATGCTTGTTCTAAATATGGATTTTGATCTCTACACATTTTTTAAAAACACCATCATGCCCAGTTGAAAAACCAACCCCACAACTTCAATTAAATGTTTGTTTTTTTCAATTGTATTAATAATGGGATGTAGCCCTGAGCGCTGCAAAACCAAAATGAAGATTGATCTACAATGACATCATCCGTTTGTTTCCCCTTCTGTTTCAAAATACCCACAAATTGTACATGAGCAGTTCTTTCTCCTCACAATATACCCCTCTCTTCTCTTCTTCAGGAAGTATGTCACTTTTTCTGGGACCTATGACAATCACGTTAAAAGTCAGAATTTTGGATAAAATATTTGTTCAACCCCAGGTAAAATTCTCCGGGTGGGCATATACAGAATGATATTCACAATTTTGGACAGATGCTTGGGATTAGTTTCCACTATCTATTTGGCCCTCTGTTTATTCTTAAGAGCTTGGATATCTGCTGTCCATGGTCACTTGTTATTCCGAGGCTCAAATGAGAGTCTAAGTCCCTCAGGGAAATAATCATGAAAGGCAACAGCTAGAGGAGGAGGAGCAGATAACCAGATCCAAGTGGCAGAGGAGACTTAAAAGAGCAACCTCTTTAGGTGCTTAGAGGACTGCTTGTAGCGTGATGCATGCTTTGCAGCCAAAGGGACGTAGGGTAGAAAAGAGCGTTTGTTTCCTGCTAACAATGCCACCGCTGCAGGGCTTTGACAAATGACAGAGACGGATGCATGAGGGAAACTCTTAGTTTCTTGGCAAAGCCTCAAAGGTAGTGTTGTTGAATAGGTTTACATCTGAGCCACTTAAGGCTGCTGTGTTTTCCCTCTGAGTCCCTGTTGCTGAAGGTTCATATAAATTATATCGAGTTGACAGAGTAAGGGATCTGAAATCCTTATTACCTGGTGTAATGATCTGTGAAACCAGATAAAGTTTAAAATGTTATTCTATAAACTCTTTCCATGTAGTACTTTTTAAAATAAGCTTGAAAGCATGGCAAGTTTATAAAGCATCAGACCTTTTCTTTTTCATATTTTGTTGTGTCGAGAGGCTTGATGTAGTCTGTGTGAAATGATTCAATAACAATAAACTCATCTGGATGCTAAATTAACGGTTCAAGGTTAGCACATCAATTAGTGTTGGCACAATCTTTTTATCAGGTTTATATATATTAATAAATGTTGTGTCATTTGCATAATGGAGGAAAAAAACATATCGCTGTCTGGGGAAGCATACACAAACTGAAGAGGGGTGACCTCAGATAAACCTGGAGGGAACATCAAAGTAGCCTTATGCAAAACATGAGGGATTACGTTCTGACACGAGCGCCATCAACATGGAAGGGAAAACATTTCTTGAGTCTTCTATATGGACACATAATAGGGTGAGATGAGATTTAGATGGAAGATACTCGTGGCAGGTAAGGGTAGATGCATTTAAAGCCATTGTCATCACATTGAATTGACATCTAGAATTGAGTGTCATCGGCATAACTGTGTTCACAGATGTAGAAGTACAGAGAGAAACAGTGACCTCTGACATGACTCTGAGGCCTGATCTTTACTACTCAAAGAAAGTGCAACTTAATCTCATAACAACATTCCCGAACCTAAATATGTTCCTCCTTTTAAGGCAAATACCATTGAACCAGCACTTGTTAACCAGCAGTAACCCCTGATTAAAAAACAAAGGCTTGTAGCATCAACACTAAAAATCTGAACAACTGAGTTGAGGTCAACATTGCTGAAAGCTGAATTTGCAAAGCATCAATTTCGTGGGGAAAAAATCATTATAACTGTGACTTTCTGGGAAATGCAATCAAACACAGATTTCAGAGAGTAAAGTAGGGATCAGACTGAGTTGAGGTGGAGGATTGAACCAAACATCAAATACATCAAGATTGCAGACAAACATTGTCATGGTGTGCAAAGTTCAGCATGAGTGCACCAGAGGTCTTTGAAAAGTTATCCTCTGACGATTGAAATTGACATCAGTCTTGGTCTGTTGAGTTCAGGTTCATATACTAAGAAGTTAGTGCCATTCAGTTGGGCTCTGAGAACCTTGGCCCAATGCCCAGTCAATATAAAACCATTCACCTTAGTCCTCTGACAGTCAGTCGATGTGCTTTGTTTGGTTCCTTGATCAGTATTTCAGAACAGCATGGAGAGATACAAAAGGAGTTTTAAAAATAAAAATCAGACATCAGATAAAGCATCATCAGACAGGCCTATTCATGCATTTGACAGTTGGTGAAGTGTGCCACAAAGTGTGGCGATCCTTACTTTGGGAGCCCAGTATTGAAGTAAAAAGATGTTTGATCTATCACTAGGCCCCAGCATTGTTTATCAGTCTGAGCCTTCATAAATCTGCCAAGACCAACGGCACCATTTTCTTGTCCTGATCGAGAGCCTTTGAATACGCTCACCCAAGCAGCATAACACACAGACACTTGACAGGTAGTTTTATCTGAGTGTGTTCCAGCATCTCCAAACCTCTCTACCTGTATACACACACACACACACGTAACACAACCCTCCAAAGCAAGTTATTTTCACTTCTGTCTACAACATCTATGGAAACACAACTTGTTGAACGAATTGAACTACAATCAACCAGCCAACCTGCTCACTGATTAGGTATCTTTTATGAAACGTTTGAAACTCTGAGATCGACATTGTTTGCACGAATGTTTAAACTTTTATTTTGAGCAATAGTACATGTACAGATTTATTTCTGTGTCCTGCACCTAACTTGACATCTTTTGTCTATTGCACTATAATACTGCACCGTTTTATGGCTTGTAGTTTTATGTTAGATATATTGTATGTTGCATTGCTGGAGGAGCTTGAGACTCCAGATTTTAAATGCCAAAATGATGCTGTAGCTTTATTGCATGTGCAAAAAAAACAACAACCTTTGAATATTTGAATTACTGTCAAAAGGCAAACGGGGAAAAAAATCAAAGAATTTCATTGAATGCCTTGTTGATTCATCGTTGGATACACTGGGTTACAGTAAATTGCTTTCTGAAGAACAAGAGCCAGAAATTGACATTTTTCACATCAACACTTAATGAATAAACAGCAATGGATGATGATGAAAGTCTGTGTCTACCTCCATCCTGCCTCTTTATGCATATCTATTGAGACGCCGCTACTGCCTATCTTTCCCTTAAAGCTGTTTTATCACATTTTGCTGAATTTAGATGATTTTTCTCCCAGGCCTGACTTCAAACATACATGATCTTTTAACTAATCAACAGTTCTGGAGAGCTGTTAACTGGTTCAAAGGCCTCCTGCTGGGAAATATAGTACTAGCAGGAGGCCAAAGCAAAAGCAGGGCAAAAACTAAAGATCAACATTTTTCAATGACGCAAACAGGATGAACGTGAAACAGGACAGTGCAATAGACAGTTTCTTGTTGCTGTTATGTCTGAATATGAAACGTGTAACACTGGATCAGTTGAGCTATTTTTGTTTCTTTTGCATATTTACTGTATGGCTCAACAAGAAATAAGATTATCTGTATAAAATCAGAGCTGTGAGTCATGGAAGAATACCTCAGGAACAATAACTTTCTCGTCCAACACCGAGCAAGACATGCTGTCAACAAACAATTGCCACTGCTGAGCTTTCCTCCAACCATGTGGGGGTGACTGTTGACACCTGCCATATTCTGCTACCAGTGTGTTTGGACTTTTAGTTCTAACTCAAGTTCAACTTTTAGTTTGCTTCCTCAAATAACTTTAGTTGTAGAATGAGATGCAAAGACTCATTCTATTCGTCTTCCAACTGAGAAAAACGAAGCTGCTACCTGAATGAGACAAGGAATCTGACTTTTGCAAATCTCTGCAACGTTTTGGTAATCTGGGTCTGCAAACCCACTGGAGCAGAGAGGCACATTCACTCTCATAAAACTCAATTATTCTCCCTGGCATGGGAGCACAATGCTGCAGAAAAGATGTAAAGCACAGATTGCAAATGGGAGCGGCGCTGCAACACAGGCAAGCCGAGTAAGACAAAACACAGGGACGTTCAGTTAAGAGATTGCAGAGGGAATTATTTAAGCCATTATGATCAATTACATGCCGTACATGCCAATTATAATGTTCAAGATCGACATTAAAAATATGTCTACCACTCCAAAGCACTTTGCATTTCTTTTAACTGTTTCTAATTGCACATCTTTCTATGGATTGCTCTGTGTATTTTTGACTACTGTGGCCAGAAAAATGGTACAAATTACTTGTACTGAATATGTACTTTTACGTATAATTATATGCGTGACGAGTGTTGGGTTAATTGTCCTTGTTTGTAGCTTTTTGCCAACTTTATTATTTGTATGTACATTAAGAGTAGGGCTGACGATTAATTGCATTTGCGATAATATCGCGATATGACAAAACGAGATTTTCCAACCGCAAAGGCTGCGATTTGACTCGTCACGTGATCTGGTCACGTGACTTGCGAGCGAGCCGAGCAAAGCCAAGCAGGCAGGGAAAGAACTCAACGCTGCGCTTGAACCTGTTGCACAATGGCCTCAGGCTCGTCAGAAGAGTGCACGGCTGGAAGTTTGGTACCAAAGAGGAGCGGCACGTCAGTTGTGTGGAATTATTTTGGCTTTAAAAAGGAAGATGCTGCACAACGTCAGGTATTGTGCAGAACGTGCCTCGCTACTGTTGCTACCTCACGAGGTTCACGATTGTAATCACGATTGATTTATTGCTTGTGTTTGTTGAAAAATACATGAGAGGACCTTGATAAAATAATCGCATATTAAATCGCAATTGCAATATTGAGGAAAAAAATCGCAATTAGATTATTTTCCAAAATCGTTCAGCCCTATTTAAGAGCAACCAAAAACTGTAGTAACATTTCTTAAATTGCACACCGATTAAACTGATTCTGATGGATGTCTTTTCTGTGATATCTATTCTACACAATCTTAGTCAAATCTTAAACTATATGCAGGATTCAGATTTATTTGGAATCAACATGCATTACTACTTCAATACTTTCTCCTTTCATTTCTCTGAATTTCTGATGAGTCTGATGTTGGTATGGTAATGCCAAGTCCTGAGAAAATCCCCATCAATACACGGCTCCCAGGAAACAGCAGGTTTGCCCCTGGGAAAAGACCCACTACTTGGGATAAGAGCAGACAAATAGAAAGGGGGGGGAGGATGATATTTCTATAGATTTTCTTTCACTTTCTGTGAACTGCATTTAGTATTTACGTCCTGACTCAAGGTTTTTCTCCGTGTGATAGAGGCTAAACGGATATTACAGGATTTAAATCTAAAGGTCTCACAGGGTTTGCTCTGACGTCTTAAAAGAGATCAATATTTACAATATTTCTCTGCTAGACGAGGCCGCTTAGTACTCAAAGTTGCATGAGCTTTGTAGAAAGATTATACAATTAACATCCTTTCATTATGCATTATATTTACAGCTAAATGCAGGCCATTTTTAAAAACACACTTATATAGAGTAAATTATGACACAATCTCTGAAATACATTTATGAAACCAAATGTTTGACTGTGTAGCTAAATAAAGTCATTGCTGAGTTATCCATTTCTCTATTGTTTTATTCGATGATGATTTGGCACGGTTGTTAACCTAATTCAATGTCAAGTATCTGCAGAACGTCTTTAGTTTGAATTCATTTGCATTTAGTTTGCGTTCATGATTGTTGATGACTGCTGATTGGTGTTCTACTCATCAAGCAGTAACTCATTAGCATGGCTTTATTTCAACAAATACTATTATGTAATTGACTTTGCACTTTTTTGCGCTGAACCAAGGAAAACATTTTCATTGCGACAATTAAGCCTGCAAATGAATTAGTACACTGAGCCATATAAGTGGTTACATAATTCAATTAGAAAAACAAAAGGAAAGTGAAAACTTAACTTCTCAGCAACAACAACTGCACCATAAAGTCACTTTTATTCATGTTTGGAAACGTTTTCTAAAACCTTTAGTCTCCAGCAATTTAGGTTCATAACTGAGCTTATTTTTTTAAAATCATGACAATATAAAAATATTTGTCTCAAGATGAACAAATGGGTTCACTGAGAATCTGGAGAAATTAGAAAGTAAGGGGACACACTTTGTGTTTAGTCCTTTATAAAGGAAAGCCCTAATTATGTATGGTGGAGCCTTTTCAGCTCATGCTATACAGTCATTATAATTTGTCTTTAAACTTCTTGAAGGATACTGTTTTTGACATTATCGTATGGCAGTTAATTATAATTGGGTTTGCTTTAAGAGCACAGCATCTCTCACATTTGCAGCTTCATTCTTTCTGTTTCCCTTTTTAATGTGTGTTTGTGTGTCATTATGGTCCGTGAGACACCTATTGTGTCAGGAAATACCACAGGAAAGGTTTCGAGTATTTTGTCAGTGGTTTAGATATAGACTATTCATACACTTATTCATACCCCTGTAGAAGACTTTGCCAGAGGGCTTAGGGTAAATGTGTCCTGCAGAACAAGGATGTATAGTACCATTACAGGGTTAAGATTAAACAATGACTGTTACAGAAGGAGACGAGGAGAACCAACAGTTTGAATATAAGGGCTTCGACAGCTTTGGATTTGATGTGACCTAAAAAATATTCAATCGGTCATATATTCCTATACTTGCTCATTGTACACATAAACCTTTATAGGGACCCAAAAGCACTTTAAAAATATGTTTAAGGAAAACCGTTTGGAGTAGCTATTTATTCCACCACTGCCAATACCAGCATTCCCAGTTAGAGAAAGGGTGCCAGAGAAAATATCATTTATCTTGGATCCTTAGACCACTAAATCTGCATGCGCCGAAAAAACCCATATTAAAGCTCCTCACGATCAGAAACACAGAAAAAGGTACAGTTATGTATTAATTACAAGACACTTGACTTATACACTGCAGTTTTAAAGTAGACTATGTAAGGTTATTAGAAATGTAGTTAGTTTGGCAAAATGGACACAATTTGAGTTGCAATGCTGAATGATATCCTATCATGCTCTTTGACTCTCGAGAAGGCAGAAACAGCTTGGTGGTAAAGTCAATATATCCAGTAGCACAAATAAACTGCAGTCCATCATCCGAACGGGTCACATGTCCAAATTGCACCAACTTCAACAATGCACCTCCTTGGGTCACCAGCAAAACATTTGCCAAGTTTGAAGTGGATTGTATTCAGTGCCTACGGTTCATGAAGTATGCAAAGGACATCCCCACACACACACAGAGAAGAGAATCCTCACATTATGGTTGAATGCTTATTGTTTCTTCAAACTGCTCATTATGACACATTCCTATTTTTACATCCCTGTGTAATTATGAGTCTGTATACAATTCTAACAAACTTGTATAACCATCTCCGGTGCATAACTTAAGCGTTTCCCTTGAGTGTGTTTGAGTGTTGGCACTGTGGGTTTCCATATTATGTGATTTGAGCTACGAAGTGTGATTGCTCTCAGTAATGACTCGTCTCTGCAAAGGGAATGCAGCTGAATATCTAAGAGAGAGACCATTTCTCACAAAGTGACAAAGGATCAAAGGCTATTTGTCTCGAAAATGCCAGCCCTACCAGACAGAGGACAGCAGTGATTTGAATGTAATGGAACGAGACCTGGTGTTAGATTTGCTGGATTTGTGCAGTCCTTTGTTTTTTTAACCATAAATCTCTCAGCTTTCGGAGAAGGGCATGGATCCATCTTACTCAAATATGTCCAATTTGTATCCTAATTTGAAAATAAATCACTCAATATAATTAAATTAAAAATAAAACCACCTCAGTCATAAACATTGACTACAGGGAATATACTCTTTACTTGATTTCTAAATAAACAGATAAGTTTTTACAAAGTAATATACCGAATTTAATTTAGAAAAATCACACGTTTTTTCCTGAAGCTTTCAGCCACATCTCATGATCTTTATCATCAGCAGCAGCATTTCAACTGCTGCAAAACTGAGATGTCAATTCAAACCAAACTTGAAACTTTTCAAATTGATCAGAATAAAGATTCCTCGATGAGGCGATTAAAAAAACTAAACAAATCAAAAGACCTTTAACAGTTTTCTGCTACTATTTATAACTTAAACCAAAATGTAGTCACATACAAAACCAGAT
The DNA here is from genome assembly GCF_036324505.1 of Eleginops maclovinus. Taxonomy (NCBI): domain Eukaryota; kingdom Metazoa; phylum Chordata; class Actinopteri; order Perciformes; family Eleginopidae; genus Eleginops; species Eleginops maclovinus. The sequence goes on along the minus strand of NC_086349.1, from coordinate 22,554,256 downwards.
TTTCAACTATGTTTTTAATAGTCAAATCATTATCCAACATTAAATAAATCACCTTGACAAACATATTTATCGCCAGCCCTTTATGATAGACCAACTTCTTTTTAGAAAATATATATAAGTCTACGTTCCTCTTGATTTTACCAATTGCATATTCAGAAACAGGACCATACAACAATGGATATAGGACCAGTCAGAAGACATGCTCCAAAGATAACAGATGAGTTGTCATTATACATGGTGTGGGAATTGCTTCACATGTTTCCCCACATGGACAACTGCAAATTGAACCTTGTTTAAGTGGCGGCACCCACGCTGTTAAACAGCATCTAATTCATTGTATTAGAGAAATGAAATGGACCTGAAAGCTTCTCAGAAGGCTGCAGGGCTTTTCCATCATCTTATGGTAATAACTAAAGCTTATATCAGCGCCTGAGCTGTGAAAAGGGGTAACTGAAGGCCACAACTGCAGCAAGGGAGAGAAAAAAACGTGCAATAGATTTTCATTCCAAAACCACGGGCAAGAAAATATGTTTTAGTAGGAATAAATTGCCTTAAGGGAGAATCCATACCGATTCATACTGATTTGCCCGAGCATATTGACTCAATAGCACATACAGTAAAGACAAATACGTGAAAAGTAATCACTTTTAATTGTTTCTCATTTTCAGAGCGAGGCTAGTTCTTCTAAATTATAATATGTTCTGTGATGTGTGGAAGCTGTGGCCCCGAAAATCTGAGTCCTGTTTTGAAAAAGTGATATGTGAGCAGTGCATTGTCACGTTAAACATATAATTGCTTCCTGCAACTTGAAGATTCATTTGGGAGTCCTAACAGGTCATCAATGGGTACGGTGTTGGTCTTTGTTATAAATGAAAGGTTTCAAAAGGAGCAAGAGGAAATTAGAACGTACTGAAAATCACAGATAGCATGCTCCAAACCGGGTGAAGTCCAGGGACAAATTATGGGCGAAATGGCCAGGATGCTGACGGTGGCTTGAGTGCTGATGAAACGGTTTGTAAAAGCAGCCACAATGAAGAATCAAGCCCTGATTACGTCCCATGATACAGAGGCAACAAATAGAACAGCTCCGTAAAAACACATATAGGATGGATGTTGGAGAATTGCACTTGAGGGACAACCACAGGGCTCGGTCAGGAAACTATAAAAAACATACTTGAGCTGAGGGAGTGCCCAGTGGTGGAGTTTACGAAATAAAAGAGGAGAATTGAAACAGAAGCAGGCTTTAGTACAGCGACAGACTGAAAAACAAGATGAGGTTCAAAGAGAGATCATTGTCGACTCTCACTGAGAGGCAGATTGAGACTCTGTCAGAGGGTCACAGTCTGCTTGAGGAAAATGATTCAAAGATTTCAAGGATCATTTATTGTCACTATGCAACTCACTGTTGCACACTTGTAGCTCAGTCCATTATGCTGCACAAGAAAAACAGAACGGAACAAAAACGCTAGAAGTATAATCATGAAGCAGAGGCATTTTTTTCTGCGGAATAATTGGAATAAGATCAAACGGTAAAAGGAGCACATTCTCTGGGCAGATATGATCAGATTCTCTGACGTAAAATCAATTTTGACGTTTGAACATCAAGCATCACTGACACAGATTCGGCCTCCTCTCATTTCACAACCAGTCCTAAGGTCCGCCCGTCACGTGCAACAGCTTTATCCGAGTGTAGGCACAACAATAGTAGACATAATGCAACCTGAATATAGGCCTGGGATCTTGCGTGTGGCATACAGCCCCGGAAGAAATTAAGAGACCACTTCAGCATTATCATTTCCTCCTCCGTTGTATGATTTATAGGTATGTCTTATGAGTTAAATTACAACTATTTTTTATTATTTTTTATTGAAGTCTCTAAACTACTGACAACATTTCTCCGTGTCGGAATTCAACACACACTGGAATGGCTGCCAGACATGTAGAGATAAAGATGTAAGAAACATTTCGAGTGGCCTCTGTATATATGTATATAAAATGTTGCACTTGAGTATGTAAAAACATGCTCAATTGATTCATGTTTAACACAACAGACTTCCCAATCCTCTACTGCAGAGGTTTTTATGAAGTTTGAGGACCCTTTCCCAGGTGGTAGAGCTGAAGTGGGGAGGGGCAGAGGGAGAGACTTGAGGCAAAGACACTGCACCAACACTGTCCCCTGTCACACAGCTCATGGCGGTAATTAATCCTGCCTGTCAGAATTTGTCAAAAAGCTTGCTCTTTCTTGGAGTCATAACTGAACATGACGTGATTCACATTAATATGTCTCAATAAAAAGTGTATCCTCTGATATTAAAAAGTAGTCTTGTAGTTGTTTTTTGTCTTCAGCATTTCTCTCTGTTCTGGTAATTTTATCAGTCCCCCTCAGTCACTTCATCCCGGCCTCTCGATTGCTTCTCGACCATCTGTTGTGGCTATTAATCAGATTGATTCAGGTTTGGTTCATGTTTAACACAACGCAGTTACCCGACCCTCTACTGCAGAGGATGTTCTCACGTGTGATGAGGGTCTACTTGTGTTTTGATATAAATGCTCAACATGCTAACATGTTGATAATATCCACCATGTACCCCCTTCTTAGTTTAGCATGTCAGCTTTCTAACATTAGCTTATTAGTGCTGAACACAGAGTACATCTGAGGTCAATGGGAAGGTCATTAGTTATGCAGGTTTTTGACAAATAAACATTTGTACCTGATGATGGAAGTTAGAGGATCAACAAAGTGAATGCAGTGTATACCAGAGGGGTGATGGATGCTAATGCACACAATAGCAATAATATCATTGTACCCAAAAACAAAAATGTCAACCTCGAGGAAAAACTAGAGCAGGCATCCTCTGGAAAATATAAATGTTAGTAACAGAAAGTGTGCCAATTCTTTCAATAGATTTTCACTGGACTAGTAAAAACTATTAAATGCTGTAGACACATTGCAAGTTATGAGATAATTAAAGTGTATCCTCTGGGGAAAAAGGATATATGCAATAAAAGTATAGTAATCTATCCCTGCAGCCAAAGGGATGACTTGCATCTTGTTCTTTCCAGTAGTTTCTCTCTATTCTCTTTCTTTTCTCATCATGTTTCCTGTATCTCCACTGCCTTCCTTCCTTCCTTCCTATCTACTGTTCTCTTTGTTCTTGTGCCAGCTCTCTGTGTGGCTGCTATACAAAGCTACCGTATAGAAAGAAGTTTGAGCTCTTTGATCTTCAGAAAGAGCTGGGATGAAGACCGTCACTTAATTTACATATTTACTGGTTCAGCGTTTGAGTTTATCGTGTCGATATGAAAAGTAAACCAGTCGTAGATTTTGCAAACGTACAGTGTTTCAATCGTAGACCAAATAAGAATAAATTACTAACTACGCAGCTTGCAGCATTTTTCATTACCCAACACATTTAGGAATATGTCTTATCTGCCTTCTTTGCCAGTCACATGTTGCTGCATTATCCATTTTTCTATTTTCTCTATATCTCATGTTAACTCCTCTCCTCTCGCTTCCCCCTTTCACCTTCCATCGATTGTCCCTACTCAGATCTCTCTTCATCCCTTATATTTTCCCTAATTTTTTTCTCTTTAACCTCTGATTTCATCGACCCTCTGACATCTTCCAAATCACTTACTTTCCTTCCTCTTCCTCTATGCTTTATTATTGCCTGTTCTCTACCGTTTTCATTTTCTCTTTTCTTTCTGTCATGTATTCTCATATCATTCATAGCTCTTGTTAGCTCTCACGTCTTTGACACTTTCACGTGATTTATAATCTCACGTGGGTCATCTCACTCATCCCCTCCTTCACTTTACCCTCATATTTCTGTCATTTCTCATGTCTCCAAATGCACCCACATACAATTTCCTGGCTGGTCTCAGCTCTGCAATCCCCCAGGTGGCTCATTTCTTCCCACAGACACTTTCCCTCATACCATTAGCTCAAGGAAAAGCCTCTCAAAGAGGATGGGAAAATCACTGTAAAAGGAACGGTAGGCCAGACAGAAGTGCAGATATCTGTGAATGGCCCGTAAAGCTTAAAATGACTTCTGTGACTTAATAACATCACGGTGTAACACTTGCGCTTCAGTTGACTAGCGCTTCAAAACATTCTACGTGATAGGTTGTGAGATATCTGTAAGCGATTGACCAATCACAATGAACCTGTAAATGAGCATAATAGGACCCCTTTACTGGTTTTGACTGTATGTATTCCAGAAACAACACCGCTAGTGCTACAAATATTCTTGACACTTCCCGTCCATGATGTGTAAAAGACCACTTCACAATTTATTATAGCACTGCCTGCACTCTGAGACATTAATGTGAAACTGGCACATAGCAGCAAGACTAGAAGGTTGGGAGGGTTAATGTCCTATTCATGACTTGAGCTACAGGCAGCGGCTCTTAAGATCCCCTTTGGGATAGCCTCAGGGAAACCTATTTTCTTTGCAAAAAAACCTGGTTTGCTGTCTTTGCATTCACTGCATGAACAGACATTGACATTGACCGACATTCGAAAGGAGTTGGAAAGACAGTGAATAAGATTAGCAAATTGTGGCACTATTACTGAATGAAAGCATTAGCGTCCAAATATTGCAGTCACATTTCAGACCTGAGTCTTTCAAAGATGTGTCTCAACTAAACTTATAAGTAAGGAATTGTGTGTTTGATAGCTTATTTCTTTATTGTAACAAAGCTTCTTGGCAAAAATGTTATACTGTTGGAAAGCTTGTTTTCTTACCTTTCAATTGGTGCCACATTTGTGAGGAACATGCATTTTTGGGAGGAGCAGCAGAGCTGAGTTGGTGGGTTGTGCCCATGAAAAATGTGACAAATCTCCTCTGCCAATGCCAAACTGCTTTTTTTTTTGCTGTTGACTCTTTTGGTGTTGTTTGATGGATTGGATGATTGAAGTCTGATGAAACAGGACATATTGGAAACAATTTACTTATTAAAAATGTATTAATTTAACAAGCCGCCTCAGTAGCATGTGGAAGAACCGCACACAGCCACAACAGCCTCTCCTCCTCATGCTGGTCACCAGCCCACACACTGCTGTGGGACGGCATCCCGTTTTTAAACTAGTATTTGTCCCAAGTCAGCCAGTGTGGTTGTGTTGGTCACTCTGGCATGGACAGCACGTCCAAGCTGATCCAACAAGTGTTCAATGGGGTTGAGATCAGGACTGCAGGCAGGCTATTCCCTCCTCTTCACTCCTACTCTGTCGGTGCAGCAATCATCAAAGCGTTCTACGTGTCTTCTCCACACTGTGACCCTAAGATTAATTGCCAAGAAGCATTGTTACAACAAAAAAACAAGCTACCAAACACACAGTTCCTTACTTTTTAAGTTTAGATAGAGAGATTCCTACCTGCCTGTAAATGACCTTAGAGCTTCTGGTACTGCAGCATGATTCGACTCAACTGCATCTTATCCAGCAATTTATTTGAGCTGATCATTTGTAGCTCCAGGTTGTGCATCAACTGTTTGAGCAAAGGCTCTGATTCATGTTTGTACCGGTACCGTGCACATTAGCTCCTGGCTATTGTAGGTGAAGGTGTTTGTAGAGCTCAAGGAAAATGACCAAGCTGTTGACATACAGGAGTCCCTTGGCAAGGAGTGTTTAAACATTGGTAGGGTGAGAGTTCTGCCCAAAGCAACCTGACTACATGTCCAGCACTTTATCAAAATGGCAGAGCAGCATGCAAGTGGCTGGACTTCACACTCACTGGAGTCACATTTGTATGACGTATCATTTCTATGGAATTTATTCTCACTTCCCTTACAAATCACTTTCTTATTCTTGATGACTCTACCTCTTCAGCCTTGGATGATACACAAATAACATGTCGGCGTTGTTGTTGATAAAAAGCGGCATGTCTATTCTTCAAACTTATTTTAAAGTATTTTTTTTTGGGATGACTAAAACTTGCAGGTCACCCACATGCTGATAGTTGCCTAACTTTACTAAGTTGTTGGTACTACAAACAACAAGTGCTTCTCTTGAATTAGGACTCTCCTCACAGGAACCTCTAACGACCATCAATTTCCTCGAAGCCTTTAATTGTGCAAACAGTTTCCCTCGGAAACGTGCGGTGCTCTGTTTTCATCCTCCCTCTCTGGTCTCCTTTTTAATGAGCCAACAGCAAATGAACGACACAGTGTTAGTCGCTACACTAATAAGTCCAGGCAACTGTCAAACCCGCAAATTACAAGGTTGTTAGAGTCAAAGGCAAGTCAGCATCTCTGTCGCTATAATTAACTCCCAGCATCACTTTCGCCAGACAATTAAAGGGCCTTTTTGTTATTTTTGTACCACCTTAAAAAAAGGATATTCACAGCATGGCATTGTTCACCCTTGTTTCTTCCATTTCCTTTCATTTCATGGTTAAACTAAACATAAAATGTGTCTGCCAAGTTCTGTTTGTGTCTTAAAGAGACAATGAAGCTTAGTTTTGCGAGTTTGAACAGCGCTCTCTGTAAGAATAATCAATATATTGTGGAGGAACATTAAAGGATATAATTCACTGTTTCCCGACGGACCAGATTTACAACTTCCGCTAGAACCGGATGCTATTGTTTTTAGCCTCATTTAGCGTGTATCTTATATTGCATGAATAGAGGGAAATGATATCTCACATGGTCTCTGAACTCCTCCACCCTGGTCAAAAAGGCGCAGCAGCGTCTCTACTTTCTTCGGGGCCTTAAGAAAGCCCACCTTGGTCCCAGGATCCTGGTGGACTTCTACCGTTGTACCATCGAGGGCATACTCGCTAACTGCATCACAGTGTGGTACGGCACCTGCTCCGCCTCAGACCGGAAATCACTCCAACGGGTAGTGAAAACAGCCCAACGGATCATCGGCACCCAGTTACCCACCATTAATAACATTTACCTCAAACGCCGTCTGGGCAAATCCAAAAATATCATCAAGGATGCCTCCCACCCCAACAACAGACTGTTCACCCTCCTCCCATCTGGCAGGCGTTACAGAAACCTCAGTTCCCGTACCTCCAGTATATATATAGCACATTTTGCACTTCTGGTTGGATACTAACTGCATTTCATTAGCTTGTACCTGTACTTTGCACAATGATAATAAAGTTGAATCTAATCTAATCAAAAATGATTGCCTGGATCTTACCCTAATAATACACATTCAATGCTCCTACTCTCATTTTACTCAATAACACTTTATTATTTTTATTATAATAATATAACTCATATAGATATATGTATATAGCATATTCACTATGGTTGGATACAAGATCTTGCCTGACCTGTACTTCAGAGTCACCAATAAATAGAAGTTGATATGTCCATCTAACACAAGGGCCATACGATACCGACCCCCGCTCCTAACCTCATGTTGACGCAGCAAAGAGCACGAGTGCTTTTTCCAACCTCTAGAACAGTTGAAACTTTACTGGTCTATGATCTGCTGGGGTACCATTTTTCCTCGACAACTTTGTCTCATCCCTAAAGATGGTTTCAATCATACCTTATTTTGGATAGATAAACATATTCTAAAATCTGAACATACCAAACTATTTGTTGATTCCTGAATGAGTTGAACAAATCAAATCACTTTAATCTAGATTTTGTTTCTCCGGTAAATAATAAATCTTTCTAATTAGCTTTTTTTCTGACAATCCCATCGTCTATTAATTTCTGAAGAATCTTTTTCCTTCCTAGTGTACAACCTCCTTGAACATTACTCCCCTACCATTACCTGCTTCTTCTTTTCTTGCGTTTCTTTTCATTCTTACCTATCAGCTGCTTTCCATCCAGCTTTGTTTGCATCATACCATTCAACCTTCTCCGATTCTCCTATTCTTGACAAGAAATAGCACAAGATTCAGATCATAGGATCCACACCATGAAACTGACTATTTCCTTTTCATTCGCCAACTTCTCATCATTTCAGGAACTACTTGCAAGCAACCCACCAAGAAGTTTTCAAACATTTCATGTTTCACACAAGAAATGCAAACTTTCACTCTGATGCTCTTTGCTCTGCCAATTAAATCAATCATGCATTCTCACACATAGCACTGTAACTTTTTACCTTGTCTATCATGTTTATTTATTCCTTGGCTCTTTATGATGTTTTTCTATTGTATTTCATCGATTTGTATAATGCACTCTTTGCGATCGTGGGTGCTTAATGTTTGTTCGGCTTGATAAATGACATGGACACAACTGATTAAGTATCATTCAAACTGCTGGGAGACGATGACTGCTAGCATATGAATTTGTATTATAAGTCCCTCTGAGGTCTTCACAGTCAAAAGGGACTTGACCAATTTTGCCGTCATTGCCATTCTAATGATTGCATTCATAGACATAGTTTGTAGATCAAAGTGCAAACTTTTGTAGGATAACACGCTAAAGTAGACCATCCTAACATTGCATCCAGCAGCGTTTTTGCTGTGGGAAATTTGGCATTTCAAGTCCTTGGTAGATAGTCAACAGCAATTTTGTGGCTCATGTTTCTACACTTTAGTCGAATGCATCCTCTGTCGCAATTTTACACAGAACGAAGTATTCATGAGGTCCTCTCCATTGGCAAGTGAAAGCAAGAGCTTTCCAAAAAAAACAGAATCAACCATGACCTCACATCAAATTAATTTAGGGACACAGTATTTCCTAGAGACCATGAAATGTCACTATTCATTCTAGAAGTGTTGATTACTTGTCGAGGATGCTAGACAAAGTGCACATGTGATTTATCACCTCTGAGGCTTCTGAAAGTTTTCCAGAGCCAGTCAAACCATTCCCCATTCCATATGCAGCCAACCATGTACTCCATGGAACATACAAGATATCCTCATGATCTGAGGTGGCACCACAGCTAGCGTATCCTTGAATCCCAACTTGCGGTTCTTAGAGTTCTGGGCAAATCATTGAAAGAAAGGACAAGACAAGATTTGACAGAAAAATGAGGAAGAATTTGGTGCTCTACAGTTCATGGTGGAGTCTCGTCAGTCTGTTCACCCAGCTAAAGGTAAAGACTTTTAAACAGTATTATCCAAAAACATCTCTGATCGCAGCTTGTTTGTCTCTTTCACGTCGACCAGCTCTGGTGTCGTGGTTGTCAAAGCGGATCACATGAGATATCATGTGGAATGTCTCCAGAGACATTGTTGCACGAAAGATTGGCCTTCCATTCTCTTCATTCCATAGACTTGCAGTTGCTTCTCCCTTTGACCTGTACACTCCAGCTAATAACAGAACTCCAATGTAAGCATGCAAGTCAGTCTGATCCAGTGGCTTCCATTTCTCTTGAAACACACGTCTCCCCTCCAAGTTGGTCATTTCCAGTATAATCCTCTCTATTGGTGAGGATATGAAGAGCTGAAATGCTGATTGAATCTCATCAACTCGTGTGACAGCAAATCTTGTAGGACCGGGAGTCATTTTGATCACATTGGAAGATGACAGTCTGCCTCGGCTTGGGTGTGGTGATGTTGACCATTTTATATTACCGTCCTTAGATGCCCATGTCCCCTCTGTGGATGATGATTGCTGCATTCCTTGGTTTTCATCTGTTGGAGGAACAACGGCAGACTCGTCCTCTGAATCCTCCTCATCGTAGGAAAATTGACAATCTGGATCAGCAATAACATTGTCCTCTGTCTCTGAAAGATCCTCTGGTTCTGAAATATCTTCCTCTACATCACTATCCCAGTTCAAAATCTGTGATAAAGCCTCCTCAGCTGCCGTCCTTCTGGAGCTCATTTTTGGTGAGTTTGTCAAAAAGATGACATGAGAACAGTGACAAGGACAAGTGTGAGAAAGTTCCCTCTCTTCACACACCTGGCTCTGGGTCTCAGAGGCAATCAAAATACAAACAATTGTACATCAAAGTAAAAAGTACATCAAAGAGACATGTTTATTTTGGATCTGAACAGCTATTTACCCACATTAAAGGGTCTGGGTCAAAATGACCCGCAACATCATCTTTGTATACAAACTCTGCACAGACATTCCACTACACATCAGAGTGTCCAGATTTTACACACCAGTTCATGACCCTAGATGATGAAAAGTCACCAAATTTCATCAAGAAAAAGAAAGGATAACCAGTACTTTGGTCAACACAAAAACTGAAATGGGTCAAATTGACCCTTAACATAATACAAGGGTTAATAACAAATAAACCTCCGAAGAATTGTATAGTAGAATATCCATAGGTGGACAGAACGTGCCATGGACCCGCCTCCGACGACGTCAGCCAATAGAAGAGACGGGGATATGTCCATGTGACGACAAGGGGCCAACGGGATCCGACCCCCGCTGCCAACCAATGAGAGCGGACGAGACCGGAAAGAGCCGCGAGTAGAAATGCGTGATGTAAACAGCAGCTCGAGGTCTTTTCTCCACGCTGCTGAGAGACCGTTACCTGCTTCAACGTGGTCTTTGGATCTGTGGCGTGGGGGAGTACCACAGCTGTGTTTCCGGTTCGGACGAACTCTTGGTCCTCAATCCCTAAAGTATGGTTGGTCATATCTTCCCTTTGTCATAGAAAAACTATTCTAAATCTGAAACACCAGAACTGTTTGCTGATGTCTGAATGAGTTGAACAAATCAAATCAAGCTTTAATTTAGATTTGTTTGTAGTGGACAAATAAATAAAATCCTTTTTAATTAGCTTTTTTTCTGACAATCCCAGTCGGTATTAATTATCTAGAAAAGGAAATAATTTATCCTTCGACATAGTAGGAGAAAAACCCTTTGAACATGTGACCCGACACAACATTAACCTGGCTTCTCTTTTTTTGCGAGTTTCTTTTCAAGTTCTGAGAAATACTGAGATCAGAAAGGCAGATTCCAAAATGGGGTCACAGCGGCTTTGTTGTGGAAACAGTCAATACAAACAATTTCTCAAGATTCTCTATTCTTACAAGAAAGTTAGGACCCCACAAGATTCAGATCATAGAAGGAAGCACACACCAGAAAGCTGACTAATTTCCTTTCAGTCTCGGCAGAGCTCCCGTCAGTCAGTCTGTTGTCAGTGAACTGATAATGAGAAGCAGAACCCACCCAGAGAAAAGTTTCAGAAACAGTCATGATTTCAGTCAACCAGAGAAAATGCAAACTTTCACTTCTAAAAGATGCTCTTTTTTGCCTCTGCCTATTATTAAATCAAACAATGATTTCTTCACACATAGCACTGTAACTTTTCCTTTTGTCTTTTATCCATGTTTTATTTTATTCTCTTGGCTCTTTGATGGATGTTTTTTATCTATTGTATTTCAATCTGATTGTATAATGCACTTCTTTGCAGAATCTTGGTGCTGTTAATGTTTTGTATCGTGCTTAGAATAAATGAACAGGGACACAAACTGAAATTAAGTATTTTTCAAATAACCTGTAATGAGATGACTGCTAGCATATGAATATGTATTATTATGTCCTTCCTCGTGGTGCATTCACATGCTCAAGTGGACTTCAGAACCCAGAGTTTTGCCATTCAGTTACCATATAATAATTCATTCATAGACTATGATGTTTTGAGACTCAAAGTGGAAGACTTCTTGATACGGATAGCAACTGCTTAGGAGTTAGAACCCATTCTAAACAATGCAATCCACAGCAGCGTTTTTGCTGGAAGGAATTGGGCTTTCTGAAAGTCCTGTTAGAAGAGTCAGACAGCAATTTAGTGGATGAACTACCATGATTTCAGGGTACACAGTTTAGTCGTGCATTCCTCCTGGTCGCAAAGTTTTAGGCAGGAACGTAATGTTATTCATGGAGGAGAGTCCCTCCAATTGGCAATGCTTGAAGGCAGGGAGCTTTCCCAAAAAAACAGATCAACACAGAGCCTCACAAAATGAATTTAGGACACAATATATGCCATAGAAGACAATGAAAGTCACTGAGTTATTCATGAGGATGTGTTGATTAGACTTTTCAAGACAAGGACAAATACTCTGTTTCGTCACTCATAGGTTTTCTGAAGAGCCGTTCTAAACTCAATGTCCAACCATTGCCATACTGGTAGGGCCAACACTGTCTAACTCCCTGGAACACAAAAGAGAATGAGCCTCAGTGGATCTGAGGGGGGCCCAGCTGCTAGCGTATCCTTGAATTCCCAGATGTGATTTCTTGAGAGTTCTGGGACAAATCATTTGAGTAAAAAGGACAAAGACATAAAGATTTGACAGAAAAATGGAATGGATGATATTGGTGCTCTGTGTCTGCTGGATGTGCTTCGTCGCTGTTACATCCGTACTGATGCTATATTAGGTTTTTAGGACTTTTATAAAGTAGTATTCCATTATAGAGACTGACTTTGTTTTACCCCCAATATGACAGACTTCCAGTGTCCCTGTTGTTGGATGAAATTCAGAAGCTCAGAACTGAATTAACTGAACCAAGTTAACAAAATCTTTTCTATCTATAGCGATTTTGCCCCAATTGAACTGTTCTCGTTCTCTTGGACTGAAATTAATTCAACTCGACCGTGTACTTTTTTAAAATATTGAATGCACTTGCAAGGAGATTCCACACCTTTACCTTTAACAAGCTTCGTCCCTCCTGTTGATTTGTAGACATCGATTGTTCTGGCAGCTGTGGATCCTGAACTGCAACTGCAGAGACGCTGACATGTCATATTCAATGTCTGTCAAATGAGGAGGTGGGTCGACAGACAGAAACATAATCACGCTGCACGAGTGTCATCATAGGGAATATAATTGTTGTCATGCAGATGATTTGTTTTGTTGAGGTAATTGCAGGAAGGTGATGGATTGTAACCCAATGATTGGTTAAAATATTAATTGCTGATTAGTTTTGACCAGCCTATGGCCTGAGGTACTTATCTACCCCTCTCTAAACCCAATAATGGGCACCCAGGCATGGTAGTTAGATGAATCTAATAAAATAATTATTGCTGTAACGATTTTTTGCCCAGGCGTAGGTGGATGATGGGAAGGGTGGGACTAGTGTTGGTTTGTGTCGCCTCTCATCTCTACCTCTGCTGTGCATAAATACAGTGTGTATCCCTCAGACAGCAGCTGTGTTAAAGACCAAAGAGGATGAACACAAGAGTAATTATAACGGCAGAGATATCGCTAATCACATTTTTCACTTTATAAGTCTGTTTCCTGGCGTCTCAATCTGCTTCTCTAATGGAGCTGCCTGTTGTGCGTCTAAATCCTCAATGCCAGCCTTTCAGAAATCAAGAATGAATGTCTGGCTTTCTGAACAACACCAAGCTCTGAATCGCACCATGTGATGACAAGGTACCGGTTGGCTTTCGCCAGTTAATAACCACATAATGAGGCAATGTGATGTGATTGCATCTACTGCCCGGAGATGATCTGTGCCTTGAATACATCAGTAGCCATTTCCACATAATGCTGCCTATTGGAGATTCATAAAACTATAACTGTGAGGAGATAGCATAGTATGATTAATAGCTTTCATCCCTGAACTAAATTCACAACAAAGATAAACAGTAAACAGTTGCACCAATGAGTCCGCAGCCACTCTCAAACATTGTTTAAGAACTGGAATAATTGCCACTGAGTACAACTAGCGACGGAAATGAGAAACTCGCATCATTAAGACGTTGTTTTACAGAACAAAATGAGGAACACCAACTAAAAAGGAGCTTTACGTTGGTAAACTATGGCTTTTCACTGCAATTAGTGATGATGAACCAATGTGGAGTGGTGAATGTGAGGTATTTGAGTCGTATCCTAATTAGGTTTCATACAGACTAAAAGATATTTATGTATATAGTATATAGTAATTTTCAGTAGTGCAGCAGAGGTTAACTAACATATCCATCATGCTCTTTGATAACTTTGGTCTACAGTGTATTTGTGGGAATCTTTTCATTTTTATTATGACCTGACACCTACAAGTCTCTCCATGGCCTCACTCCAACGTACCCATCAGACCTCCTCCATCCCTACACCCTTTCACGGAGCCTACGGTCCTCGGACACGGGCCTTCTCTGTATTCCCCGCACTCGCCTCCGCACCGTTGGTGACAGGGCGTTCAGTGTTGCGGCCCCCACCCTCTGGAACGCTCTTCCTGCAGAGATCCGCAATGCTGCCTCCCTGGACATCTGTAAATCCTCATTAAAAACTCACCTCTTCACCAGAGCCTCTGACCACTAACTCATCTCAGTCCCCCGTTCTTCGACCACAGCTGCCATTTCTGTTTCTACTTTATTTACTTTATTTTTTCTATTCTTTTATTTGCCCTACTTTTTTGTTTGTTTTCTGTCTGTCCTCACAAAATGGGAAGCGGACTTGGGTACCTAAAAAGGTGCTATATAAATGATTATTATTATTATTAAGGAGATACTGTTTTTAGTTTTGAACAAACAAAACATGAACTTATGAAATTGTTATCTTGTTTTGAATGCAGCAGTGAAAGTTCCAATGTTTTCACCTTGTGTGGTTATGTTACAAAAGGCTAATCAGCCAATCAATGTGTCATTTCAAAAAGCAGTGTGGCCTTTGCAGAGGTACAGACACTGAGTGATTTCTTTTGTGCATTTATTCGCCTGGTCAGGTTTTTCTCTATAAAAGGAATGTTCATTTCACGGTGTCTGCTGTTTATTTGGCCTTGGAACTCCTTGCCCAATATCTGTGTGTAATTGCATTACGTCTTATTGGCTGTGCTCTGTTCTCCTCCACACTTTTTTTTTTTTTGTCACCAACTGAAGCGTTTATTTGAAGCTATACTATCATTTGTATTGTTCTGTAGAAAAGTTTAACAAGTCCTTGTAGAAAACATTGCGCTTAGGTTATTGCGTTGTTTTTTAAGGAGTTCTTGGCCATTCGTGATCACTCATTTCAAATATTTTTCCAGGTGCATTCATTGCAAACAGGAGCTGTTGAGACTGTAAGAGTAGTCCTCACAATCAACACATGTGGATCTAAAGCTTCATGTGGTAAACTCACCTTGTAAACATAAAATAGTACAGCATCAACAAACCTAACCCTGTGTGATTACTAATGTGTGTATTTTATATTTTATACTTTTATATTTTCACATATATATATTTCTTATGTTTTATATTTTGTTATCTTTTTATCATTTGGGTGAATTTAACAGCACTTATTTTACAAAGCACTTTTGTGTATTTATGATTTTAATAATTACTAATCTTACCTGCATGCTTATTTTAAACAAAGTCAACCTTGAGTCCTTTTAGCCAGATGTTTTTATCCTACTTGCCAGGTCTTTTACCAGACGTTGTGGGACACACCACCAGGGGAGTCTCCCTCGGGGTTCAGGACAACAAGTTTCAACACCGCCGTACACGCTCTGTGCTCCAGCTGCTGCTCTTTGATACACAGAGCAAACAGGGCTTTCATAAACTATTATTGGTTTTATTACAGGAGTTTTTAAACCGTTTTCTTAACAAAAATACTTACCCGAGATCCCGTGCACCACGCTGCGCTCCTCCGGATTATTTTTGTTTGGAGGGGGAGCTAGGAAGCTGTATGCAGTTCAGTTTACGAAGTGTTTATTTAAGAAGACATCGAAAAACAGATGTTGTTTCCCAAGCTTATGCACAATCCTACGACGGAGTATTAGGGCCACATATGAAGAAAAAAAATATTTTTGCCGTGACGAGATTAAAGTCGACACGGCGACTTTAAAGTCGACATGTTGACTTTAAAGTCGACACGGCGACTTTAAAGTCAACATGTCGACATTAAACTCGAAATATCGAGAATAAAGTTGAAATTAGTTGGGAGACATAGCAACCGCTCCCACAGGTCCTGCACTGAATCCGAAATGGCTTGTGTAGATCATTTGGTCAAATTATACTTCCGAATTGGATTTAACAATAAAGAGATCCTCGCTGTTTTAGCGCAGAACCACAGTGTGGTGATTAGTGTAAGAACCATGCGTGACTCAAACTGCACCTGTGGAGCGGTTGCTTTCTCTCTGAATAGTTTTCAGTGTCAATTGACATAAAGTCGAGATTATTCTCGACATGTCGAGATTAACCTCGACATAATATTTCAACTTTATTCTCGACATTTCGAGTTTAATGTCGACATGTTGACTTTAAAGTCGCCGTGTCGACTTTAATCTCGTCACGGCAAAAATATTTTTTTTCTTCATATGTGGCCCTAATACTCCGTCGTACAATCCTACTAAAGGGTGCATCAGTGCGAGTGGACAAATCTTCAGTGTGGAATCGCCTTTGTGCTTTTAAACTGTGCACCTTAAAATGTAATGAAGGTTGAGGGGGAAGGTTATAACAACTCAATTATCTATTGCATTATGAGGACTTCATAATCACTTCACACTCAGCCAGGGGCGTAGCCAGGACATTATTTCTGGGGGGGCCAGCTCTGGCCAGTCTTTTATTTGGGGTGGCACTTGATTGTCAAAAACTACTATTTTAAAACTCACGCACTGCATCACTCAGAGCAGCAGTTTTTCTAACAGCTCATCTAGCCATAAACAATGGATTGAACCTTCTTATGGACACTAATGATGTCTTACTGTTACTGATAATCCCATGTTATTGGAATGGGTGCTTAGATAATGTGCGAGTGCGATGTGTCATGATTATGTGAGGGGGTTCAGGACTTTAACATGAGAAGGGGAAGCTTTTAGTGCAAATGACAGAAAGACACGATATGAATTGTCATTTTAGGCGATCATTTATTAAAGTAAACTGTAGCCTTTTAAGTGCAATATTCATTTTATTTGCGATAATAAACATATGTATATATAAAGAGTAAAAAATAAACGTCACACACACACATGTCCCATAAAACATAAAGAAAAACAAATACCAACAATGTGTAAAATGTACATTGAATTGTGTGTGTGTGTGTGTGTGTGTGTGTGTGTGTGTGTGTGTGTGTGTGTGTGTGTGTGTGTGTGTGTGTGTGTGTGTGAGAACATGTACATTGAACTGTTTCACTACAAACAGTGTGTGTGTGTGTGTGTGTGTGTGTGTGTGTGTGTGTGTGTGTGTGTGTGTGTGTGTGTGTGTTAGGGCTGAACGATTATGGAAAATAATCTAATTGCGATTTTTCGCGCCAATATTGCGATTGCGATGCGATATGCGATTATTTTTTAAGGACTTTGTCTTCTGTATTATTGACAAGCAAAACATCATATAGTATGGCCAATACTATATTACATTAATTTTAAACTGTTCTTTCCTGGAAGACATACCTCTGTTATGATGACATGAGTTTGCATGAATGATGACTAACAACTAATTCAATCAAAACAGTATATTTGAACATACACAATAGTATATTTTGAGTAGTAACATCTCTGAGCATAGTATAGTAACATCTGAGCATAAAGTGCTGACAAGGAACCCTGGTGTAAACATTAAAATGAAAGTCAGTACAATGTGCAGAAATATATATATATATATATATATAAAAACAATCTGTGGCTTTACCACACTCGACTTTCGACATCTGTGAACTGCTAGAAAGTCATTAAATTAAAAAATAATATTAAATAAATAAAACTAGTCAGTAACATTACACATAAAGTGCAAACATAATATAGCAATTGTATACACACACAAACACACCTTTAAATTAAAACTGGCTGAACATCTTGATTATCTGCAGTAACAGTAACACAGCACAAACTAAAGTGCACAATGAGTATGGCTCTGCCAGCCATAATCATCATAGCTCAAGGTTTTTTGCTAGGAAGACCAGCATATCAACTTTTGCTGGCTTTAAGGATGAGCGAGTGCAAGTCACTATATTCCCTCCAGTGCTGAACAAACGCTCTGAGGGGGCACTTGTGGCTGGCACACATAGATATTTGCGGGCCATCTTGCACAGTCGTGGAAAGTGAATGTTGTGCACCTTCCACCAGGCTAAGGGATCATCCTCTCCGTCAATGACAGGGCTCAACAGGTAACTATTCAACTCTGCCTCCACGACATCTTCAAGTGGCAGAGGCAAAGCTGAAGAGGCCACACTGGTTTTAAAAAGACTACCAAGAGACTTCTTTGCCTTTCCCCCAGAGGCCTGTGCACTTGGAGAATTTTGAGCAGTTTCAGTGCGAGACCTCTTCTCCTGCCAGATGGGAAAAGAGACATTAGTTTTGCAGTTAGCTTATATATACCTATTATAGTATGTGTTTGTGGAAAAATTATTTTCAAGGATTAACCTGATTATGTGTACGTCTTGCTGATTCCACCATTTCTGTCTTCAGTCGGGCCTTAATGGCAGGAAGGTTGTCTGCGCTGATGTATTGCGTTTTGAACCTAGGGTCCATGAAAGACGCAACATCCAAAAGCTCCTGGGTGATGAGGTCACTATACTTGTCGTTGAGGTAAGCCAGGACCTTGGTTTTAATTGATCTAGTCAGATCAGTGTCCTCAGCATCTTCAGCCAAGACTGATGTTGCCAGAAGATGGAGAACTGGCTTGAGGTAGGAGATGCTCACATACTCCTCTCCAGAAAGAGCATCAGTAAATTTGGAGAGAGGATGCAGTGCCTTATGAATGGACTTCAACACGGCAGCATCCTGCCAGGTTGGGATGAGGGGGCGTGCATGTCGGTCACCTGACAATACCTTTGATATGGCTGTCATCTGTTCCAGCACTCTGGCAATCATTTTCTCTTTGGACCCCCATCTTGTAGGGCACTCAGTAATGAGAGAGTGCTCAGGAAGCTTAAGCTCCTTCTGTGCCTCAGTGAGCGCTGCCTTTTTCTTCCAACTGTGGGAGAAGTGCCCCACCAACTTCCTGCACTGCCCTATTGCTCTGGATACTCTATCATCTTTGATTGCATTTTCTGGAGGAAAAAAAAATTAAGTAAAAAAGTAAAATTAGTGTAACTCAAACAATTGCAGTTGTGTGATACAAGGTTTCACCATTTCTCTCTCTCTCTCAAATTTGCTTTATTAGCATGACTATGGGAACAGTGTTGCCAAAGCTATTGTTACATACATCATGACATACAAGAACATCAGACCATAAGACAAAAACAAAAAAGAAAATACATAAGGAGAGGTGGGTACATCAGCGTTGGGTTGACATAACATAACTAGAATTAACAGCATTAAAGAACAAGGGAAATAATAGTGTGGTGTGTGTTTGTGGGAGAGAGTGATACACAGGCGCGTGCATGCACACACACGCACACACACACACACACACACACTCTCTCTCTCTCTCTCTCTCTCTCAGCAGAAACTTACCAATAGCAAGATGTAATCTGTGTCCGAAACACTGGAGTCTGGTCCATTCGTTCAGCTGTGCTGCTTTCACCATATTTGACGCGTTGTCCGTCGTTATGCAGACAAGGTTGTCTTCAGTGAGATCCCAGCATGCAAGCCCCTCTCTCAGGCCAGCAGCAATGTTTTCGCCTGTGTGGTCTTCGGGGAAGTAGGCCGTTTGAAGGCTGCGAGCTTCGAGGTGGAGGTCTTCAGAGATATAATGGACCGTAAGGCTTGACCACATGTCTGTTGTAGCCGCAAAAAACTCCACAGCCTTCAAGTCCGCTGCTACTTTCTGCCTACACTGCATATGTAGCTCCGGAAGGGCAGTCTGACTAAAATACGTGCGGGAGGGCATTTTGTACCTCTTATCCAGCGTAGTTACCAAATTATTGAACCCAAGCTTGGTCACCGTATTGACGGCCATCATGTCTTTCGCGATGCATTGGGTTACTGCTTTGGTAATTTCCGTGTGCCGCTTTGAACTGCGTTCATATGGCGTAACACCTTCAAACAGTTCGGTCAGTGATCCTTGCCGATTAACTTTACTAGGATTATTCTGCACACTGCTTGATTTTGTAGCCATACATCTATCATACACTGTTTTGTGCTGCGTTTTTAGGTGCTGGTACAAATTGGTAGTGTTGCCCCGTGATGTACCAACTCTGACCAGGCAGGTTTTACACAGTGGCGGCTCCTGACAAATTTCTCAGGGGGGGCGCCGAATCATCCGCCGATCGACCGCCGATCGACCGCTGTACGTCCGAGCACGCATCAGTGCGTAACTGCGTATGACGAAATCACGTTAGGGCAAGCCCCACCGGAGCCCATAGAAATGCATTGTATCGTTCGATTTTTGAAAAAACGAGTCTCAACATGTAAGTCTATGAGAGCGCCTGGGGCGATTTTCAATCTGACTGATATCGCCCCAAGGGGGCGGGGCTACTGGTTGGACAGTGACATCCAGGCTGCTGATTGTCGCAGCGATATTCAGGCTGCTGTTTGGACTATACTATTAAGACTTAGACCAGCAAAATAAACTCTTTTCTCTCTTTTTTTTTTTCGTTTGGCTTAAGGAGGGCGGTGCACTATCGCCCCCTATGGGCCAGCCGCCCCTGGTTTTACACAGTACCTGACTCTGTGCAACATCTTCTTTCTTAAAACCGAAATAGTCCCACACGACTGATGTGTATTTCCTCTTTGAAACTAGCCCCGCAGGGTCTGGTTCTGTTGAGCCTGAGGCCATTGCGTAGGTTACAGCTAGCTTTGCTTGCGAGTTCTCTCCGGTAGACTGTTTCAAAACTTTGCTCCCTGTGTCACGTGACCAGAGTGCAGCCTCTGTGGTTAGACAATCTCGTTTTACTCCCGCATATCACGTGAACAGAGTATAATCGCAGCCTTTCTTTATAATGTTGATGTATTTTTATACGTGTGTACCCCTTGTACGTTTGTATGTTGATATGTACTGTATGATTTTTTAAATGATATAAAAAAAAAAAAAAAAAAAATTTTTTTTTAAATTTTTTTTTTAAATCGCAGACTTTCGCGATTAGAACATCGCACTTGGTCATATCGCGATATTATCGCAAATGCGATATATCGTTCAGCCCTAGTGTGTGTGTGTGTGTGTGTGTGTGAGTGAGAGTGAGAGTGAGAGTGAGAGTGAGAGTGAGAGTGAGAGTGAGAGTGAGAGTGAGTGAGTGAGTGAGTGAGTGAGTGAGTGAGTGAGTGAGTGAGTGAGTGAGTGTAGGTAGATCCATGTAAATAATTTGACAATTGTCTTTTTTGTTATTCTTGAGAACATATCTGAGAGTGTCTGTCTGGGAAGCTGACCAGATAAGTCTAAATAGAACAGACATGTACTAACATTGCAATACCCATGTCACATAATACACTTTAGGAAAAACAAAAGAATGTTGGGGCTGTTAATGATGCAGAATTGGCAGGTATAACAGACAGATGCTGGTTACTTAGCTGTTAGTTTACAGCAGCT
The DNA here is from genome assembly GCF_036324505.1 of Eleginops maclovinus. Lineage (NCBI taxonomy): Eukaryota > Metazoa > Chordata > Actinopteri > Perciformes > Eleginopidae > Eleginops > Eleginops maclovinus. The sequence goes on along the minus strand of NC_086349.1, from coordinate 22,533,060 downwards.
GTATTCTTCGGTTGTGATGATTTCTAGCAAATCGATCAACAAACTCATCTAAATTTAAAGACGCTGCCCTCCTGTGTTCTATGCTCAACACCCCTAGATCACTCAGCCTATCCTCTCCCATTGTAGTTCTCAGGTGTGTTTTGACAAGCTTCAAGCAGGAAAAACTGCGTTCACAAGCAGCTGTGCTGACAGGTATTGCCAATGCAATTTTACAAAGCCTGGAGAAAACATCAAAGACATCCTGGTATGGTTCAATAAAAGCTGCCAGCTCTACAATTGTAGGTGGTCTCTGCATCCCTTGCTTTATCTTACGATCTAAAACTCTTTTAATTTGGTAGAGCTCATGTTCAAGGTCCACAAGGTCACACCCATACAATTTGGCAAATGCAAAAAGGCTATCTTTGTCACAGAAGCTTCTGCTACTTGGATTTAAAGCTTGTATTCCACGCATTATGTCACAATTCTGATTGGAGAATCTGTTCCTGAGCTCAATGAGCATCCGGTCCAATACCAGATTAAAGATTCCTGTCCTGTAATAATCTTTGCCATCGCCTGTTTCTTGTCTGCCCACAGTAGACAGAACATGGTATCCTTGTAGCTTTGAACTTAGTGTTCTCTTACGTTTTGGAGCAGTGTCTACAGAGACATCACATTGCTTTGCAAGCTCCAAAACAGTGTCCCACAAATCACCAAACACCTGCTGCTCACTCCTGTAAGATTCAAAAGTACTAATAAGTGCCTCCACAAGATCCACTGCTTTGGCCAAATCAAGAGAGGAAGACTGGAGCATGTCTGACAGTAATTTTGCATCTCCCAGAAGTTTCTTAAATATGGCAAGAAACACAATGAACTGGAAATCAATCTGAGGCAAAAGGCCTCTGGCACCTACTGACCTCTCGCCACTGTTCTCATCACCCAGTTCCTCAAGAACTTTCACAACTGCTGGCAACCTATCCCACAAATTACGGCAAGCATAATATCTGGAGGCCCACCGTGTGTCACTCAACATTTGCAACTCTCTGGGTGCACCTGCATACATCTCCTGTTGCACCTGTAACCATTTGGGATGCACTGCCGATCCAGACATGTAGACGTACAGCTGTTTTAATAAGGAAAAGAAGCAATCAGCCTCTGGGATCCCTCTCACAGTGTCCACCAGCACCAGATTAAGGCAATGCGCATTACAGTGAACGTAGAAAGCCAGCTTCGCTACTTCCTTAATTCGGGCCTGCACACCACTGTGCTTGCCACTCATGACTGCAGCCCCGTCATAAGACTGCCCAACAAGGTTAGTCTTATATTCTAGACCATATTTGGACAAGAGGTGAATTATTTTTATTGTCAAGCTCTCCGCATCTAGCTTCTCTGCTACCTCGAATTCCAGAAAACTTTCAAGGATTTCACCATTGTAATAGTATCTCAAAACAAAAGACATTTGTTCCATTTTTTTTTTTGTCTTTAGTCTCATCCACAAGTATGCTAAAAGCACCACTTTCCTTGACTTCTTTGATTATTGATGTGCGCACCATCTCTGCTAAGCATGACAAAATCTCATTTTGTATGTCAGGACTTGTATATTTAGCATTCCTGGGACCATCCATCTTTTTCAAAATCTTGTCGTCATGGTTTGCTATGATATTCAACATACCCAAAAAGTTCCCTTTCCTGCTTGAGGCCTCAGATTCACGATGCCCTCGCAGAGCAATGTTCTCGGTTGCACAATGAAGAACCACTTCAGCAAGAGTTTTGATGTACCCCCTGTTCTCTTCAACAGTTTTGTTGTACTCTTTATTTAATTGCCCCATTAGAGATCCCTGATTTTTTTCTGCAATTTGGTATTCTTTCCATGCTAGCATGGCATTCTTGTGATGCTCAGATCTACTATGTGCAGCATACCCTCCGTCTGTATAGGTAGCTTTCTTCCAGTTTTTGAAACCGGAACCTGAATTAAACGTAGACTCATGGCCAGGTAAGCTGAAATGCCTGCAGGCAAAGCAAAAGGTGGAGTCTTCACATATTGAGTACTCCAACCAGGGGTGAACTTCATACCACTCACCCTTGAAGCTCCTGCTTCTGTCTCCCTGGAGTGTCTTGGGGAAATTAACTTTAGGTTGAGCTGGAGCTTCACCCCTGGACTTGGAAATGTCTGTAAAACACCAAAGAATCCCATTAATATCAGCTTTTAACATAAATGCTATCCACTTCCAATTACATGTTGTTCTTTAGTTGTTTTTTAAGACTAAACATGCAATCATTAACATTTTACAGATTTAATAAATACATGTTTATTATATGGCCAGCCTTTAAATTATTGTTGTTTGCCATAACCCGACCGAACATGTCCCATTATTCAGCTACTGATAACCACTCACCTGGAGGGCAGACTTTGTAATTAAATTCTCTTCTCCTAGTATCAGTCTCCTCCTCCTGCTCTGTCTCTGTCAACTTGTCTGCTGAATATTCACTGCCACTTGCTTCCCTTTCTGTACTTGTCATGCTTTCGCAACTAGCTCCTTCTGTTTCCCTTTCTCTGTCTGCAACATTCTCTGTCGTGCTAGCTTGCTGGTCTCTGGTGCTGGCAAAAAAAGCGCTGATTTTTCTGTCTCCCCCTGAGGCACTTATCCTTTTCATTGTGTCCTTTTTAAAGAAAAGTTTTACACAACATTAACTTTAGATTGCTTTTATTCCATTTCAAGTGTAAACTAGCGACAGTGCGTTATCTATGACTTAGTGACACCTGGGAATGGACTAAAGCTAACTAGCTAGCGATAGCTCGCTAGCCATAGATCATTTTACAAGTTTGCAAAAATAACAACAGCAGCCTTACTCAACTCACTCTGCCACAAATCCTTAATGTCGAGACATCATTACACATTTAATTGAGTGTGAAGATAACTAAATGATCTTATCATTTCAATGATCCTTTCAAGTATCACCAACTTACTCACCTGTTAGTTACAGTGGTATATCCAGCGCGTTCGTCTCCAGTGCTAGTCTCTCCACTGAAGCGCTGTCAGAATGCAGGCACGTTGGAGGGGGCGTGGCCCAACATGTTGCGAATATGGGGCTTGTAGCAGAAGTGACGAATGACAATATAAAACGACTTGATAAAAAAAAAATACTAATGCATTTATTTCAGCTTTATACCATTTCTGTTCATGAGGGTTTGTTGTATTTTTTTTTTTTTTTTTCCGTGCCGTGAGGTTGGGGGGGCCGGCAGGGTGGCCATACTCTGACCAATGGTGGCCGTGGCCCCCCCTGGCCACCACGTGGCCACGCCCCTGCACTCAGCCACTGTGATGACTCAGCCTCAATCATTGGGGAAAACAGAAAGGCTTGCACGAGGAATAATTTATTTTAGGAGCCAAAAGATGATGACTCTTTAAACAGAAATGTAATTCTCCTCAGGTGTAATGCAGTAGGCTTTGGCTTTGACCTTTTCTTTTAAAGATGCTTGATATATAACTTGAAAAATACTGCAATTCACACTTCCGGTGTCAAAGCAATCGGCCTGCACCGGTATGCCACGCCCTTCGTCATTCCCCAAAAGGGAACTGAACAAGAGAACGTTTGAAGTTCAAGTTTTGAAAAGAGTTTTCCTTTTGGTTTTTGATGCCGACAGTGTTCCGCATATAGATTGGCTGCTTTAGCGCTTCGAATGATCTCCCTTGACACATACCATCTTGCAGAAAGGTTCAAGTTTAGGAATTTGTTCAGTTTTTCTGCAGGCCGTTTCATTTCTATTTCCCACATTTTCCAGAAATAGTTTGGGAAAATAACATTTGTGTGCCATTGTGCACCCCCTACCTTTTATTAAGTTCAAATCTTTTCAGGAAGGAAGTTTATCCTGTATTGAAATCTTTTTCTCAAATCCAATTGAACATTTCACACTGTTACATTGTAACTCCATCATATGGTGTATTTCCTTTATTTATTCAGTAAAGTATGAGCTTGCAAATCTTGTTTGTTCTCCCTGCCTTTCACACTGCGCTCTCCTGCCAGCATATCTCCTCTTTTGCAGAGCCAAAACCCTGCCATCTTAACCACATGCTCCCCCTCTTATCTCAAGTTGCCAGTGGGTGTTGGAATCGGCTGCAGTCCGTTGGGTCTCCGGCTCACCAAAGTGCCAGTATACGTTTAATGAGCCTCACTCTGAGGGTACGAGACCTCAGATACTCTGTGTGTGTCCTAGTAGTGATATGTTTTAATGAGCCCATCTCTAAGGGTGAGACTAATGATGAATCCAAACTGAGACATCGGGAGTTCTTTGACAACTTTATTTGTGCTTTCATCTCACTACCTTACTCCAGCTCCTTAGGTCTGTGTTTTATCCTCTCTCGACGTCTTCAGATTTAATCCAGCTCCACTTACCCTCTGTTCTTCTTCTTCTTTTATCCTTCTGCCCCCCTAACGTTTTCCCAACCACATCTTGCCTTATCTTTAACGTTGCGGATTCCTTCTCAGCAATGGCATTAAAAGTGCAGTGCTATAATTGCAAGCTTTGAATCTCTGAAACTCTACTCATTGTGCTGTAGTTAACTACAAATATACACTGCCTGGCCAAAAAAAAAGGTCACTCACCAAATAATCGTTGGACCGCCTTTAGCTTTGTTACGGCTCACATTCGCTGTGGCATCGTTTCCACAAGCTTCTGCAACGTCACAACATTTATTTCTGTCTTGCATTCATTTTTTGCCAAGATCTTGTCTTGATGACGGGAGATTCAGACCACTGCGCAAAGTCTTCTCCAGCACATCCCAAAAATTCTCAATCGGGTTCAGGTCTGGACTCTGTGGGGGCCGATCCATGTGTGAAATGATGTCTCATGCTCCCTGAACCACTCTTTCACAATCTGAGCCCGAAGGATCCTGGCATTGTCCTCTTGGAACATGCCCGTGCCATCAGGGAAGAAAGAATCCATTGATGGAATAACCTGGTCCTTCAGTATATTCAGGTAGTCAGCTGACCTCATTCTTTGGGCACAACGTGCTGAACCTAGAGCCAGACCAACTGCAGCAACCCCAGATCATAGCACTGCCCCCACAGGCTTGTGACCTTTTTTTTGGCCGGGCAGTGTATAAGAGTTAAATCTAGATCAATGTCTTCATTACTTTGGCTGCCTTGGTACTTACTGTAAGTGAAGGAAAACTTGTAGTATTTTTCATTAAACCAGTGTTTTTCATCATTTTGATTATGATACCAAACATTTCAATTAGATATGTTTTTGTTTTTTGTTGAGTTTATAACGAGTGGTTTTACAGAAAAAACTAATCTAAAAGAATCAACAAATGAATTCTGTTTAAAGTTGTCTTCACACAAACCGTTATACTTTACCTGCACTAGACTGGATAAGCTTCAAACTTGAAAAGCAGTGAGTGTTTTTGTGAGTGAAGCAAGATGGCGCCGAGGATGGCTGCCGTGTCTCGAGCTCCTCTCTTTTGCACTATTTTATTTATCTTATTAGCACCATGTATGTTGAGTTGTTGGAGGAGCATGGGATATAAGATTTTCATTGCCAACATATATGTTGTATACGCTGTGCATATGACCATAAAACCTGAAACCTTGAAACCGTGTAGTCAGACAGGTGATGCATATCAGGTATAGCTGAACTGAAAGGAGTTTAAGGGCACTCAAAGAGCATATGAAAGATGAAAGGGGCCTCATTTTGCACACTGTCGACACAAAACGTTTTTAATTACCTTTCTTTCTGTCCTCTACTTCAATCAATACAGTTGTCTGCAAATCTGTCAAACAGCTTACATTTCCTTCTTTTCAAACTTATCATCGCTGCTTTCAAGCGTCCTTTGGAAGCAAAACAGAATGGTACAAAGCAATTACAGAAGCAATTGGCATTTGAATTTGGCATTTAGCCTAAGTGAAACTAATTAAACACTCCTGCTAATGCACTGGTTCATTTGTTTATTATTCTTGTTTGTTCAGGATTTCAAGTTTAATCGCACGAGGTGCTTTTTCGTTTATTTTGAATAGAATAGAATCAATTAATAGTTGTAAAGGGGCTATCAATATGACTAGCCTTTCAGTTTACTCAAGAATAAAGACACTGCAGAGCTTTCATCATGGAAGTTGTTGTGATCTTCCAATGTGCTTTATTGTCCAGCAGTGGCTCAGTCAGTAGGGGCTTGGACTGGGAATCGTAGGGTCGCCGGTTCAAGTCCCCGAACAGACTTGAAATATGGAAAGTGGACTGCTACTTGGAGAGGTCCCAGTTCACCTCCTAGGCCCTGCTGTGGTGCCCTTGAGCAAGGCACCGGACACCTCCAATCCCCCCTCCCCATTGCTCCCCGGGCGCTGCACAATAGCTGCCCACTGCTCCTAGCACTAGGATGGGTTAAATGCAGAGGACCAATTTCACTGTGTGTGCTCTGCTGTGTGCATGTATGTGACTAATAAAGAGGGTTTCATCCTCCGATTCTATCTTCTTATTGAGCTCTCTTTTAGTTTTACTGCCTTTTTTCCCTCTAACATTCCTCCTTTAACTATTTCTGTCCTTACTATTTCTCTAAGACTTCGCCTAGCTTCCAACCAATTACAATCCATCCATTTATTTTACATCACATCACTTAGTGTAACTTCAGCCCCAAATACTCCTTTCATCTCTCTCCTTTACTGTCAGCCCACAACTTGTATCTCCCTACGGGTTTGGTACCATGCCCCTATTGATGCAATTAAGTTGCAACACGTGCGATGATTTTGAGTTTAAGTTTGATCCATAACCCAGTTTAACAGCAGGGGAAATGGTAATATTAAACTGGAATCATATCCTATATATTGATTGCACATACTGACTGATTGATCCTTTTCCATCCCTCATGTTCTTCCTTTCTTTACTATGGCCCCAAGTAGTCGATCAATCTCTTTCCTTTACTGTCAACCCACAACTTTTATCTTCAACTCTTCCCATCTCCTTTTATCTCTTTGCACCACTGTTGTCCTACCTCTCATCCAGCAGTACTACACTTTGTTTTAACTCCTGTCAGCCCTGTCGGTGTCCTTCCCTCCTTCTTCTTCCATGTCTCCTTTCATCTAGTCCGTCTTATCTCCTTCCCTCGCTGTGGTCGGCCTCATTCCTTGCAGTTCCCACCTCCTTCTTTCCACACCACCTTCTTCTGTGTAATTTTGTTTTCATAGCAGTCCAAGAAACTCACATAGTATTAGTTTCACAGTCATTTCCTTCCTGCCCCTCGTTATTATTGCTCGTATTGGTTTCAACATGTTTCCTCAGCAGACCAGAAGCTCTGTAGCATTTTTTATTTCTGCGTGCAACACTCCTCCGAAATGTTCAACCTCATCCTAACCAACAGACACTCATCTGTTTCACTGATCCACTATGATCTGCATGTTAATATATTCCTTGATGTCTTGTTTCAGAAAGGTTTTTCACAGTAATCTTGTTTCTTGTGTGTGTAAATGTATTTCCCTATTCTTTTTCCCAAATCATGGTTAGCATGAATTGAAATTTGATCATCAACCTGAGGTATATCTTGTAGCGATGTTTGAGAAGACGATGAAGAAGTCTCCGGAGACACCAGCTTGTATATAATAAGGTTTATTACAACAGCATAGTATCATACACCAACACGGGCGATGCGGGGTTCCCAGAGCCAATTGTGGAAGTCCCCCCGAACAGTCTTTGTGCATACACTTTATAGGAGAAACATGTACTGTATGTGTGCGTCCAAAGTGTGTATTGTTCAATAACAAGGTGTGCCCCCCTAAAGTGACATGTGTCCGGTCCTAGGGGCCCCCTGACATATTCCAGCTATAGTCAAGCAGCATCCAATGGCCCCCCATTTCCCTGAACAACATCCTCCCTGCACCCACTATGATGTCAGAGAGTAACCCACTGTATGAACAGATTGAATACACCACAAACCAAAGCATAGACATGCACAATCTATCAACAACAACAAACTAATGGTGCTTTAGCTGATTACATCAGTATGCTAACATGCTCAGAAAAATCATTTTAAAAACATAACGGCGTTAATTAGTATTTTATTTGGCATATTTTAAGCTTTGTGGTCATACAACTTTGCTATTGTTAACCAATTGAGCTTTTAATCATTCAAAAATAGGAATTCCGAATTGAATATCGCAACGTTTCCTGAGCCAATTTCCCAAATTAAGTATGACAAGTAAGCTTTACATCAACCTTCTCCTGCTGTATTGAGGAAAGCATGATTGAAGGTTCTGTATTACAGGAGAGTGCACTCTCAGGTGTTTCCTGTCCTCTTGCCTGTCACTAATCGCACAAAACCACTTTCAACTATAACAAAGAGCCTCTATTTGTGGCAGCAGTAGCTGGACTTTGTTTATGTGTGTATTTCCACTTTTGTGTGTATAGTAAATACTAATAGTGAAGAATTCAATGTCCTCTAAAAGCTCTTTCATTTTTAAGCTTGTAAAATATTGTTCTCTTTCCTTTTCTTCTCACCTCCCCGTTATTCTCTACCACACCTTATTACAATGTCATGTCTTGCATGCATAAATTATGTGTCTGTTAAGTCAGGGGAGTTTTTGGAGAGCTACATATAATCAGTTCACTTTAATTATTAATTATTATTATTAAGTTGTTTTTTAGATTTATTCTTTTACTTTTAATGGAAATAATTGTTTTATCGGATTTTCAAAGATTAAAACCAAATCAAATATTCTCTGTAAGAACAGCCTCACCTGGATATTAAGTGCCTTAAAGCAACCTATCCATTTTTCTCCAGCGCTCAGTTCAGATGTGGGGTTTTGCTCCCAGAAAGCTAATTGGTCAGACATCACATTATCCTTCCAGTTGGATATCTCTCAGCTGGACATCACTAATCATCTCACAGCCACCCTGCAAGGACAAAAACTACATAAAACATGCTGATATGAGAGGAATTGAATCGACGGGATTGGTACCGTGCCTACATTTATGCAATCGAGTCGAAATACCCGTGTTGATTGATTTGACGCTTCATTACACCCTTAACCCCATTTTACAGCAGAGAGGCTTTTGACATTAGTGTAGAAACATATCTTCTTAATAACTGCATGTAAATAAACTGATTTATGGATATTCTCTCGTTTTACCTTCAAATTCTACTCAACTTACTGCCTATCTAATTCACTTTTGAAAACATATTTGTTCCGTTCTTCTTATTTTTAACTGTCTCTTTATTGCTCAATTGTTTCGCCCTGTCTCTCTCGCTCCTTTTCATCCCTGGAAAATGTCATGTTCCGTTTCTTTGCTCGCTCATTATGAAATATGGGAGACCCCGCTGAGTCCTTCCGTCAGTAAATCCCTGATCATTAAATCTAAAGCCAGGCAAGGAATATGTATTTGCAAAACCACAGGGCTCTCTGCATCAGTGCCAAATGGACGGAGGGAGAGACGGAAAAAGCCAGTAAATTGAGAGAGTAGGAATAAACCAATAGAACGACGGGATCAATGTGCGTCAAACAGTGTGTGAGGCTCGGATCGTCGACAGTGAGTTGAAGATTTTGAAGATTTATACTGACAACCAGATTAATCTTTGACAAGCGTAACAAGCCCAAAGATTAGCTAGAGGTTTATTTTGAGGTTTAAATCCATAAGTGAGGGAACATGAATTGACACTGATAATTCCTAAATCCATAATCATCACGTTATAGATCCTGTGGCTAGAGTTTCAAAAATGAAATATAGCAATGAGCTTCTAGTCGTTTGAGAAGTTCAAAAAGGGCTAACCTATCAAAGTGTGTCCACAGGGATCTACTTCTATATATGTGAAAAGTTGTACAAAGCCTTTTGTGCCTCCAGAGGAGAAAAGTCTGAGGAATTGCTTTAAGAACAGGCAAGGCTGAAGACTGCACGTTTGAGAATAAAGTAGCTAGTTTTCCATCATTAATGAAATCCTCAGACAACAGCAAAAAGAAAATGTTGATGTGATGACGGGCATTAAAACCTGTCATGTCCCGAAAGACTGTATAAGTGCTATCAGTTAAATTAGTTTTTGTCCTGTCCTTTTGTTGTCTTGTCCCATGTCTTATTTTGAAAAGTGCTTGTGATGGTCTGCCCTGCCCTGATGGTTTCCACCTGTGTCCCCTTACCTTGTGTGTGTGTGTGTGTGTGTGTATATTGTCCTTGCCTTCCCCTGTCCCGTGTCAGTTTGTCCTATCAGTTTCATGCAGACACACCAGTGTACGCCACGTCCCTGTACTTAGTTCTAGTTCTCCTCGCTTGAGTGATTTTGTGTTTGTTTACTGTGTCCAGTAAAATACTTTACTTCTGAAGATCTACCGTGTCCGAGTTGTGCATTTGGGTTCATGCCTCAGAGTTCGCTCCCTGACAAAACCCCCACATTTTGGAGCTATTAGGTTAAATGTTTGTTTTAATTACCTTTTAATCTTTGTTGACGACATGTGACTCTAGAGGCAGAATGTAATTCTCCACCATTCAGAGGGTTGGTGGTCAATGCGCAATATAAATGCAAAGTCCTTTTAACATTCCCACCATACATCTTTGTTGTGGGAAAATTGAAAATCTTGTCGTCTATTTCTGATTGTATTTACTTTTATAGTGGAGTTTGGAAAAAATTCCAACCTGCATTCGATGCACGGCATGCTGATCTAACATCCGCAAGTTGGCATTAGTCTGTTGCTGTCATTCAACCTCCATTGTAAAAAAAAATACTTTGGGCAATTTGTGCATGCAGCGTTCAGATCTGAATAACACAAACGACTTAGAGCTTTTGGCAGCCTGTGTTCATTTGCATTTTCAAAACAATATACTGTACGAATGAAATTTACCACAATCTAACAACCTATGCACCAATGTTTGAGTGCCACTTTGTTTTTATCAGAGCTCCACATCATGGATCACAGAATGAATTGAGAACTGTCGTTATTACTGTAGTTCTCTCCTTTTTCCCCGTAGTATGTGTGTACATAATGAAGTGTATTCATGAGTCATAAACTCACTCACACTTTGACTCCCCAGGTTGTATCTGTGTCTCAATCCCGAAGGCAAATTTGTCTCTTTTAATTGACTTTGATGCAATCACACCACCTCTAAAATCTTAGCTCTAGGCCATCCAAAACACTGGGATCTGCTGCGGACCGTCATTCATTACCTGCGGCGTGCCAGGCCTGTTACATTAAGCAGATTGTTTCATCCGTCTTTGGTCACCTACTGGGAGCTCATAATGACCAAAAGAGAAACAAAAAGGAAGATGAGGAGACATTTTAATCCTGTACCACCCTTGTATCATAGGCACTGTTGACAGATACTGGAGGAGACTGGCTCCCCTGGTACACCAGATGGTACATTCCAGCTGTTTGGCTTCCTATCAGAGTACAAAGGATGCTTCAGTGTCCCTTAATATTGAAAATGTGTTCCACTTTATTGTTATATGTATTATGTTTTGAATCCATTCTGATATACAGAATGGATTCAAAAAGACTTTGAAACAGCCGCCCAAACTGCAAATACAATGAACTTTCTCAAGACTTGACAACATAATGTATTCGAGAGAAAACTGCTCTGCTCTGAAGTGGAACCATTAAAAATCTTGGTCTAACTCAAAGAAAAGATCCCTCGAAGTCTCAGAACATTTGCATGAACTGAGAGAAACTTGGCACCGTACTCCTGCAGCATCTGTACTGTCGCCAAATAAAGTTAAAGAAAAAAGGAGTTGTATTGATTTTATGGTGTGATCTCTGGTGTTTGTTAATCCTTATGTGCTTTGATTCCAAAAGTCTGGTTTCATGTAAAATAGGATCAAACTATCATATTCTTGTGAAAAATAAACCAGTTTACAAAAGCTTTTAATAAAAGAAGATCCCAGCTTTGAATTCCTTTATTTTTGACAAATTCATGCTCTAACTGAAGTGTGATACATGCTCAGAGAGATGTTTAGACACACATCATAGCGAAAGAGAGCTGGATCTGGGTTATGGTAAATACTCAATGATGTTTGCATGAAATAGGTTCATTAAAAAGTACTCAGGATCTTCAACATCATATTTGAGAGAGCCTGCAGCAGAATGTAGAGATCATTGCATTGTGTGTAGGGATTATTATATTAACACAAGTGCGTTTCACTATAAAAGATGCCCTAATTATGCTTTTTGGGGGTTTCCTATTCCTATAGTCGGTTATATAGATTTTTGTGCATATAAACGGCCTGCAAAGACTAACATCTGAAAGTTTCCCTCCCACTCACTAACCCCCTGCCTCCATTGGACTCCTTTGTTTACTTCAGGAACATAGTGACATCACTATACACTCGCACCTCTATTGGCTAGCGCTCCATCACATTGTAAGTGATAGGCTAAGAGGCGGGACATCTCTTAGCGGTTGCCCAATCACAACAGAGCCTGCCTCCATCCATCAGACTGGTAATGGCCTTATCAATCATTTACACATTTCACATACAATATGCACGTTCAGCAGCCCTCCTGTGCATTCAGTGGCATTCAGCTTGACACTGGTTGTTAGTCAGCTGATTAAACTCACATATTTGGCCAATATAAAGTGAATCCTGATCTTAAAACAACTGACCTCCACCTTGCAATATGTTGTTGCGATTTGCATCTTCAACAACAACAACACAGCACCTGTGCATTACTGATATTGTTCATTCCAACAGGCCATTGCTTTATTGACTTAACGGATTTAATGGTATGTTCATTTGATCTCAACATCTTGCAACTTATTTTCTCACATCCACCTAAATATTATATTTCAGATGACTGAAACATTGAAGTGAAATCCTTGAGGAAAACAAGGATGATGTAGCATGATGAAGAGGGACGTGCTTAGCCGTCACTGAATATTAACGCTGAAGCCATTTAAAAAAACCCATGTGAACCCACGTCAAGTGAAAGCAGCTGACGGAATACAAGTGACATAGGATATAAATAAAGCGTTTTCCTTCATCTTTAGACATGAGAGACATGTGATCATAAGATTATTTGCCACTGAAATATCGTCTCATGATTTAATCATTCTTCCAACGATTAGATGTAAAATTATTATTCCTATTCATAAGGAATATGCTCTCTGACACATTATATTACTTTCTTTATGTCAGTTATTTAAATGGCACAACCCAATTATGGTCAAACCTCAAAATGTAACAGTCCCCTTTTAATAAATTGAATTTGTCAGATTCATTAGATATTTTATTTAACATGTTAAATAAAATATCTAAACGATATAATGAATCAAATGTCTTTTATGAAAAGGGTTTTGCTATTCTGTCATGGTTAAATATGTATGTGAATGGTGCAATAATACCAAGCTTTGAGCTGTTTTTATTAGCGCAAGAAAGGAGATGAGAGATTGGGTTTTACTGTACAGATGTATTCTGGACTCACAGTAGTCCAGGTGAGGAAAAACAGCAGCTGGATGAGTGCCTGGAAAGCCACGGGTACGAAGTAGTGATCCTGTTGTTCAGGCAAACCTAGAAGTAATGTAAATAAATTGCAAACAATCAATTTGTTTTGAAGGAAACATACTGCCGTCAAGATTATGTAACATCAATAGAGTATATTTTTCTTTGACGTATCTGGCAAGGCACCGATAAAGCAATTCATTTGTTTTGCGACAACATCTCTGACCTTGTAATATAATACCCAAAGAAGAACTTTAAAGAGTGATGACAGACAAAAAGTTGAGCATCCAACAACTTGTGACAAAAAGGGAAGGAAGAGAGAAAACATTCACCTGAATGAACTGTAACGTTAAAGGATCATTGTCTGAACATATGGTTACTGGCAGGCTGAAGACAGACATTGAGGTGTATCTAACTGTGTCTCGTTTACCCTGATGCCCCTGTTTATGTATATGAGGAAGCTCCATTTCTGTAGCAACTTAAAGGACGTCTCAAGCCAAAGGTCACTGAGCGTTTGAACGACCAACGTGGCAAGCGTGTTTTCAATAAGGCTTTTATTTCCTATCTTCAAGGTTTTTCTTTGACATTTTGAGACTACAGAAAGAAATGTGTGTGATTTGCCGGAGCGCAGGTGCTAATTGTTCAGCTCATTGACATTTTCTGTTGCACAAACACGTCTTGCGGCAACATCTCACTTCAAATGAAAGTAATTGAGCTACACAAAGCTGAGATTGTGTGTGTGTGTGTGTGTGTGTGTGTGTGAGACCTAGACCTAAAAGGTGAGCTGAACAACATCCCATTAATTTGAAGCAATCAATACTTAAAGCAATGTCAGAGTAGAAGACGAGGGCAGAGGCAGTTCAACTCTTTCTTCTCATTTGTCGACAACATTAAAGGCAATATTTTTCTTTCTCTGAGGATCTGTAAGCTTGCAGCCAGAGTTTAATGCTGCCAACCTATCACATAACATGTTTTATTAATAGGGTGCTGTCAATCATTTCATTGGAGTGGGTGTACGTTGTTTGCAGTGAAGACGGATGTACAGGGTCTGTAGCCTTGAAGACCTAATGTGTTTTTATGGGAAACATTAAGATGCGTAACTGATGTTATTGCAAATGTACATCATTTCTAGATCAATTGCGTTGGAAGGATTTATGAAGTGTGCTTCTTTATAATGAATTGCAGTTTTAGCAGATCTATTATTTTCTCCACTGGTAAGAAGTTTAACATAACAGAGGGATACATCAGAAGCAAATCAAAAGACCTGCTTTTTACATCTTCATGTTTCAATGAGTAAGACGACAGCCAAGCAGAAGACAAAAGATGAATGAAAAAGCACCCAGTGCCTAAATGTCAATGTAATGCTGGAGCAAGGGGGGGAACATATTCAAAATAGGTCAATTAATAGGTAATTTGCAAATGTTGGAAGCTAAGGTAATGCTATGAATAAACTACATCCCTGTGGTATGGCTGTGCGTTGTGATGGAAACTTCTGGAGCAATGGAGACAAAACTCAGAGAGACACGGGAGCGCTGGAACTTTGATGGCAAACACTGAAGGCTTATTATGAAGTTAACGGCCAGAGAATTGACAAGACATATGCTGCTGCCACGAGTTGACAGAGCAGCTGCCCGACCAATTCTGAAGATCTCTACTACAATACGGGGTTTTAACTACTATATAATCAACATTTCTCATCAGCGAGACTAAACAAATATGCACCCTGAATTTACCTAAAGCTGTCGTCCATAGAAAAGAATGTGCACCAGGGAACCTACGTTCCAGATAAGAAAGGCTTCTAGACGTCCCTGAGGAATAACTATCTCGTGGTAGATTGTGCTCGGTCATAGACTGACATCAACAATGCTCCCAAGCTGCCGCTCCTTAAGGGAGATTACAGCAACCCCAAGGCCGAAGACCTATGCCATGGGAACGCGGACAGAGGAAAGATAAAATGAGGAACTGTGTCAAAGTTTAATCACCTAAGCCAAAAGTTCCCTAACATGCATCACCACCGCTAAGCTATAGGGTTCAGAGCTTCAGAGATTCATGAGTGGGTTATTAACGGATGGATTTTATGTCGTAGAACAAAACTTGAAAATCTCTTCAGCGTGTGCCAACCACGATCCTTATTTTAGGCTTCTAACCACAAACACGTAAAAAAAAACATTGACTTTAAGATACGGGAACAGGAAGTGGGGAAATCATTGCCATTAGCTTGATCTATTTCTATCAAAGAAGGCTCCTGACTCATTATCAGCTTGTTATGTGTTTGCCTGGAGGAGAAACCTGTCGATGTGAATGGTATTGGAGTGAAATCAATTGCATTGCTTTGAAGTCATTTCATCACATACAGTGTGTTTCGACCTTTAATTAAAAACGTTTAATCTTTTAGTAAACAATTCTTAACATTAATTAATGACTCCTCTGATTGACATAAAACACTATGGGGAATGGGTTTATGTAATGCAGACTTTTAGTGACCTCTTGCGATTCACAAAGTAAGAGGTAAAGCATAAAATCCAGAAACAAAAAAGCTCTCAAGGCAAGGTTGGTGTTATTCATTCATATGTGTTCTTTCTCTTTTCTTTGCAAAAGTTGTTTATGAATGAAAAAAAAGCGACGAAGGAAAGGGAGAGGGTCGGTTTGTCTTGGCATTGACACAACTAATAGGAGAACAACAAGGAGTCGCTGGGTTTGAACTGTCAGGCAGACCATTCGATGCCGAGGCGTTCCCATTTGGCAACTCAGACTGGTTTACCGCTGCTTTCTTGTCATCTGCTCTCCAGCATCTGTCATCTAAAAGCCAGGGTGATGCAAAAAGAGAGGATGAAGTGATGGAAGGAAATGGTACCGGGAGAAAGTCAGACTGGTCTGGAGGAGATGAAAGGAGAGAAGCAACAGGCAGCACAAATGGGGTTTAACTGAGGCTTATGTGGTGACTCAGTGGGCAAAGTAGCTGCACCCAACCAGAGATGAGACGAACCAAAGTCGCCGCAATTTAAAGAGCTGTTACAACTTTCAAATCTGGTGACCTGCAGCGCTCCAGGATTTAAGCTGATCCCCTGTTTGAAGGGCAAAAAATATATATACATCAAACATACCTTTATATATTACAGACACATGTAGGTTTGATACGAAAAGCTGTATTAAAGTGAGCTTGTGTAATTCTCTGAGAAAGAAACAGGTCTCAACACAACATTTTTAGCAGTATTGCAGTTGTTCGGTTGTCATCACAGCTACACTTTGGTAACAAGTTTTTGTGAATTAAACTGGCTGAAAGAGAAATGTCGGGGTGTGGATGATGTGCGAATGATCCAATCTCCCAAACATACGCACCGACTCATGAAAAGGAGGTAATCATTTGGTTGGAACAAGCAATTTGTGATGATATGTCTGTGCTGATAAGAGAGGTCTCGAAACGCTTGTAGAATACACACAAACTACAGAGACAAACATCAGAAGAAATATGGAAACATTTACTAAATGGACAGCATTCATACAGCGCTTTTCCAGTTTTTAAGACTCCCAAAATGTGCTTTTTAATATACCAATCAGCATACATCCATTTACACAGACACAGAAGCTGCCATACGATGTGCCACCTGCTCAGGGGCAGTAACATTGCCACATTCACACACCATTTGTTGTTGGGAGCAATTTAGAGTAAAGTATCTCACCCAAGGACACATCGACCTGTTCATTGTCGGGGATCGAACAACCTTCCAATTGCTGGACGACCACTTTACCTCGTAAGCCGTTTATTAATGTATTGTCTCAATATAGTTTTACAACATGTTCTCCTATTAGTTGTGTCAATGCCAAGACAAACCTACGAATACAGACACGGTAACAAAGGGAGAGTAGAGAGCCAGAGGGATAAAGGAACAGATCAATAAGCAGAGGGAGACAGAAATCGAGCAGGAATGTTTAAGCTTTAATTGGGCTTAATATTTATATCTGAATCAACGAGCTTGGACACTATGGAGGCAAAGTACAAACCAGTACCCACACACACACACACACACACACACCTTTATTGTGATCAATCAATTGGCTCTTGCTGTTCTTCCACACACACATGTTTCTCCATGTCAACAGCTCTAACAAGGGATAAGCGGACCTCCTTCCTCTGCAGATGGGTTTGTGATTCTGTGTTTAAGCAGCAGACGTTTTGTTGCTCTATAAATGACAACCACAAACAGCAGTAAAATCTATTACAGTATCTCTGTAATAGGCGCTCTCCCTGGCATGGTGTGGGTTGTTGAGCTCGTGTTCTCCTCTTGTCGTTGGAAAACATGCCAGGGTTTATTCTCCATTCAACAACCAGCTGTTTCTCTGTGCTGGTGGAGATAAACCACAAAGGCAGGCTGTTATCTGCCAGAGAAGATGCTGCTATTTCCATCAAAATATGAAAATGTTTCCCAAGCTGAGATTCAACCTAGAAGGTAGATTATTATAAAGCTGTAGATGGTTATAGAGAGCTGGTAAAGGTAGTAGAGGATAGGTGATAGCATTATGGAGCAAATCATGGCGGCGTCCTTTCCTGTGTATGTAAGAGATAGAGAAAAGCTAAGGAAGAAGAGGTAGAAGAGATGCTAAGATAGTCCTTTTATGCAAAACAGGAAGCAATTGGTATTTGAAATTCATGGAACATTATGTTGTTTTGGGAATAAAAGAACAAAGGCACGAAAAAAGGAGAAATGAGGAACAGTTAAGACTTTTAAGTCTAAAAGATATGTCCCCAGATACGCGATTTGGATTTACATACTTTTGGCAAATTGTTTTTTTGTTGTTTTATGTAACATGCCCTGATTTTCTCATTCATTATATATTATTTTGTTCATGCATTTTCAGGATAAAATATCCTACTCTTTTTTTTCTTCAACACATTGAGTCTAATGTGGCTTCAGTTTTAAACAATCATCTGAAAAACACACTTATTGTCAAAGCGGGGAAATAGTTTTACAACATGATCTGAACTCATTCTAATTACAAATCTAAAATTCACACTCCTGTTTCACTGATTATATAACCGTTATCATACGTTATTCTTCTTTAGTTAGTACTGTCCTCCTGTAGTCCAACTTCAAGCTCACATGCCGTTAGAAATACTTCTGAGTGGTTGAAACTCCCTTTTTCCTGACATGTGACAGTGAACCTCTGGCAAGTGAACTTCAAAGACATTCACAGGAGTTCAGGAAGATCACAGCCTTTGCCGACTATTTGTCAAACAAGCTTTAGAAATGTAACGGTTGTCTGAGGACAAGATTCCCTTTGTGATGGTTAGTGAAGGAACTTGAATGACTTGCAAACTTAATCTGAGCCCCACAAGCTCGTCGCTACACTTGAAAAGCGAAGACGGACAAAAACTCCTATAGAATCACATTGCAAATGGTGGGAGTCCAAGATAAAAGCAAAATGGAAATTGAATAATGTCCCCCTTTCTTCTGCGTTGTTGTAATTTATCTCCCTGTTGGGAGGCTTTTGTGGTATTCTGACAAACACGTTATCGGACTCACACAGGGGAAGTCCTTCCTCCAAAACACAATTACTGGAACAGAAGGCTGTTTGTGTTTTGCTGCTATTCAAAATGGAAGACATAATTATCGTTATCTTCACGTAGCAATGACCCTTTTAGTCACTTTTTTGACTGAGAATAATGTATTCATTTGTGTCTTTGACAATCACTTCAGTATCCTTTTGTATTTTATTTTTTGTTGAAAGATAAAGATGATTTTACCCTTAAAAACTGCATGTATTATGTAGACACTGCATGACTCTGATAAATTGGGGGAAGCTAAAAGAAACAGAATGGTAAACATCCCTAATGAGAAATTGAAAAGTGTGACAAAGTTTGACAAAGGACATGAGAAACACATCTTCTGCTACGAACTGCTAATGAGGTTGTATTTTACCAAAAAAAGATCATCTTCAGTGGTCGTTTCTGACATATTTGGTATATGAGAAAACAATAAATGGGACAGGGTGGACAGGTACGTATAAAGCCTGAACAGAGCAGAGCTGAATGTATTTTCTGCCTGTGTTTGCAAACACCTATAGAAGTCAGTGATCAGCGGTAGTTTGCTTTTCCTTTGGGGAACGTGTATGAAAACAAGAGAGGTTTCGACAGGTGTTTGTGGATTTTTCCATTTATTCTGTTCTCGCTGTGAGGGGGAAAACAGCCTTTGGGGATTTTTTGACTGGTGTCATAGGAATTGCTCTTGAATCCTCCAATAAACAAGACACAGGTTAAGCAACCTGAGAGAGAGTACAGATCACTTTACCAGCGAGTTGGAATACAAAGAGGCACCAGGTAGAATACTGCCAACAAAACTCGTGCTTTCTTTTGAGGAAGTCCATTTTGTTTCAATTAAAATGAAGCAATTCCAGGGTGTAATTGATTTCTCTCTTGGAACATGTGCGCAGAAAGAGTTTACTCTCTCCCAAAAATGAAAACAGCATCAGAGAATCCATCAAATCATTCAGTGTCTTCATGTTTAAAAACATCAACATGACTTTATTGTTTTTTCAAGAGAAAAATAGAGCACACAACCAGAAAAATGTGAATGACTAGAGATTGAAAAGGACTGGGAGGGAGCCAAGAGATGTGGCAAAATCTTTAACCAAGGCCACTATGCTGTTGTATGTGTGTACAGTAGGTTTTCGTTTAAAGATGTATGATACAGTTTGAAAGCAGCAGCAGGCAGCAGCATGCATTTGCTTTGTTAATAAATCTCAGTTTGTTATGTCTTTACACTGGATTTTCTTTTTTAAAACGTGTTTCCTTTCCTGTGTGCTTGTATTCTGAAGGTGCCTCCCTGGCAACACAAGCCCCGAAATAGTGCGATGCACATTGGGCTCTTATCGGCCTGTCAGGGAAAGAGCCAATTAGAGTCATTATCAGTCAAGCTCCAGCTGCTGCTCCCAGTCCAAAAAACCCATTCAGAAATACAAATTAGATGCACATTCTCCGTAATGATTCCTGTAGTTCCCGGGGGCTCCAACACCTGGTTTCAACCATGTGTGTGTGCAAAAATACAGGAGATGTGTGTGTTTGCATCAAATGTTCAGCTTTAAAACAAGTTCCTGATGTGTATGTGTACATTTGTATCTCATGGATCAGTAAATGTGATTTGTATAACTCAGTTGCTTGTCTGTAAAGTGTCATACCCTACAGGGAAACATCTTCAATCCAAACTCCAGTCCTTTGCTTTTGATTCAAGTTTCTTCAGACAGGTTATTTAAGATTGAAACCGATGGCTCATACTGTGTAGGTTCTGGGACCCAGCAAGAGCTTGTCTGGAGTGTCCTTTTATAGTTTACATTCATATATAATTAGATATTTTTTGGACAGTTTAAAATAGTAACAAAGTGGAACCTCTCTATACTTGTGTAGTACTTTTAGTAGAAGTCTTTACAAGGGATGATTTTGCAGTTTCCCAATAAAATGAAGGTCTTTTGCCGCAGGGGGAATATAACCAAGAGAGAAGCTTCACTACTGTACAGTGACGGTGCTCAGTGGAGGGTGTTTAACATATTCTGCTGATAGATGAATCCCTGCTGGCTGAAGCCCTGAGGCAAACTATTGGAACAGACATAGAAGCCTGCATTTAAAACAGAAACACACCAGAAAACAAAAAGTCTTAGATATATCCATTCATGCAGGGAGCACAAACCCACATACCGTTCTGGATAAACGGCAAAATACACACACTCTCTGACGAACAAGGTCATTACATGCACACAGAACCGTTGTCTGATATCATTTGGTTTGAAGCCATGAAACCAATTTTCATATTCATAATGTCTCTTTTCATTAAGAGGCAGCCGACGATATCTGGAAGCAACGCCAAGGCCAGTTTAATGAAAAGCATTTTGTAGTCCAGGAGCAAACTAATCAGATTATAGAAGCAGTGCAGTGAGGTGGAGAGTTGGATGGAGGATTGATGTTTTAAGGAGGAGGAAACAGAAGCAGCATGGGATGTTTAGATCAAACTCTCCCTTGAATTGTGATACAATGTGAAAAGCGTTCATGCTGGAATAACATAGAATGGAACGTTTTGAACAAATCTGAACGGGTGTGACAAAAAGCATCCTGTTCATTCTTTTATTATTTAGTTTCACCACATTTTCTGTAATACTGTCGTTTTTACTCAACAAACTTGGAATATTAAAACAAAATGAAGAAGAAATACAAGAATCCCATTCTCTCCCATACAGCCAGATAAAAACAGATATGCAATCAAACCCACAAAAATCCCAAAATGATGATGATAACACTCAAGAAACTTATATAGAAAAAGTAAATGAGCAAAAAAGGAACCATTTAAATTGTATACAGTGACACTGCCTTGGTATGAGAGTCATTATCAAACTGATAGTCTGTAGTGGATACGACATTTATCTTCTGTGATGAAAACGCAGGGTAGTAACTGGCATCAAGTCATTTTAAGGTCTAGTGAGCAGCATGGGAGTACAGAATATATCCAGATGAAAGCACAGCCAGGTTTATTGCAAAAGGGAGAGATAAAGCCATGCTAAATTCCAATATGAGAAACCCTTTATTGTCTCCTGCTTCTGCAATAGTATTTGATGTGAGGTATAACGGTACGGTAAGAGTGCTATGTATACTATCTGCAAAAAGACACCATCTAACCTGGTGTTAACATGCAATCTGTTTCTGGATACATGTTTATTTAAAAGGTATAATTAGTGCAAAAATGCAGATTTAAAAAAACTGAGTTAATAATATGGCGCTCAAACTTTAGGTGATGAAAAAAAAAACAACCCATGAGAGGCGGAACGGATGGAGAGCGGAGTGTGTGAGTAGATGAAGGTTGCGAGGATAAATTAATAAAGAGAAAAGAAGAAAGGAAAGGGAGTGTGGGCGGAATGAGAGCACAAACAAAGATGAGACAGACGGATAGGCAGACAGAAAGAGAGTGAGAGTGGGGGACGGAAAAGGTTTGCAGAGATGGAAAGAAAGAGATCTGTGCAGGACGGGGATGGAGACTCGGAAGCAACTGAGGATGACGGAGCAGAATAGAGAAAAAAAACATTGGAGATCAGAGAGGAACAAAAAAAGTTCTGTGACAAAGAGAAAAGTAGATGAGAGCATGATGACTGTCAAAGGTGGAGGAGGTTTTTCTGGTCTTTTGTGGTGCTAAAAGTAGATAGAACACTTCACAAAAGAAGTTCTCTTAGTTAATCTCCCAATACTTTCTGACTTACCTGTTTCCGTCACCCAGCTCCAAGCCGACTCTGTAATTGAAGCCCAGGGGTTCCTACTCGAGATATAAAAGGTTCAAAGCAGTCGCAGCTAGCCTTTTCATAATGATGGCAGAATCAGTTCCACGGAGACGATTAGATATAGTCGTGAAATAGTTTAACAAAATAGTTATGGAGTCATTTCTGTTGGGGATTTATATGAGAATGATAATGACAGAACCCATCCTATGTTCATACCTTCAATTCCTTACTAAAGTAATTCAATCAGATTTAAACGTTTGACAATGCGCTGTGATTGGCTTGTGGGAGTAGAGACAAAACTGATAGGTTTAGCTGAGGAATGAACGGATTGGGCGCGTTCTCTCATAATCATTGATTACTGAGCGCAGTAAGATCGAAATATGTGAATGACGGGATTTAATGAACGTCTTCCTGATTGAACTCAGCTTCATTTGTTGGTTCATGACCAGAACCTTTCTCTGACCATATCGGGTTATTATTGCAACTATAATAATGAAAGTACCCGAACCTTAACAAGTTATAATTGCACAATTACTTATGAATTATATCTCCATCCTCCTCCATCACCTTCCGTTTAAAGGTTGGTTAGTCTAAAAGTATACCTTGTTAAAGTAGCTTTAATTGTGATCATAATCTCCAATGTATAGATGACATTAATATGTTAAATACATGCTGTCAAAAGTATAATGTAGCATTATGTGCTTAATAAAAAGTTTGCACAAGCATGATTTAAGTAAATGAAACCCAGCATAAGTTTAAGCAGGAAGACCACCATTACCATTATTCATTCTCTTCTCACTCCTCTGATTCGAATCAGCTGATTATGGACGTCCACTCTTCATTTATTATATTTAGTGGCCAGGTTAAGCTCGTCCTAAGTCTTCTCCTCAAATCCAGATCACTCATCGTTGTTTTTATTCAGTTAACATGTCCAACAGTGTCTAAACGCAGGCGTGTCTAAGATATGACAATGGGCTGTAATTGCCAAACACTGTGCATATATCTGTCTTGTTTTGCACATGCCACTAAAAGTATTCTAATATACTTCTCCTGATTACAGACAGACAGAAAAACAGACCAACAGACAGACAGATATGTAGATACACTACATTTATTTTATCCACAATTCGAAAATGTCACAGCATTATATGACTTTAAAATATTTAAAGATACAAATATAATACAAATAAAAGCAGCAAGTATAAACTGTATAAAAAACAAGGTATATAACATTAGCAAGGAGTGAATACAAATTCACAATAAAAAGGACATATAGAGTATTTCAATAATACACTATATAAAGAAGTATTATGTAAAAAACAAATTGGCATTTTAAATATTTACTGTAGTTAATCTGAACATTGGAAGAAGCTAAATATACATTGCAGCACCTTGCAGGTCTGTACAATGATTCCTCTGCACACCTGTAGCTCATTGGAGCGTCACCTGTGCTGCTCCACACCCACTCAGTGTCAGATAATTACTATATGTGCAGATACAGATATCTTCCCCCCTGTTCTGTATGCATTTCCAGACACAGATTATGATAAACTCTATAATTTGGTTCAATTATGCAGTCCAGGTGTTTATAGATATGACCCTTCCCCCACTGAGATGAGTAGCGGTATTTTGTCCACCCGAGGGGTATAGATGTTTGAATGGCATCATTTATCATATTTACAATAGAAATTCTTTCTTCTATCTGAAATGGAAATGTGCCATTACTTGCACATGCTGTGAAAAGACTTCCTCTTTACATAATCCTTCATTTACACTTTTAAAAGGTTTAATGTGTTCCATTCATGCAGCCTATTAAATGTATTAGTGTCAGGGTTAAGGGAAACAGCACCCAAGTGCAGCGATTCAGGGTTTAACAAAAAGCTAGCTTTATTCCAATAAATAGCTGTTAACAAAACAAAAAACTAGGGTAGCAGGCAAAGTACAAACGAAAGGTAAAAGTATCAAAACAAAACTGTACAAACCACAAAGCGCAGACGATAGAGATCCAGACATGACATGAAGTCCTACTCATGGGAAGAGTGACGGGGGGAAAAGTGACGACGAACGAACACTTACTAAAAGGGAAGACAAGACTAAATACACAGAAGGGTAATCACAGGACAAGACACAGCTGGGGAGGGGAGGAGAAACACAAGGGCAACAGGTGATCACAGTGAGACAGTCAGGCACAGGAGGGCCAACACAGGAAGTGACACCGGACAAGACACAAGGAGGAAGATACATTTCAAAACAAAACAAAAACCCTGTAACCATGACAGTTAGTCCTGACATGTTAGATGATATTAATGCTAGGCTTAAAAGTGATTACTAATGAGCAGAAAAAACGGCTCACTTGAAAAGAGCCCAGGTGATTGAACACATAAAGGCGGTAAAGGACAAGCTGTTGACACTACCGAGATCCCAGCAGGATATCTTGTTAAAAATATAACAATGTTCAACTGAATCAGGCTCTGAATCACTCGTGGCCACAACAAGCCAACCCTGATCACCTGCTGTGGAGAAGCATTTGCTGAAAATTGTGGTAGAAGCAACAGAAGACGTTTACCAGGCTCCTCAATTCTTGATTATCACGCTTGTAAGTAATTGTAATCCCTTAATAATCATTGTAATATATTATTATTAAGGGATCATTATTAACTTAATTAATGTGAAGGCATTAAATGTAGTTACTTAATACGCAATAGTCAGATCAGGAGATATTTGCAACTTCTTACGCATTAGTGGAGGGACCTGACTGTTGAGTATTTATTCTTAGTTGTAATGTGAGTTCATTAGCAATGATTGAACAGCAATTGCACTCCCATAAATGTAGGTGTAATTAGTTAAAATAAAAATATGAGCTGTTGCCCTTTAAAAATAATCTAATTGCATGCATTTAAACATGTCAAGATGCTAACTCCCATTGATGGCTTCGCACCTAGTTTGGGGATCTACATTTTCTTTTGAGATTGATTTTCATATTGCATTTAAATGATGGAAAAATAGTTATAGGTATTCATTTTCCAATCGTGGGAGCTTGTATTTATGTTTTTCAACTTGTGATGTGTGGGTTCACTGGTGTTGTTCTTCAAGTTTCACAGTTCTGGGAACTTTTTGATATATTCAAGCTCAATATTTATATAGTGGGAAGTACTGTGCTAGAGTTCAAACCCCCCAAAACCTAAATAATGCACTGGGTTCACGGTATGGACAAGGATCAATAGAAAATAAAACAACTCAACTCAGATATAGTGTGTTCGGGGAGACAGTTGTTCTACAGGCTGATATGGTGTCAGTATATGGTAATGATGAACTCAATAGCCCTTAATCTGTGAGTGTTGTTTCGTTTTTTACAGGCTTAAGAATGAACCTTTAAGCTCCACATGAAATGTCAATTTTGCCACCAAATAAACTCTATGATAAGTTGTGCTGTCATGGCAATGTGTTTGTGTAAAGATAAAACTACCTGCTGCAGATGATAGGGAAAAAGATAACTGTATTTAGACTGAAGACATCATAGGGGTGTTACATCAATCCTAGCTAATGGCCTCGGGACTTTGCACGAAAACTGAGAAAGATGAGAGGGGGGATAAAAGCATTAAGGTGCACTGGCTTAAATATTGAAGTTATGCACTTTCAATTACAGAGTCGTTGTATGCTGTCTGTTAATGGAATGTCTTGTTAGGCAGTTCATAGTTTATCCTCCATCCATTTCCATTAGGACATCTGGATTCTCAGACCAGATGCGATATGCAATTCTTTCAGTGCTTTCTTGGACTGCCCCGGAGATATCCTTCCAGCAGTCCCTGCCCTCTGTTGCTCAGTGTTGCTCCAGTGACTCTGCTATGCCAGCTGCCTTGGCTACCCACACCCTACCAATCTGTATAAAACCAGAACCCCTTGTCTAGCTCACACTGGACCCAGCTAGAATCCTTCCTGGCCTGCCTCGCTGAGCCTGCCATTTAAATATGCCATGCTTTAGCTCTGGCAATGTGTCCATTACATTTAAAGCAAACAAAGGGCTGGAGAAGGAGGCTTAAAGGTTTGGCTCTCTATGAAATCCAGGTAAGTAAGTCAACAGTATACTTTTTTCGATGTGTGGCTTGTCAAATACTGGCAGTGCCTTCATTCATGTTAAAAAATACATTTAAAAAACAGCCTTTTGTTTCTTGAAAACGCTAATCTTACAGAGAGAACAATGTGGCAGTCCATCATTCTTGAGTAATTATTGTCATTTCCCTTTTTCCCATTTCTTTTTAGCTGAACGTCACAATTCCCCTTGTTGATTGGATGACTGTTCAGGTCACCTGTTGCCCAGGGTATGGGGAGTAGGTTCATAATTACTCATTGAGAGCAGCTTGGTGCATTCTCCTCTCAACCAACCAAGGTGTCTAACCATCCTTTCTTGAAAGCATAAAGGAGGTAAAGATCTGCACACACAGAGATGTGTGCTCCTCTTTCACTCATTTCAGCAGACATTGTCAGACAGAAACTCAGGCCCTTTTGAGACCTATTCGCCAGGGTTGTCTGAATCTTCGGGTATGAGTGCTCGACAAACCCTTTATTTCATTATTTTTGAAATAGATGTTTATTCATTTTGAAGCCATTAAGAAATTAGCTAGCTGAAATCTGACTAATGGAGACACAACATCCTCACCCTTGGGTTTTTCCTCCAATCTTAATCAACATTAGATTTTCAATAATTGCTAAGTGAGCTGTGAGAGTAAAGCTAGAGTTGAAGATTATTTACCTCTATTCCAGTCCTGCAATTGACAAGCTCCTGGATAGCCTAAATGTGATGGGAAAGTGGAGATTGCTCATAAAAGGATCCCATGTGCACATTGTTTATACATTCCTTATATAAAACAGGCTTGATCCTACACTGATTATCTCAGAAATTATAGAAATACATCATGTTCTCACAGACCTTTTGTGTCGTGCAAGCAAGATAGACGTTTACCATGAATACGCACAAACCAAAAACGTCAGTATTTCCGGAGCTTTGCTTCTTCGTCACGACTGTATACCTGTTCAGTCAAAAGCAACAACATTGCAGTGAACCACTCTCGTTTCCTGGAGGCTAACCCTTCAAATAAATAGTGTTGTATACTGCATGGTCTGGCTAAATCTTTAAGATAGAAGTGTTACATCCAACCAATACAACCTTCTGTCACAGAGAAAAGTGAGGTGCACACATGGAGTCTCTCCTTGAAGTCATTCATGGTGTTGTACTTGTCTGTACAAACAAAAGTATAATGAAGAATAATACCCTGAGAGAGAGGTTGAATCAGCCCTGACAAGAACTGTGTGAGATGATTAATATGACTTTACACATAGATAGATAGATAGAATCGGAGGATGAAACCCTCTTTATTAGTCACATACATGCACACAGCAGAGCACACACAGTGAAATTGGTCCTCTGCATTTAACCCATCCTAGTACTAGGAGCAGTGGCAGCTATCGTGCAGCGCCCGGGGAGCAATGGGGAGGGGGATTGGAAGTGTCTCAAGGGCACCACAGCAGGGCCCAGGAGGTGAACTGGGACCTATCCAAGTAGCAGTCCACTTTCTATATTTCAAGTCTGTTCGGGGACTTGAACCGGCAACCCTACGATTCCCAGTCCAAGCCCCTACTGACTGAGCCACTGCTGGACATACATATACATATACACTATTTTCATGTATCAAAGCTGGGCTTTGTGCTTTCGGTTGTTGCTTTACTCTCAAAAGGAATGCTAACAGCTCACTATGTCAAAACCATGCTTTTGATAACATATAATATGCCTACTGAGCATACAGTACAGATAAACAACATGCTGGTCTCGTGTTATGTAATTACATAACACGAGACCAGCATGTTGTTTATCTGTAGTGGTTGGTCTTGTTTCAGATCAGAGGAGTGCACACATGCCTCTATGCCACACACACCAATTTAAAAACATTACCTCTGGGGGCTTTGTTTTTTTCTTTTATTACATAATTTAAAAGACGTTAGCTTGCTTTTGATTAACACCAAACTATGATGTGAAAAGAACACATTTTTGATTCATCAAGGCAATCACTGGCTTGATTATTTCTGGTTAAAAGTGGACTCATTCAGGAAGAAAGAGTCGATTCTTTATCTGTGAATGGGAGAATTGGCTAATTGGCTTGTTGTGTTCCTTCATAAACACATCATGTACTTAATGAGCCGACTCTGTTAGTCCTTAATGCTTTATAATGAATGGGCACATTACTTGCAGCCAGAGACAAAACCAAGTGTTTGAGTAGCTGTATCTGAGGTAGAAAGCTCAATTGATTTTAAATATTGGTTGGAAGTTTTTGGGTCAAAGTGTTTTTGATTTTCATCACTCTGAAGTAATGAGCGTGCCTCACTGAGCTGAATATTCATTATCTGGATTAATTGACCCAAACAACCACAATCACCGAAAACAGTCACACAAAAGACAACGGAGGTTTTCCCAATGCAGTTATGAAAGTGTTTATATAAAAAGGTTGGTGTGTTTGATGAATTTGTCCAAATGTGAATTATATGGCAGTGAAAAGGCAAAGAAAGTGGAGAAATTTACTTAAGCTTCATTTTGAGACCACTGACACTAACTCGATGTACCGCACACCTCATTCATGATGAATGTTCTGAACTTCTTTACTCTAGTCATGCATTTCTTTATTAAAACACACTTGCATTTGTTTATATCTCCCCAAATAGAACGAAATACTAGAATTCAAAACTTGTTATTAATCCTGAATATTGTGATTATACACTGCTTGGCCAAAATAAAGGTCACACACTCTAATATTTCGTTGGGCCGGCTTTAGCTTTGATTACGGCTCACATTCGCTGTGGCATCGTTTCCACAAGCTTCTGCAACGTCGCAACATTTATTTCTGTCTTGCATTCATTTTTCGCCAAGATCTTGTATTGATGACGGGAGATTCAGACCACTGCGCAAAGTCTTCTCCAGCACATCCCAAAGATTCTCCATCGGGTTCAGGTCTGGACTCTGTGGGGGCCGATCCATGTGTGAAAATGATGTCTCATGCTCCCTGAACCACTCTTTCACAATTTGAGCCCGATGGATCCTGGCATCGTCATCTTGGAACATGCCCGTGCCATCAGGGAAGAAAGAATCCATTGATGGAATAACCTGGTCCTTCAGTATATTCAGGTAGTCAGCTGACCTCATTCTTTGGGCACATAACGTTGCTGAACCTAGACCAGACCAACTGCAGCAACCCCAGATCATAGCACTGCCCCCACAGGCTTGTGACCCTTTTTTTTGGACGGTTAGGGTATGTGACTACAAATATAATCCATTAACCCCACTAGATAAAAGATAAAAAGACTTAAAAGTCTTCTATGGGAGCCACTATATTACCACAGGAATTTGATGAATATACTATATATATACAGAAATTGAAGGCTAAAAGCAACCCTGTTGTAGCTGCCAAATCAAAGACAGCTGGCAATAACAGATAACAGCATCAAAGTCTAATTTATGTGCACTTGAAGGAAGTCCACGGTGCAGACAAGGATACAACTGTTGAAAGTGTAGGTTACTTTATGTATTCCCAATGGAAAGAGTTGTGATTCAGTGACTGTGACATACATGATCAAAATGAAAGAAACATGTAGCAAGGCATCGACGAGCTCTGTCAGAGCTTGTATCACCTCTTATAAAAAGCGCTGCAGACTGAATCCTCGCTTAGTTTTCCTGCATCTCCTTCAGCAAACATGAAAGGTCCCATATCAAAGAAGCGCAGAGCAACACACTACATCTGTAAGTGCAGCACTCAGTAGCATGGCACTGGCAAGATCTTACTTAAGAAGCTAACGCAGAGAAACATTCCCCTCCGATGAGAGACTGTGTCTTTCATATAACAAATCATTGGGGTTTTCACAGCCTCTAAATACTCAGTATCTTCGAAAGAGCGCCTCTCACAACGCACAAGCACCATTTTCTTTGAAAGTTGATGTCAATTTCCAAGAAAAAATGATTGGCCAAAACGCAAAGCTTTTATAAAGTAATTTCTTATTTCAAAGATAAGCTACAATGATGAAGAACTGAAACAGCGTTTTGGGACAGAAAACACGTGGACAAACTATAAATGCACTCGCTAACCTCAAATCCTGCTTCATAAAACAGGTCTCTGGTCTTCTTAAATTCCAACCGGTTCTCACAAAGAACTGCACATTCAACCTTACACACACACACACACACACACACATCTTACTTCAGCAACATTGCATTCTGTGACAGACGAGGGACCCGGGAAACGTAAAGTAACCAAAGCCCCTCCGGCTCCATCTCTCTCCCTGCCTCTTCGTCTTTAAAGTTTCTCCCTCAGGCCATCACTTCTCTCGACTCTCTGTGAAACAAATTACCTGAGCGTTGATAGAAACACCTACACATACACAAACTTGAGGTCTTCTTGTAACCTGCCATGGGAAGATGATTTATAAAGCCATTAGATTTGAACTCTGCTGAGGAAATGTGTGGGAGTGTCTCTTTTGCCCACGCTAACACTGCAGAGCTGCTGTTCTCCTGCAACCACTTAGATATGTTAGTGTGATCATCTGCGTCATTGAATTAATGACTGCATGTGTCGTGACTCGTGTGAAAACACCCAGTGAGTGCTTTACATCTCACGTGTATGGATTCACAGTTTATATTTACAACCCTGGCTCTCCATTGTTCATCACAGCAAAACTAAAAGGCAACGTTTAATGCTATCACGGCACTATACTTCTCTATGATCTATAAGTAAGTAATCAATGTTTTAGTTTTCATTGCTTATCGCAGGTTCATTGTATTCCTGTCACCAAGGCCCCCCTCAAAAAACGAGATAGCAGACCTCAAGGGTTTATTCATAATAAAGATGTTCCAATAAAGTTGTTGATGCATGTTTTGTTTATCGCTACTCATTTTTAGTAGGAGATTAACAGCGCACGGTCTGTGATTCTGACTGGCCCCGTAGTTTGGGAAATCAGGGAGTGATGGAGCAGTACGTTGTGGATGGGGAGCAGAAACAAGCCTGAAATGAATAAAGAAAGGCAAGTTCAGCTTCAAATCCCAGCCAGATGGTTCTCTCCACAAACCCAACGTTATGTGCATTTACTCTAAATGTGGATTCACTTGCATGCACAACTCCACACGCAACAAACAATCGTCAGCAATAGTTTAATGGATGGCTTCAGCTCTCAGGACAAGATTAGATTAGATTTAGATGTATTGTCCCCAGGGGGAAATTCATTTTCACAGCACTGTACACAGTATACATACAGACAAACAACAAACCATAGCACAAAAATGAGCAGACGGTGACACACACGACAGCTACACTCAGCGAGGTGTACTATTTAAGGAAGAAATTACAACCGGAACCAAGCTTTTTGCAAAGCGAGTCCCTTTATAGCTGATGTTCTGTACCTGCGCCCAGATGGTCACCAGGGGCGAGGTACTGATGGAGTGGGTGAGTGATGTCCCGTTCTTGTCATGATCCTTGTTTTGTTTGTTGTTTCCTTTTTTATTTTGAAATGTTTTCCCCTCTTGTGTCATGTTTAGTTTCACTTCCTGTCTGAGTTTCGTTCCTGTGCCTGATTGTGTCATTGTGTTCACCTGTTGCCCCTGTGTTTCTCCTCCCCTCTCCAGCTGTGTCTTGTCTTGTGATTACCCAGGTGTATTTAGTCTTGTCTTACCTTTGTGTTCCTTGTGGTGTCGTCATCATTATATGGTCGTCATTTCTGAATGTTCCAGTCGTGTGATCCCCAGTCTGTCCTGCCTGTCTGCCTCCCTTGACCCGCTTTGTTCTGTTAATTGTTGCTTTTGTTCTCTGGCCTGGCATTGCAGTGTTCCATTTTGTTTATGTACAGCTTTTAATAAAGCTCACTCTTTGTTGGAACCCCGCCCCTTGCCTGTCCTGCTTACACTGCTGCACTTGGGTCCTGTTATCGAACGTTGACAGAACCGTGACAGTTCTATTTTGTGTGCGATGCGTGAGATAGCCCTGTTGTTTTGTATTATGAGGATGGGTTAGCAATTACCTTAAATGTTGTCTTTGTTTTGGATTGTTGCAAAAATAATAAACGTACATTTCATACAAAGCAAGCGTATTTTCATCTTTAAAAAAAAGGTTAACAGTTTAAAAACCTTGAAACATACCCTTAAACAGTTAGAACATAAAATAATGTGAGGACAATTTGGGTAATAGTTATTTCAAGTTAGCTATGGCCGTCATGACATTCATTGCAATTAAATATTGGTCTACTGTACGTGGTAATAATGGTTACAGGCATGACTAGCATGAAAGGATGATAAGCTAACAGCAGATGGTAATCTTGAATCTTTTTTCCAATGAATGTTCAGTTCCACAAGACTTCATTTGACTCGTGGGCTCCTCATTACCTTGCTTGATGGCTGGATTCTTGTGATATCTCAAGATCATGTGAGAATCACAGGAAATCGACTTGACACCAAAACCCATCTGCCAGGTTTCAAGTGAAGTGATTCTGTCCGGACCAATCCGCATTAATCAGGTCTGTTTCTGGTTTAGGTGTCAAAGCACAGCAATGAAGCGGCCACCAATAGACAAATTGCCTTATTAAACATCCTGCCAAGTTTTTTTTTTTAAAGTGCCTGCCCTTTTCCAAACTGTTTGCAAATGACGTTTTTCCGATGGTTCTGTGTAATAAACCATCTGGAGTGTCTTATGCGGCATTCATGAGTCAGTCCGTTTGGTATCATCACTCAAAGAGGACCACTTATTTTAACAACTACATGTATACTCACCCTGCTGTTTAGAAAGGCTTGATTCTTGTTCAAAGGTGCAATTAAAGTTAACCTGGTTGATATCATTGTAGCCTTCAATTCACTTACTGTAATGTAACACGCCTTCCACACCAAAAGAATCCACACTGCACAAAATACTCCTGCTTAATATTCTGTTGAAGTGAATAAATGACCACAGTTCAGACAGAGTATGTAAGTAGAATGGGATGAAAGGTACAAAAAAGTTCATGTTTGTTGTCAGCGAGAGTGTAGGTGAGAGGGGTAAGGAAATCGGAACGTTCTGCTGTGTGAAAGATTGAAAGGCCCAAATCATGTCACCCTGCATCTTTTCCATTCACAGAAACACACACTTATTCCACACACACATTATAAATGCACAAGAAAGTAC
Source organism: Eleginops maclovinus (assembly GCF_036324505.1). NCBI lineage: Eukaryota > Metazoa > Chordata > Actinopteri > Perciformes > Eleginopidae > Eleginops > Eleginops maclovinus. The sequence continues at coordinate 22,499,252 of NC_086349.1, read as the reverse complement.
ACACTTCCTACTCCTGCAATCATTCACACTCTCAAGGTTGCAGATTGGCAGATGGTGTCTGGCTCTATCAAACAGGATGAAACATGAGGTAAACATGACAGTGTGTGTGTGTGTGTGTGTGTGTGTGTGTGTGTGTGTGTGTGTGTGTGTGTGTGTGTGTGTGTGTGTGTGTGTGTGTGTGTGTGTGTGTGTGTGTGTGTGTGTGTGTGTGTGTGTGTGTGTGTGTGTGTGTGTGTGTGTGTGTGTGTGTGTGTGTGTGTGTGTGTGTGTTTGACAGATGGTGCAGTTTTTCCAACTTGTGACTCAAACTTATATAAACACTTTGAAACATGCAAAGCTTTTCTAAACTTGTAAGTGTAAGGAGTCCTTACTTCCACCCCACATGTATCAAATCAAAGAAACTCATCCTGTGTACAGAGAATCCAAACATCACAAATAAAACATAAGGCCATTCTCCTTCATTTTAAAGGCCTTGTTGTACTTTTGTTATTACTGGTGAAAGTAACACAACAGTAGCATAATCATTAACGCATCACTATACACAGAATGATAATGTAAGTTCGATATTACTAAGTAAAAAGTAGAATGCAATAAATCGCATTTAAAAATAACTTTCCTAACACTGTTCCTCATTGAATTTGTAAGTGGACCAGTAGGCTTCTCTTTGAGATCCTCAAACCATGATGCTCTCCTTCTATTTAAGCCCTTTTCACGGATGAATGAACAACATTTGCGGTCGTCCAGGAAACAGCGGAGACCTTGCTTTCTGTCACGTCCTTGGCAACATTCGGAACAGAGGTTTAAACCTACCTGTTTGATCAGTTTCCCAGCACATGTACTTCCGTGACGAGCCCATTAGCTTCTTCAAACATATCTAGGTCACACTGAACTGCTGTCAAACGGGTGGGATGACCACACTGCTGCACTGTCTACCATTCTTCTCTTTCTGCTTTGAGTTTTCCTTTGATAAATGAAATAACTCATATTTATCAAAGTTCTTGTGATGTTGTAATAGCTTGAATTAATCTTAATTTATTAACGTGAGAAGTAGTTGTTTTGTAAAGCTATAGCAATGGAGGATGAGTTACTAAAGTAGACAGGTGTTGAGTTTGTAGGGCTGAGTAGGGACACACTTAATATAATGGTTTTATACCATGGGACAAGAGCTTATGCAATTAAATAAGAATTTAGTTTGCACCAACACAACAAAAAGCCACCCCAGGATTGGGTTGAGTGTAACTACAGCCTCATTAGTCTAACTCCATTAGTCCCCCTTATTATCACCTGGCTTATGTTCACAATTTACTTCATGCATACTCCCACAGACCCCCCCCCTCGCGCTTCTATTGGCTAGTGCTCCAACAAATTATGCGTGTAAGGCTAGGGGTTGAGACATCTGTAAGTGGTTGACTAATCAAAACAGAGCAGGCCGGCTAATCAATCAGAGCAGACTGGGCTCTGGTTTCAGACAGAGGGTCAAAAGAGGTGCTGCAGCACAGGCAGTATGAGACACATAAAGAGCTTTCTGAACATTAAAGCATGGAGACATGTCAGGTACATTCACACAAGGGGCTCCATGCCACAACATAATTAAGTGCTTTAACATCAAGCCAGAATACTGAGACCAGACAGATGAAAGGGTGCCACAAATAGGAGTCAGAGAATTGAGAGAAAGTGTTTTCCATTTCCTTTATCTCAAAACCCAGTGCACCGCAACATTAAAATCAGTGGTAACATTTTGTAATTAGACGGATGTTTTATATCTTTTCCTCGTCCGCCAATGTGTTGGAAATTCATTTCCTTTCCTTTTAAGAGTAAATGAAACAGAAAGGACAGGAAATGGAGAGCTGTGGGACATGACATTCTGCTTTGTTCCCCGTGAATGCAGGATTCACGGGTACCACTTTATCTCCAACATGGAGGCGGACGTTTGCTCATGCAGGTGCTAACACAGACACAAACACACTAACTTGGAGACATCACCTGTCTGCTGGGAAACACTATGAGAAACTGCCATGCATTAACAATCGGCCAAAAACATCACATCATTTTTGTACCTTCTGGAGACTAATTATTTTGTGATTACATTTAATTAACTTCTTTGTGCTGCAAAGCCTCTTGCATCTTGGTTGGCAGTACTAATGCTTCTTTGAAATGTTCCTTGGCACTAACTAACGAGTCAAGACTCCTCAACTCACACCAATTCACTTTCTTCTTTAAAAGCACTCGTCCAATCTTTTTTTTCCACTGTTTGACAGTTGTTTGGTTTCTAAATTACAGCTTGCATAAGGCCAGGGGGGGGGGCGTTGTTGTCATGGTTACAGTAATAACTACCTGGCTACTAATGTTAGTGAGCTGCCATGGTCATGGCCAAAATAATCCAACGCTGATCATCAACACTTACCTCCTCTACGTACATGTTTTCTCTCACACAACGTCTGACTTTTTACCTGAAGGACAGAAGTTGTAACTCTTATAGGTGTTAGACAGCTTTGTTGCTTGAACATGCAGGTAAAGAATATTTACTAATGTAGCTCCTTACTCAATAATGGTCAGGTGCTTATCCTCCTTTCTACAATCTGTTCCTACAGTTTACTTTTGAGATAATTCCCTATAAATGATATATGGGATATTCAATAAAGAAAAACAAACAATAACCCAAACTGGACAATGCGTTCAACAGAAAATATCAGAGCAAGTTCACCCTCTTTGTCATCCACAAACCCCAAACATGGCCCTAAATACCATACACCACAGTCATGTGATAATTACCAGTGATGGCGAATTAAAGCTGTTGTTGAATATAATTATAATAAATGTCTAGATAGGGATTTCGGCACTAACACTCATTCACTGACAGACATGGAGCACTAACATCTTGAGTAATTAACCCTGATTCTGTCTTTTTTCACTATCCTGCTCTTGTTGGGACACCTAATCATTATCAGGTGATAAAACAACCAACCTATACAAAGCCACAGAAGATAAATGTGGTAAAGGAAAGGTCTTTATACTTGGCATTCCAGATATAATTATATAAATGTACGTGCTAAAAGCATTTTATGTAATTAGCTTGGATACAGGCAGTATGTGCATTATATGCAATATGCATTTCAATGCTAGAACCAAAGGTTGACGGTGATGCACAGAGGTCCTTAAAGGGATTAACGTGATTTGACTGATTGACAGGTAGATATCAATAAATGGTGATGAGATAAGAGGATACATGATGAGTTTAGTTGAAAGAAAGCCTCCTAACCAGTCACTATAAAACTGAGGCTCTTTTTTATTTAAAACTGAATTAGAATTAACTGCCCACAGAGTTACAAATATGTATGATGTTGATAATAGCTCTTAGACAGAGAGAGGAAAAAGCAAATATCTATATTGTCAGGTCAGACTCCAAGATGAAATGGTTGTTCTATGAGTTGTGAACCTGAAAAGGTCACTGGACCATTGATATCGAAGAGTTTTCCTCTTGGGTTCTTTAACATGTTTGATAAATGTCAATGTTATCCATAAATCAGGTTTTGATAAGTTCATTCATCAAGAGAAGTGCTAGAGGAAAGATTATAAATGTCAAAAAAAAGCAGGGGTTCGTTCTCAGGGGGTCATGAATGTGCTTAGTGAATTACATGGCAAAAGGTCAAGTACCTAAAAAACATTAGGAATTATCCCTAGGAGACCTGACATTTGGGATAATGGGTTGTGGGGACAATGGGCTGTCCCTTTGCAGAAACATGTGAAAGAAAGCGAAGGGACAGATAAAATAAGGGGAGGAAAATCAAGCAGGAAGACCACACGTGCTGTGTCTAACATGCATGCAGAAACTTTAAAACCTCATTTCCTACGACATGGTTTTCTTGGTGGTCTTTTTCGTCTTGTCCTGACTCCTGGGCTCCTTGATGAGGGTGGCCAATCTTTACCAGTCAGCTGAAGAAAACAATGTGACTCCACTAAAGAGACAAAACACATGACTGATTGCTCTGCCTAGTGACCAAGCCATATGAACTTACACACACACACACACTCACACACACACACACACACACACATACACACAATAATCAGAAATACAGTCCTTAAACCTTACATTGAAGTAATCAGAGCTACCACAGCAGCAGCTACATTGAAATCAACTATGTTTGAGCTTTCGTAACAAGCTAATCAAATCAATTTTGACCTGAAACCCTTAATTAAACTGGTCTGGAGAGGTTACGTGTGCATGAGCATTCCTTTTGCACAAGACAAAATAACTCGATTCACCACTCACCAAGTTTTAAACAAAGTCTGTGGTCTGTGTTCACGTTGTGCCTGATGAATGGTGCCACTTTTTGTTTACAACACAATAAAGCTGTGAGAGGAGTGTCATATGGTTCCTCCTCTTCTTTTGGTGACTCTTGTGTGAGAAATAAATCCCCAGACAAATGCTGCACATTACAAAACAAATTAACGCAGTTATTGGGCATCCTTTTATCTCTCTACTGGGACTTCAAAGAATGCCAGCTCAGCTGTTTTGGCTTCAAGTGTAGAAGTTTAATGTAATGGTTGTATTATTAGATGATTACTTGTAAAGAGAACAGACTGTCTGAAGTCTGAACTCAACTGATTGTCCTGATAATAGCCTCATGTGTGGACAGTACACTTTTCATTATCGATTTATAGCTGCACCAAAGGGACCTCTGATGTGAACCTTAAAGTCCCAATGTCCCAAGAGATTAGGGTCCAATTTCCACTCCAATTCTCTTCCACAAAGGCATTAAACTTAAGGTCATACTCAAGGTGGCTTTGACTGGAGACTGTTTTAATGTTATACTTACCTACTTCATCAACATAGTTGTCAACATGAAATGTACCCACCTCAATTAGTTTCTGAATGTCAGCTTTTGATTCACTTAATGTGTTTCATGCATTTTTTGAATTTACAAGTTTTAGAAGGTATTGGTTCATAATATCATCTAAACATTCACAGGTTGACTTGTTTACAACAATATCACCACAGTGTATCCAGATATATGGCAGAAAAAAACAATTCATACCACTGTGGACTGTTTCTGGCATTTAACAACACGTTGGTTGATTCCAGCTCAGCAATCAACACAAAAACTCCCCCCTAAAAAATGATTGGCTCGTTTAGCTGGGCTTGAGTACCCCACTCTACAACTGTATACTTGATATTGCCCACATATAGACCTCAGGCTTATTTAAATGGGTGTTCATAATTCTTCCAATCTAGCTTGAGCCACCGGAGCACCTCAGGGATGTGTGCTCCGTCTACTTTATTATTAGGTTTTATGCTATCGACATGAACTGAACTCTGTTGGAAAGTTTGTGGATAACACCACCATTATCGACAGGATTAAAAATGATGATGAGACTTCATATAAGGGTAAAGAACAATCTCCAAGAATGGTTCTCAAAGAACAACTTATTTGTGTCAGAAAACAAAGGAATAGATTGTGACTTTTCATAAAAAGGAACATCAATAGAGCTGCAGTGAGGGTATTTCATAACTTTCCTGGGAATCAGCAACACTCAAAGCACTCTTCACATCACTCTATCTTGGTGAGAATAAAGCCGTAACGTTTATTTGGGAAACTTCTTACGTGTTATATAGGCTTTTGTGGATGTAATATATTTGTGTGTCTATTTGAATCATCAAAACCTGCCTTTGACAGACAGAAAGACAGAAACCCCTGGGTAGACTGTCTGAAGTCTAAATTAACTGATTTGGTTGATAATAGCCTTATGTGTGGACAGCACATTTGTCATTATCGATTTTGAGCCGCTCTTAAGGGAACTCTGATTTAAACCTCAAGTCCCAATGTCCGCCAGGAACCAATTAAGTGTCCAATTCCCACTCAAAGGCCCAACCTCTTCCACAAAGGCATACAACTTAAGGTCACACTCAAGCACTAAGAGCACTAGGAGCACATTTATTCATGTTGTCCCGCTCACAAGGTGAGTTTGGTTTACATACGGCACACAAACAGCAGCCTCTGGGTTAAAGATTTGTGTTTTTATATTCAGCTTCCTTTTTATAGCAAATGCCTATTATTATAGCAGAGCCTTTGTCTGCATCTGCTTAAATAAGTCTTAAAAACGTTATTGGCTCTCCAACAAAGAGCATAATTCCTTGAAGGATAAATTAAATCCATTTATAAAGGCTATTCTAGCTTTTCTCCACATGTTTCCAACTGATAATAGAAGAAAATGAGAGCAAACCAGTCCTCTACTTTGCTTTATATAAAGAATAATCCTGGAGTTAGATTTCACTTATTTAGATCCTGATCCCATTTGATAACAGGGGAAAGAGTGCGTAGCATTTTCTCTCCTGTCTTTCACCTCGCTCTCACTTTTATTAACTAATAAATCAGGGAGACCTCGAATATAATTTGAATAATTAAGAGATAAAACGTTCTTTGAATGTATCAAGAAGTTGTTCAGGGCTTTAAAACTTTGTGATGAATAATAACAAAAAAGAGGTCTGAGTCATCACAGTATCTATCATGATGTAAATGCATTTTTTTGTTTGGCCTTGGTAAAAGTCATCATTGTGTCCTGGCATTTGTTAAAGATAGTGTGTCCTGGAAAAGATGATTCTGATCTGTTCAAATGTGGTAGGATTTTTGTCTTTCAGAATATCCAAACCTCCACCGAACACTTAACTGATTACAATATGTGTACGCACGTCATGGTCACAGGGTTTTTGTTGCATTTTCCTCCTAGTGTCTTGTCTGGTGTCACTTCTTATGGGCGTTTCTCAATGAAATGCAAAGAACGGACTTGTGTACTTGGGGAGAACGTTCTTGCGAGTTGTTCTTGGAAGAATGAACTTGCAAATTGACGAGCACACAGAGCACTGTTGGCGGTTTGAGACGATGCGTACTTGCTGGTATTGCGCACTACACAATTGTGGAGCTTCTCAACTCCGAAAACGTTTAACCAGATTTTGTATTCGCCATCGATTTTCATAAAACTGCTAATATTTGAAATCTAAACCCTTGATTTCTCGCCTCAAAGTGAATTTGATGAAATAGCATACGAAAATAGTATAAACGTACCGTTGTTCAATAGTTTCGAGTAATTTTCCACTCCTCGCTTGAATGCCGAAATGAATGCTGGGATATATTCGCTGCCGAGTTAACGCAAGTTAGCATCCGATGCATCCTTGGTAAAATGGGCGTGTCGAGAACATTTCCGGGAATACATTCGGAAACTTGATCGGTTCTTGGTGAAAGCGAACTTGGGTTTGGGACAGTACTTGGGCAGCAAGAGATGACGTTTCACAAGAACACGAGCACACGAGTACAGACAAGAATGCATATTGAGAAAGGCCCTATGTTTGCCCTCCTGTGCCTGATTGTGTCATTGTGTTCCCCTGTTGCCCCTGTGTTTCTCCTCCGCTCCCCAGCTGTGTCTTGTCTTGTGATTACCCTGGTGTATTTAGTCTTGATTCCCCTTTTGTCTCTTGTCCGGTTGTCATCGTCTTCCCTCCCTTGTCCTCCTGCGTCCCTTGGTTTAGTTTTTATTTACTACTTTTCTGCTTTTTTGTACCTTGCCTTTTGTGTTTGTTAACAGCTTTTATTTAATAAAGCTCGCTTTTAGTTCAAACCCCCATACCTGCCTCCCCCTTGTTTCGCTGCATTTGGGTCCTGCTACCACAACCGTGACACATTCGAGATACAAGTTTACAGCTTGGAGTTTTATAAGTGAAAGTCAATGTTATTTACTAGACAGTGACAAGTTAAAGTTGCCCTAATGAATACTTAGAATAATGGATAATATTACAGGTGTCATTTGCAGGGATGAACCCACACAGCATAATCATCCGACTGCAGTTCCCCGAAGTCTACGCAGGTTTTAAGCAAAGTATTACTTGTTTTGGTTTGAAGACTTTCAATTTCACTGCCCATTGCTCTCATAGTATCATAATTAAACACCACAGACAGCTGTGACAGCATAAAGCTCAGATAGATTAGAAATTACTTAAAAAGGTAAAGAGATGAAAATAGAACACTGGCAGATCAGAATTGTTCCTTTAACTTATTGTAAGTTTCAGATTCAAAGTAATATCATGCATTCAATTCAATTCACTTCCACAGAACATGAATCACTATTAAGTGTTTTGATATAATGTTGGTGGAACGTTTCTTTGATGTCGGTGAAAAATGATTTTGGCTGTTACATCTACTATCAGAGGAAGTGAAGTTGAGACCAACAAAGAGGTCATTAAAACGTTGTAATAAATAAAGAGGAATGCAATCAAAAGTGCGCCCTTCCGTCCTCTCATGTTGAACTGAAAGTCTCCCTTTTCTTAAGAGTTTCACGCAGCACAGCATGCAGCATCATAGAAAATCTAAACGGATACAAATTCAGGCCAAAGCTGCTTTAAAGTGAAAGTGGAAAGATATTAAACTCTCCTTTCCTCAACTCAAATTTGATTTCTTTATCTAAAGGGCCTGATATAAAGTCAAATGAAGTTATAATATCTGACCACTTTTATTTTCACGGGAGGACACAGTGTTTTCAAATATTCCTCTAACTAATTTTTCTGAAGTGTCGAGGATATCAAATATCTCGCATTAAGAAGGTCATTTTGCTAATGTAGAATTTTAAATGGCACTTCACTTTCATAAAAGCCAGCTTCCCATGCATGGCTTGACAGGAGTAGACTCTTTCAGCCTCTGGTTAAAACCAAATACCAAGGGATTTTTTTTTTCACTTGTCATCACCAATTTTCCTAACCTGTCCGTGTCATGTGTAAAAGCACCCAAAACATTTTTGGTCCATTAAGTTGACATCTATAAAATCTATTTGATTGTTTTTTCCCATCATCACAAAAAAAGCTGAATGCACCATCAAGGACCCTCCCCTCTCATAGAGCACTTTTGATGTGTTGCACACCTCCAAGACGGAAGAATAACGCATCTTTGACTAAAAGTTAAGAAAAGTACACAATGGTTCTCGTGATAGATTGCCGCAATACAAAACAAAAACATGCAGTGCTTCCAAGGAAGTTATTGAAGTTGACTATCTGTTAGTGGTTATGAATAATGACCTAGAAACATATTTATTCAACCTCTTTCAACATTGTGATCACATCAATCCAATGTTATTGCAGATTAACCAAGCAATGGGTTTTTGCTTATCATTTTAAGCTCATGTCATGATCCTGGTTTCGTGTCTGTCATGTCTTTGTGTTGTGTGTTTTATTTTGAAAGGGTTTCCCCTCTTGTGTCAGGTTAAGTTTCACTTCCTGTCTTTAGTTTCCCTCCTTCCCCTGATTGTGTCGTTGTGTTCACCTGTTGCCCCTGTGTTTCTCCTCCGCTCTCCAGCTGTGTGTTTGCTGATAAGCCTTGTGTATTTAGTCTTGGTTCCCCTTTTGTCTCTTGTTCGGTCGTCGTCGTTTCCTACCTGATCCTGTACCTGTTACCTGCCAGTTCCTGTCCGTCCGTCTGTCTGCTCCTGTTCCCAGTGTCCCTGTATCCCCTGGTTTGTGTTGGTGTGGTTATTTTTTTGGTTGAACGTACAGCTCTAATTTACATAAAGCTCGCCTTTTGTTTGGACCCATACCTGCCTCACGTTCATTTTACTGCACTTGGGTCCTGTTTCCCCAAACCCTGACAGATCAAGCTATATCACTTGAGTCATGTATTTGCAATGACAGGGAGCTGAATTTTTAACAATCAACCAGGGCAACAACAAGGGTATCCCCGTTGTTGTGTTAGATCTCAGAACCAAAGTAACAACCCGAACTGTATGCAGCATGAAATCAGGCAAAAGTTCATCAAGCCCAAAAAGCCTGGACACATCATAAATAAAATCTAAATTCAAGTGCACTGCATTAAACATCCCCTCACTGTGTCAGGATGCATCAAATCCAGGCCGCCCAGATGACACTGACAGACACATCCAACTTCAAATTACTTTTGGGAGCACATAGGGAGCTGATGTTTATTGAAGAGATGCAAGAGCTGTTTGATTTGGAATTTATCCATCCATGTGTTCTCTCCCAATATGACTTATTGACTCTGTGATTTATTGAAAGACAGCAAATGCTTCAACTCCTATCCACACACACAGTTCTCTCTGCTAATTGACCCTCAATGGATTTCCAGTTGATGGATATGGAAATCCTGCTGGCCCTGCACTGAAGGTTTTACATCAAACTAACAGTGTCCGGTATGCTGGTAGAAGAGTGATTGGGGGTCTTTAAAACATAAGCTTCTAAAGGCTAGGATTATCTAGCCTTGAGTGGTTTTATGTTTATTAATAGCCTTTAAATCTATAGAGCACTGTTTGATTCGCCTATGTCATCAAAAAGATCGATGTAGAATTTGAGCTCAACTTATCATTTTACACCCACAGAGAAAAACCTCATATTTACGAGCTGTACTGGGATGAAATATTTTTTGAAACATGACCATGTTGCTTAAAAGTGTTGTTTTGTGTTGTGCCAAATTTGCATATAGAATATTGTGTGTTCTGAATGTTTGGTTTTTGGATCGCTTTTGTTTCTTTTTCATTCTTGTAATCCCCAAGTTTTGGTTTACTTTCTGAAAGTGTGTTGGATTATGCTCTCAATGCAATAGCAATGCATTGAGGTCTTGCTTACAAAACAACTTGCAAGACTTTGGTTTTTCCCCAGAGTTGAGGTGAGTATAAATGTTGGCTTGTGAATGTGCCCAGACTATTAATTAATTATTAAATGTGCAACATTAAAATGAATCACTTAGAAACACATTGTACACAAGTCGAGGTATTTAAAAGAACTATGATCTGATAGAATGAATCTTTAATGTGCTTTATAGTCAAATATAAGAAGGCTCTGAACAGTGGAAATAGTAAACCTCCCACTCTCTATTATTCTGTCCCTTGCCTTTATTTATGTCGGATCAGGATCCAGGAGCATGTGTTCCACCTGCCCCCTCTGTGCTAACACTGATGGTAAACTTGTTGCAGAGCTTTGTGCTGTAATCAATATCCTGTTGATAAATGAGCCCTGGCTGAGAACAAAGGCCAGCCTCCCCTTTTAATAAGCTGTGAGAGCTCAATATGCTTCTACTCGATAACAGCACGTACAACACATGTTGCTTAATGCATCTGGGGCTGGTGGGCAGAGTTTCAACAGTGAAGCGACTGTTGAGAGACTCAGAGATAAAAGAAAAGAGCAATATGAGGTTACTTTAAATCGAATCGTGATGTTGCTACTCATCTACAATCTCCTACGTCTAAAAGAGGCTTCCTATCTGTACTGCACACCTTGTTTACTCCTGTTAATTACCTTTTTGTTACATGTCTTACTATGTCTCGTCCTCTGTAGGTATGCCTCTTCGATCCACGAAGATGTCCTGTTGGTAGCTGGAGTAAAACATTGATCGGATGTTATTGTTTCTGCTCAAATATCTCGGTTTAATTATGAAAGGATCGACTATATTGCATGGGATTGCAAAAGATTGCCTTATCATTCTTAATTACTGATAAACTAACATATAAACAATTAATAAACTGTTACGTCTGGGGCACAATAAAATGATAGAACCCAAATGCACGACTCGACACAAAAAGAGTTTCCAAAAAAAGGTTTTTTACTAGAGGTAATATTCCATAGTCACAAAAGTCTAAGCATAACGCACACTAGCGTGGTGACAACTCAAAACGATCTGGCACTGGGCACAGAGACAAACACAGCTTAAATATACAAGGTGAACACAGGTGTAAACAATAAGGGCGGGGCAGTTAATCAGGTCAAGGGGAGGGACAACCAAGGAGGGGAAATCAAGCTACCTGAAATGAGAAAGGATGTTAGTGATAAAATAAAACCGGAAATGACACACAGGGAATGGCAGACAACACAAAGGATTATTGGACACAGACTAGACAATACAATTTTGTCCAGCAGTGGCTCAGTCAGTAGGGGCTTGGACTGGGAATCGTAGGGTCGCCGGTTCAAGTCCCCGAACAGACTTGAAATATGGAAAGTGGACTGCTACTTGGAGAGGTCCCAGTTCACCTCCTAGGCCCTGCTGTGGTGCCCTTGCGCAAGGCACCGGACACCTCCAATCCCCCCTCCCCATTGCTCCCCGGGCGCTGCACGATAGCTGCCCACTGCTCCTAGAACTAGGATGGGTTAAATGCAGAGGACCAATTTCACTGTGTGTGCTCTGCTGTGTGCATGTATGTGACAATAAAGAGGGTTTCATCCTCCGATTCTATCTATCTAATACATATACATAAACTAAGGTCAAAAAACCATAACCATAATTCAGCATATTTGCCGAGACACAACATAAACAATATGAACGACTGCTTTCTTTGCCTGTAGGTGGTGACATAATCCTGCTGCGTTTATGCAAATACAAACGGTTGCTTTCACTACTTTACTTTCCTATTAGAGGAGCTGGTTGGTTAATATATACCTGGTTTGAAAGACACAGGTCCCCTCAGTGGACAATCTGAAGTGTGCTAAAGATGAGCATTTGAGTGAAATATAGTTCCACAATAACTAAAAACCACACAAAGAAAATTATAGAGGCACAAGTAGAAAAGGACACAGAGATAAATAGGAAAATTGGACAAGAGGGTCAAATTGGAACTCTACCATGAGGAGTACGTTAATGACAGCCAGACCCTTGATTTCCCTTTTATGATAAACTCTGACAGGTGGATTTTGAACTCAACAAGCTTTCTGCAGACTAGCATCATGTTTCAGAAGTAAATACTTGGCCTTTAAAGATTGCTTTAAGGAATGCAGCTCCATCAATTATATTCAACACGATGGAATTCACTTCAGTAATTCTTCACCCATAGCCTTTAGAAGACAGTAGACAAACATAAAATCCATTGAAGAAGAAATGCAGTTGACAGAAATATTTTACACGATTTTTTGGAGTGTTGTTCTTGTGACTTCAGGTGCATTGAGATTGAATGAACAACACATGCTAACTTTGCTTTTTTTTCACAATCATATTGCCACAAGCTGTTATGTGAATACTAGGAAAACGAAAACTGCTCAAAAACTACTAAAGGCATTGACAAAAAAATGTCCTTCTTATTGTTGGAGTACAATACATTGATATGGGTGGTTAGACTTTGGGTTTGGAGGACATGTTATGACATCATCTATATCAGCGGTTCCCAACCTTTTCGACTCAGGGCCCACTTAAGAATAAAAAAAATCCCGGCCCTCATTCAACCACAAGCAATACGGAGGCTAAATAAAGTTCTCCAATTACTTTTTATTTCATTTGTAAAAGGAGCTGCCCATCAGTAACAAACAGAAACAACACACTAAAACGTGAGGGGCTGTCTGCAATAGGCAAATTAATAACGATTTCCTTCAGAAATTGAGAAATGCATTCATATACATAACAATTGCACATGTGTTACACGCATCAGATGTAGTGAGGTAAATCACACATACAATGAAACATCAAAACAAGCCAAAACGAGTGCATTAAACTAATAGGCCTTAAAAAAAATGCTGTAAATGCAGCATGTAGGCTCAGCCAGGAGCAAGAGATCGCTTCGTGTGAGCTCCCTGATCAGCCTGTTGGGTGTTCTTTTCCCCATAATGACCGCCTCGCTGCACATTATCCCTTACTTATACACTACGGATGTTTGTGTTTTTTACCAAAAACGACCAATCAGGTGCATTATCAACGTGGTCCAGCGGGAAAGTTCCTACCGTCCTAGATATTCTATTCTATATTCTATATTCTATGAACCGTAAGAGAAACGTTTGAAATTGTACAATGCATCTGATTGGTTACTTATAGACCAGCTCCCTTCTCCTGAAAAACACATGAGTTTGACACACCGTGAAGGAAATCTTCTCGAGGTTCTTGCAGTTGATGAATAAAAAACAAAGCGCGATAAAACACAAATTCATTTACATTAAATATCTGAGAGGTCACAGACTTCAGCCAAAGAACAACCCACTGAAAAAACTGCCTGAATCCTCCAATGCCTAGACAAGGCACAGTTATATTTTAAGGACTTTAAATGAAGCATTGGAAATGGATTTACATGCGTTCAAATATAAAGTGTCATATCAGTTTTGAGGAAAGTAAAAGGAAACATCCAGTTGTTCATCCTCCTACATTATTACTTCTATGTTGGGTGTTCTTGGCTTTGAAATTGGACCTTTGTGCTTGAAGTGGTTACATCCTCACCTTGAAAATAATCAAAATATCTTCCAGTCATTTCAGCCTAAACACATGCTTTAGGTTGACAAAGTGATGGTAAGGAGGAATCAACAGGCAGGTTGTCTGAAAGGGAAAATAAGTATGACCTGTTGTGGGTTCAATCACTCCAGTATGAGAAAATAAAACTGAGAAAGATCAATAAAGCACAAACACAGATATGGTTTTCTCATTATTATGTTCTTGTACAACAACATAACAATGAGAAAACACAACCTGTAGTGCTCTCCAAAGATAGACAGATGTGTGTATGTTTATAAAGCTTTAGACACCGCCTACAGAACACATTTCGATCCTAACAATCATTACAGAGATGAAGTGATGGGCAAGTTACTTCCAAAATGTAATACAGTACATATTACTTAATACATTATTACTGTCTCTGAACAGTAATGTGTTACACTACTTTGAGCTACTTTGAGTTACTTTGTAAATTACGCTTCCCTGACACCAATTGATGTATTCACAACATCTCCTTTGTAGTAAACAAAGATCAAGGTCTTCAATTACTCACATGCATGCCTCGGGGCCTGCGTGATCAATACATGTGATTAACGTGGTGCAACTTTCAGAATAAATTGGAACAACACAGCGTGGTGAGACGAGTGGAAACTGTAAACACAGATGGTTAGGGGGAAGCCTTTGTGTATAGTGCTTTCATATAGAATAAATGAAAATAGAATGTGTGTGTTTCTATTTTTGTCATACATTTTGCTGATAGAGACAGTGATAGAAATGTTGGATGAAAATCAAAGGGGCCCTATTACACTTTCGGGAGGGGGTTATATATAGGTTGTTGTGCATGTAAATGGTCTGCAAAAGCTAAACTCCCAAAGTGTCTCTCCCACACACAAGAATGAGCATAAAAGGCCCCCTTTAATAAAATATATGTGCTGAGCCAGATCATTTTGGAATGAGAATATAAGGTTCTCCTATGTTAACTGCTGCGGTTAAATATCAAGGGAGATGATGCAAAGTTATCTGAGCCAGCAACTATAAACAGTTCAGTAAAATGCAGTCATGGATGTTTACCAAGATAGGTTCGATTTCAATGAAATGTGTTACACTACTTTGCGCTACTTTGAGTTACTTTCACCAAAAATAACCGCAAAAGTAGAGCTAAAATGCTAAAATGTAGTTTATTGCAGCTCATTAATTAAAGCTATCTATGGCAGTATGCAGAAAATTAGGAAAATATTTAGACGTAAAACTCATGCTCCATTTAAGTGGGCTGAATAATATGTGATACAGGTAACATGACGTCTCTGTGTGTTATGAATAACATGTTAGTGGAGCCTCTGCACGGCCCTGTGACCTGCTGTATATGATCGAGTCTCAATGGCAGCGTTAGCTCACCTTGTCATTGGTGTGTTAACGGGGATTTGGCTGACAAGCTTTCTAAAAGTTGGCGATTCCACAGAGGACAGAGGCTGCATATCTTCAGCACTCAGCCACGAGTCTCTCAAGCAGCATAACAGACCCAGAGAAAGTAACCTTCTGTTGCTTTGGCCTACGCACACTCCTGTCTTTTTTGTTCTTTTCTCCGAGCCTGCAGCTCTGCATTGTGAGCCTGCAGCTCTCCATTGCGAATCTGTTTCTGCAGCCCTCTTAACCAATAGTAAACAGGCTTACTGAGTTACTATTCTACCTGCACAATTGTTCCTCTGATGTCGGAATGTCTCTCGATGTTTGTGATTTCTTAAAAACAAAACACCGCATCATTTCGGGTTGAAATGTGTTGTAACTGCGTTACTGAGAATTTTAACGGGCATTATATTACCCACATTTCAGAAGTAATGCGTTATATTACTGCGTTACAGCTAAAAGTAATACATTACTGTAATTCCGTTACTTTTGTAACACGTCACACCCAACACTGCAGAGATGGAGGTCACGACCTTGTGACCCCTTAGGAATGTTCCTATATCTTTCTTAGAGTATAGGTTACACACTGTCTTCACACTGACATGTTAAGTAGGCCCCTTATCTGAAACTATAATGAATAAACACATTTATGAAAGATCACATACCTGTAAGATTAGCTGCTATGGTTTGACGATAAATAGTTTTTAATTGACACCCTTGACCCAACTTTTGACATGAACCATTTGAACTCAACATGTGACCTTGAATAATCTGCTGATCAAACAGTATGTTATGTTCAGGAGGCGTTTGAACAGGGTTACACCATTCATTTTGCTTCAAGATACTGGGAAAACACAGCTCCAGTTTATTTTCCTGTCTTTCTTTACTTACCTTTGTTTATTGCTTGCATATGTCTGTTTGTGTGATTCAAGGGCATTTCATTTTCTCACCTTATGTTCATTATTTCTGCTGTTGCTGATGTGTTTGCCTACCAGACCATAGATGTTACTTTGTTAGAATGTATGTGTTGGCATATAATCAGGACATACATCATCATGAATCACGACGTGTCTGTTTGTGTACTCAATGCCGGTGTAAATTACGCTTCCCTGACACCAGTTGATGTATTCACACCATCTCCTTTGTAGTAAACAAAGATCAAGGTCTTCAATTACTCACATGCATGCCTCGGGGCCTGCGTGATCAATAAATGTGATTAACATGTTGCAACTTTCAGAATAAATTGGAACAACACAGCGTGGTGAGACGAGTGGAAACTGTAAACACAGATGGTTAGGGGGAAGCCTTTGTGTATAGTGCTTTCATATAGAATAAATGAAAATAGAATGTGTGTGTTTCTATTTTTGTCATACATTTTGCTGATAGAGACACTGATAGAAATGTTGGATGAAAATCAAAGGGGCCCTATTACACTTTCGGGAGGGGGTTATATATAGGTTGTTGTGCATGTAAATGGTCTGCAAAAGCTAAGGTCCCAAAGTGTCACTCCCACACACAAGAATGAGCATAAAAGGCCCCCTTTAATAAAATATATGTGCTGAGCCAGATCATTTTGGACTGAGAATATAAGGTTCTCCTATGTTAAATGCTGCGGTTAAATATCAAGGGAGATGATGCAAAGTTATCTGAGCCAGCAACTATGAACAGTTCAGTAAAATGCAGTCATGGATGTTTACCAAGATAGGTTCGATTTCATTTTCAGAAAATGCAGTTTTAGGACATTACCAGAGAAAAAGGGGGTATTGTTCATTGGTGTGTAATTATTGAAGACTGAAGGATATAGGTTCAGTTTCATTGTTTAGCTTAAAAGTGGCTTCATGTTTGAAAGGTTGGAGGAAATGGCTGGTTTCCAGGGTATTGATAATTTAATGACTGCTGCAGGCAATGGTGCCAATTACATCTTTTTAGTTTAGTGAATCATAGATGTCAAGGATGGACCTCTACACAAACATCTCTCAAACAGTTGGCTGTCATCCCCAGAGTGCTATGCCACACAATAGTATCATTATTCCAACATTGAAATTAAAATGGAGATAAATTGCAACAGCGAGAAAGGCTCAATTGTGAAGATACTCTATCTCAGTTCAGTAATTGTTGCTTTCAGAGCTGCTGTCATGGATTGAGGTGAACCTCAACCACTGGCTGAAACCTATACCCTACAATTCAGCAGCGATAAAAGGGTAATAATAGCTGTCATCATCAGTAATGCTCTCCCTCCAGACAGTACATGATGCCCTGAGTGTGTAATGGCAAGGCTCACAGACAAAAGAATTGTCGGTGAACTAAGGATTTTTTTTCCCGGAAATTATGAGATCAATGAAGTCTGCTTTTATAGCTGTGTTTCTAACACATTTGAAATTGGGAAATAAAGAAAATACAGATTGTAGATATATAACTTGGATGTGCACTATTTGTAACATGAAATTATTCATTGTAAAGAACCAAAGATTGGGTGTAGTTATATATAATGTCATAGAAATGCCCTCTTGAGAGTCCTTTAAATGTGTGCATTACTTTAAATATTAATACATATATGTACGCTTATGTGTAAACACTTTATTCAACAATCTATTAAGCTATGTACGAAAAGCAAAGCGCCCCATTTATATACTAACAGTGTGAGTGAGCCCAGAGAATAGAGGGAATATAAAGATTTTGCATGTTCCCTGCATAAGAACCATTTTCTTTATTCCTTTTCCTCATTTTCTTTAATACTTTACTTCTTTGCTTCATTTCTTTTATTGCAGATCCCAAAGTATGAAATTACCCAAACCTGGTGATAAGTGCTTTTCAGACATCTGTTCCATTAGGGGTAATGCTTAATTGCAAATTATTTTATGTTGAAGGAGTCTTTGTTCAGCTTAGCTTGTCGATAAGTGGGTGTGCAATGTCTTGTGTGAGTTATCCGTTTCTCCCCCATACACATGATAAAAAAATGAATGAATTATCTTAAAAATCAATATGCTTTTGATAGAAACTAATACCTTTTCTTGCTCTTTTTCTGGGCTACTCTGACCATTCGATATTACTTTATCTGTCATCTTCTCTCATATCATGTCCAGCAGTGGCTCAGTCAGTAGGGGCTTGGACTGGGAATCATAGGGTCGCCGGTTCAAGTCCCCGAACAGACTTGAAATATGGAAAGTGGACTGCTACTTGGAGAGGTCCCAGTTCACCTCCTAGGCCC
Organism: Eleginops maclovinus; assembly: GCF_036324505.1. Lineage (NCBI taxonomy): Eukaryota > Metazoa > Chordata > Actinopteri > Perciformes > Eleginopidae > Eleginops > Eleginops maclovinus. The sequence continues at coordinate 22,480,472 of NC_086349.1, read as the reverse complement.
TGCTGTGGTGCCCTTGAGCAAGGCACCGGACACCTCCAATCCCCCCTCCCCATTGCTCCCCGGGCGCTGCATGATAGCTGCCCACTGCTCCTAGCACTAGGATGGGTTAAATGCAGAGGACCAATGTCACTGTGTGTGCTCTGCTGTGTGCATGTATGTGACAAATAAAGAGGGTTCCTCCGATTCTATTCTATTCTATTCTTCTATCTTTCTTAGCTTCTCTAATATCCTCAGCTAGTACAGGACTTTCTCAGGACTCTCTCAAGATAAACATTGATTGTATATATTTTATATTTCATATTAAACATGCATTAACCATAGCATTTTTTGAAAAAGGGACAAATATTGTTAGCAAAATTGAAAATGAACAGCAACAACAGGTACACACAAACACACACACACACACACCGTTTTTCCATATATTTAGGGGACATGGACTTACAATTATTTTCCGTGAACTAACCCTTAACATAATCCCTGCATCTCTAATCATAACCCATAACTTAAATTTACTTTACCTTAACAAAGTCTTTTGTCGGAGATTTGGAGTTGCATGTTGTCCCCACAATGTAAGTAATACAATACCACAAACACACACACACACAATATTTAAAGGGATGGGAAATCAACAGTTTTCCTAACAATACACAACTGCCATAATTAATTGCACAGACTTTGTAAGTAAAGGCTCAAATTAATCAATCAAGGACACTGTGCCCATGGTAAACTTACCTGTGACAGACTTGCTAATAGGGCAGTCACCCAGTACACGGCACATTTTTCCCTGCCTTTATAAAATTGACTTGCAAATTGGTCAGAAATTACCTGCATGCCAAAAATACCACAGTGTATTTCAAATCCACCATTTGACCAGTCAGAATCAACCCCCTGCCTCTTGCAAGCTGGAGTCTGACCAGACCGAATTGCACAGCATCTCAGAAAAAATTCCTGGGTTCTTGAATGCTGACACCATGAATCTTTCTACAGAGTGGTAAAAAACATCCCGCACTTTAGAAATGTTAACCTACCTCTATCAAATGATCCTTCGTGTCAGAAATACAGGCATGTCTTTTGGGCATTTTTTCTCAGAAATGTTAAAAGCCAAACACATCATTAAGTTGATGCTTTTATCCAAACAAACCTCACCACTGTAGACGTGACGGGAGAAAATCAGGGTTAAGCATAGCCAAAGGACACTTTCACATGTTCACTGCAGGGGCTAAGGATAACCATTGAACCCCTATGATTGGTAGATGCTTCGATCAGACACACATTAACCCCCCTGCGCCGTGGCTGCCCCATCTCATCAAAGACCAGTACAACCTGAGGTCTCAACAGCCTGATTTTACAACATATCAAACTATAGTACAAATTATTGCTTTTACTTGGTTTGACCACCTTTTATTCATTTCTTCAGACTGAATAGACCTTTTTGTTCCCCCTTCTACTCTGATAACTTGTTTCATTATTTCTTAAACCAAAAAAAGTGACAAACAAGACAAGAAAATCACAAACATGACCCAAACTCTGGAGACACGACATCCAAAGACCATGGGCTCTAATTAAAACACGTCCTACAGCAGCCATCAAACAGCAGATTGAGGTAAGACACATTGATGAAAATCAGAAGGTTCTTGTCATCTCGTCAGGACTCCCCCTCTCTGATTGCAGAAGGTATTTATACAGACAAAAATCACTATGTCAATCTAAATTTACAATCAGCAGCAGGAGAATGTGTCAATAACTTAAAAATACAAGTATTAGTAAAAAATGCTAGATAAACCTACAAATAAAATAGAAAACGAAAGAGTGTTTGATGACTGCCGACGTTGTTTTATACAATACATATGTTTTGGGTTGAAACGTACATGTGTCCAGGAACAAGGAAAGGGGAATAATAACTCAACTCAACTTTATTTATGGAGCACCTTTATTACAAACAAGCAGCCCAGTGCGTCACAGATCAATCTCGGATCTTCTGCTTAAAATAACACAAGATGGTTTCAACAGAGCTCAACAATGTTTAAAAGTTACATCAAACAAAGTGTGCTTTACTTTAAAGTCTCTATACTTACAACATCTCCCTAAATAAACCATCAACAACATCTGCAGCCAGTCTAAGCTTTATCACAGATGATATCTGATGTCATATTGCCACTCCATAAAGTGTGTAGAATTCATGTGATACTGAACACAACACTTTTCAAAGAGCCACACATCCATCTGAAGTTCAGTTACATCATGCTGTGAGAACTTTAATGACTTTAAGGGCGTCTGTCGAGCAAGGACTGTGAATAATGTATCAAAATAATGTGACATACATCAGAAAGACTGAATGCCGAAAGCACACTGTCTAAAATAAATCAAAGCAAAAACAGTCAAAAATACCCACATAGTTCAAATCAAAACAATGATCACAACAGGAAGGGCAAATACGGTCAACGCTTTTTCAGGGTTGGTGGTTTTAGGGGTATTAATGTACAGGAGGGACAAAAGAGAATTGGAGTAGGAGGTGGGAAGTGAAGGGCTGGTGCATTAGTTCCCAATCAGCTCCAACATTTTCTGTTTAATGTCCAACGTGTACCCAAAAAAACAGCTGGGTTTTCGGTCCGCTAGCTAACGCTGTTATCTTGTCTATGATTAGCCAGTGATCTTCTGTTGTTTTCCTGCCTCTTTTGATTGTCTTTCCTTATTAGTTCTGACTGTTAACTATCTGAACTCCTAAACATCCGTCCCTTTATCCCCTCATTCATTTTGATTTTATCACTGTCCTGGTTTTCAGTTTCTTTTCCTGATTTATGTTCGGGAAGAAAAAAAGGGTCACTATAATATTCGTTGGACCGCCTTTTGTCATGAACGTTGTTTCGTGTCTGTCATGTCCTTGTGTTGTGTTTTATTTTGAAATGTTTTCCCCTCTTGTGTCATGTTAAGCTTCACTTCCTGTCTGCGTTTCCCTCCTGTGCCTGATTGTGTCATTGTGTTCACTTGTTGCCCCCGTGTTTTCCTCCCCCTTCCAGCTGTCTCTTGTCTTGTGATTACCCATGTGTATTTAATCCCTGTTTCCCTTTTGTCTCTTGTTCGGTCGTCGTCATCTCTTCCCTGATCTTGTCCAAGATACCTGCCTGTTCCTGTCGCCCTTCATGTCTGAAGCTAAGTGTTTTTCATGTCCTGTGTTCCCCTTGCTTTGTGTTTTCGTCAACAGCTTTTGAATAAAGCTCGCTTTTTGTTTGGACCCTTACCTTCCTCCCCTTGATTTACTGCACTTGGGTCCTGTTTCCCCAACCCTGACACCTTTAGCTTTGATTACAGCACGCATTCGCTGTGGCATCGTTTCCACAAGCTTCTGCAACGTCACAACATTTATTTCTGTCTTGCATAAATTTTCCGCCAATATCTTGTATTGATGACGGGAGATTCGGACCACTGCGCAAAGTCTTCTCCAGCACATCTCAAAGATTCTCAATTGGGTTCAGGTCTGGACTCTGTGGGGGCCAATCAATGTGTGAAATGATGTCTCATGCTCCCTGAACCACTCTTTCACAATTTGAGCCCGATGGATCCTGGCATTGTCATCTTGGAACATGCCCGTGCCATCAGGGAAGAAAGAATCCATTGATGGAATAACCTGGTCATTCAGTATATTCAGGTAGTCAGCTGACCTCATTCTTTGGGCACATAACGTTGCTGAACCTAGACCAGACCAACTGCAGCAACCCCAGATCATAGTACTGCCCCCACAGGCTTGTGACCTTTTTTTTGGCCGGGCAGTGTAAGCTCTGCCTTGTCTGGAAAATGCCTTGGTTAAAGGTATTTTCTTGTCTGAGTTTCTGTCTCATATGTTTGGGCTCACCCTGTTCAACTGACTGTGACAGAGTTGAGAAGTGAGAAGATGTTTGTCACACTGATGGAAAAAGTTATTTAGTTTACCTGGACATCAACGGTAGTTAGCATTAGCCCCAGGATGGCAGTTTCAAGAGTTAAGAAATCCTCTCAACTAAAAAATGTTTTCCCTTGGTTATGTACTGATTTGTACAGACTGTGTCAGTTGCGATGTTTCACATTTCCTTTGCTGGAGGGGGAGATGTCTGTGGAGATTCAAACAAACCCTGGGCAAGCTAGATTAGGTACATCAGAAATGCAAAACAGCCAAACACTGTCTATTAGGCAGTGGGGTATAAGGGTGAGAAGTGGTGGATGGAGCGACACCAAATGTATAAATTCTCAATGAGGGAGATACAGTAGATGTGCTTCCTGCCTCTTTTCACAGTTTATTAGACTTTCTAAGTTAGAAAACTATGGTAAACAAATAATAATGATGGCAAAGTATTTTCACACTTTGCCTAAAGGGGATTTAATGATGTTTGGGTTGTCAGTATGGCTGGTCCTTTAATTTGTGTTGATAGCAAACACCACAGGAGAATGGAGGGTCATGGGACACAGTTCTGTTTAGTTTGCTATACTTGGCGTGGTTGGTAAGGAATTAAAGTATCATTTATTTTTATTTTATTAGTACATTTTGCAGGGACAGTGCAAATTGACATTTCTGTGAATGCTGCAGAGTTAGCAAAGAGGCTATTGTCATCTGTGGGTCCATGGACAGATAGGGTTGGTTATAATGTCAGCCTAGAAACAAATTCTATTTATAATAACAAGTCAATAGATTAAATAAAAACATGCAAAATAGAAAGGATCCCAATACTGGAAATGCAAACTAAAAAAACGTGTTTTTAAATAAATTAAAACAAACTGAATGTTTTTTTTCTCTAATTGTTGATGGGATGGAGTTCACTGAACTGCAACCCTAACAAAAACCTAAAATAGCTATTCCTGATGATGATGAAATGATTGGGTTGACATTAAGCTTTTGCAGTATTTAAATTGATATGGATCTTGCTGACCATTATTCACATAACAAGCGTTTGAGGTGGAGAAGCGCACACACACACACTTAAAAAAAACAAGGTTTAATTATGAGTGAAGTTTTCAAGTATACATGCATGAGGACACGAAACACACTTGTGCTCACGATCATCAAAGCTTGTTGTTGTGCTGTTATTAAAAGCCTTTAAAAGCTCCCTTGATATTCAAATGTTAGAGTCAGAGGCCCTTGAGTCGGGTCTGCGCTGATCACAATGATCAAATGCTCGACAAACGCTGATACACAAGAGGGTCTCCAAAGCACTTGAAATATAAGCGTGTGACACACAGACAAAGAGAATTCAAATTGATGGTGTGATGAACTAAAAGAGGCTCTGAGGCCGGATGTTGGATATTTTCCCCCTTATTTTCCATATTTGTTTATTTAAAGTGGTTTTCACCTTCACCTACAACACAAGAGTCTGCTGTTTTCTGTGGTACGTCTCTCTAATAAATGTAGAACCTATTTCATTCATTTTCAAAACAATTGGTCTCTCTTCAACTCTAAGGGTCTCACGATGCTACATATGTGGTGTAGCATTAAAGCATGCTGGACTTAACAAGCCGCTCAACTAGACAGCTGTCCGCTAGTTGGCTAGCTGGCTTCTTCTGTTGTTGCTCTAATATATTATTACAATCCCCACTTTCTTTTGTATTAGTCCAACACGTGTGTTCGTGATCTGAATATAACAGCAATGATCCTGCTAGGAATTTACATAAATGAGATTGGTCAGTTGAATACAGTTTGCATGATGATGAGCTAATGGAAAACATTGAGATAATATATTAATGGCTGCTCTTGAATGCCACATCCCTGTTATTAAGTAGACTAAAGTCTCACTTTTCAAAGACATTATGCAAATAAGTAATAGTAACATATTCTTAGCCCTCTTACTTGATTAACCTATGCCAGATAAAGGCACGGACTGACACAGTGAGACAAAGAGAGGGAAACACAGAGGAAGATAAGGGCAGGAAAACAGGAAGGAGAAAAAAAGAAAGACAAACAAGAGGATTAAAGTGAAGAGGCCCAGAGATGAAGCTCAGTTATAATAAATGTCATTGTGCAAGAGGGAATGGCTCTGTCCATGGAGACAAAGTGTAGACATCTACATAAAAAGGGGGCCTGTTTGCCCCCTTGAGCAAGGCATCCAAACTGCTGCCCACTGCTGCAGAGGCTAAAATGCAGAGGATAAATATCAAGGTCACAATAAAATTGGTTTTAGGTGTGCGTGCATTAAAGCAGTAAATATGAAAATGAATAACGTTTGACTCCCATCGACATGTTTAACCTCAGACTACATTCAAGCATTGGGCTATTAGTGTTCTACAAACACGTTTTTATATTTGTACTAGTTACATTGGACGTCCTCGACTGATTTACTGATGTAAATGAGGTCTTATAACTACTTGGTTCTCTTGTCAATGTGTTCATCCTTCGTAACCTTAGAATTCTCTTGTTGTATATTTTATTCTGCTGGATGTAATATCATTCATTTTGACTTTTACCCGGTCTATCTTTATGTACTTCTTTTTATCATTTTCTGTTTTGTTTATTCTTGTATTCTGTTCCAGCTGAATGTCTTTTATGCAGCAATTAATTGTCCATCTGTTAGAATAGAATTACTTTATTGATCCCAATTTGGGAAATTGTTACATGTGAACACTTGAGTACAATTGTATACTGGCAACAAAAACACAAAACTGCAATACTTTTAAACGAGTTATTTAACTTTAAATATCCATGTGAAATCAAATGACATGGCATAGTACATTTTTAGGTGAAAGTAGGGCAGTTTCACACAGTTTTTTTTCAACTGGACCAATTACAATACAAGTCTTTTTGTGACTTCCAGTAAAAAAAAAGGAGCAATTAATCATCATTCTCATGTCTGCTAGCATCAAACTAAACACACACACTCAAATGGTCAGCTCTCACCAGTTAGTCCATATATAAATGTCAGAAGTGAAATTGATTTAAATTGCTTTGTCGTCACTGCAGGACACACAAACGCACACACATGCACTAATGTTCTCTTCCTCACTGCAGGATACAAACACACACAAACACACAGACACACACACACACAAACACAGAGTCTCCCTCCTGTGACTGTCTCCAATTAATGAGCAGGTGCACCTGAGCAGGTCTTTTAGAAAAGGTCATCCATCAGGGGGGGTGTGTGTGTGTGTGTGTGTGTGTGTGTGTGTGTGTGCGCGTGTGTTTTGTCTAACCGATTTGCCCTCAATTTCAGCACCAGACTATCTATCGTGTTTCCTTTTAATTTTACCTCTAAAGCTTGACTATAGTTACTGCTGCTTAAACTGTCTGTTTGCATTACATGGTTATGGGTATGCATGAGCAGGTGGTGAACACACATACACCCCCCCCCACACACACACACACACACACACACACACACACACACACACAAACAAAAACATACATACAGACACACACACAATCAGAGGTGGGCACTGACTTTAGCGCTCAGTCACATCTAATATGTCCATTTCTGACCCAGTGGTCATGGATAAACACGGAGCCTGATACAAGGCTTGGTTGAAATGCAGCCAAGACATTTTTAGTATCTCTCTGCCTATGTTTCACGATTTATCTGTGGTTTTGTCTGTGATTTTTTTATTTATTAAATTGAATAGTCTCTAAAATCACAGACAAACATACAGTAATTAGTTTAAGCCCAAGGTGACATTGTCAAATTGCTTGAACCAGCAATTAACTGTCATCTTCCTTCCTTACCTACTTAATTCTACTCAATTATCAAGATTGTCTATTGACTTATCAGACATTATTGCCCAAACTGCCCTTTCCAAAAGCTGGATGATGACAAATTGTCAATATAAAACGTGTTACACCCCCTCCTATCCTGCTGCATAATACACTTCTTCAGTGTTCTCTGTATGTTTAAAATAAAAAACAATGTTCCTAATTACCCTGCTTTGGTGCAACCCTCCTTAAAACTCAGAATCTAAACTGGAAATATTCATTGATATTGGGAACGTTGCTGTGATCAAAATCAGTGTCAACAAGGACAACCTTACTTTTCTTTCTCTGCTTCCATTGTATAAGCTCTATCACAGCCTCTAAGGACACAACTTGTTTTAGTGACAGCTTGTCAATACTTAATATCAAAAAGACAAAAAGTCAATAGTCTCAGGATGTGATGCCAAAAACAGGCTTGCTTTACTCAAGACAATAGAGTGGTGCAGGAACGAGTCCTAAAACCCAGAAGTGAGTTAGCATTTTACCACTTCCAGTTCCCTCATCTCAGAGTCAATGGGACTTCTCCACAGGATTGTGTGGTTGTCACAAAGGTCTGTGGTTGTCACAAATTTAAGAGACGGATCACGTTTTGTTCTACGACATTAAATTGGCGTGACATTGCAGTCTTGCGACCCTGCTGTACTCGTCTGTAGTTCGTTTATAGCATAACGTTAGCATTTTGCTTCTGGCGATTAGATTTATGATTTTGAAAATTATAAAGTAGGTGTTACGTGCCGGGCAGGCTGTACTTTTGTTTCTTGCCTCCTACTCTTTTCTCTACTCCCTGTCATTCGCTACAGCTAATCAGCAGCTGAGTACCTGCCTGGGCATCTCTGACTGATGACTGATTGGCTCCTCTCACCCTCAGCTGACCAATCAGCACCCAGGACCAGCCATAAAGGAGACAACCAGGAAGCCTTCTCAGGGGGTCACTGCTGGGCCTGCTGCTGACTGGAGAGCCTCAATTTGACTGCGTGTTAAATTACTGTGACTATTGTGTTTCCTGTGCTATATGCTGTCACTGTGTGTGTGTGTGGTGGGAGGTGGAGGAGTTAGGTAAGTTTGGGGTACCCTTTACATCTCATCACGTAGATAACATATGTTAGACACACTAGGTTAGCGGATTGTTGCCACCCCTGTATTTCGCTTTGTCCAATTATTAGTAGTTCAGGAAGTGAGGGTTTTTGGTTGAGTTTGTTTCAGAAGAGAGATGTAGAGATAGGCCTGGTTTTTGTTACATTTATTTCTTTTATTTGGCACAATCTCCCTTGTCTCCTCCTCCTCCTCCTCACCTGAAGAACATTTGTTGTTCATTCCTTAGTTATTAGAAATAAACATTGTCTACATTTAATCTGACTTGCTCATTAATTGGTTGTCGTGTGTTACTGTCTCCAGGTCCCCTAGACTTTAGTGGGGACGTAACAGTAAGGTAGACGTGGAGATTATCCGGCCGAACAAGACGTGCATTTATCACACAGGTTCGTTTTCCACAGATCTTATTTTTTACAATATTCCAAAATCCTATGGAGAAACTGCATTGCTTTTTTGTCGAGGGAACCCATGCGTAGCTTACTTCCGGGTCAGCTGACAAAACTACGTCATCCCTGCATCACTCTATTACGTTTCTTTTTAACAGTTTTCATCTGTACTTGTTTCTGCATGTAGATGAGAGTAAACTAGTATATGTATACACGTCTTTTCATGTTTTTATTTTTATTTAAAGCAAAATATTTACTTAATATGAGAAAGGGCTTATGTGTGTTCAACAAATAGCCCATAGCTGTATTAATAGAGCTTAAAAAAGCTGTTGAGTGATGATTGTCACCATGTTTAATGTCATTGCAGTGACTTAAACCATCAGTGAATCAAAAATGGTTAGGGTCTCACTACAGCAAATCATTCCCCTTTTGGGGGACTAGAAGAAGGACTCGTTGTACTGTAGATATCTTAAGGATTGTGAATGTTAGTCTAGTATGTTGACATTTGCTGACATTCAAGGTAAACAGCTATCTCTATGCTCTATGCACCGAGAACAAGCCGATCTGATCTCACTGATGTGACTAAAATCCACAAAGCACAGTGGGAGACGTGCAGACAGTCAGGCAGAAACGGGAAGGGGGGTGGGTTCGAAGACAGACATGAAGAGGAAAGAAGCAATTCTGCTCATCTGCTGTTTTCTTTATCTGTCTATCTCTGTCTCTGGCTGTGTTTGTAACTTTATAATACTGACAACTAGATGAATCAAAAAATAATATCATCGTAACACTTCTTTTGAACAACTAAATTTTACCCAGAACTGTATTTTAGTTTGTTCCTACATCTGAAAACCCTGTGGCAGTAGAGAATGAGGCCACATATTTACGTCGCAAGTCAGCAGGAGAGAGTTATAAAGTGTTATTGTTTTAGTGAGGAGGTTACTGAATTAAAGTCAATATATTATAGTTGTTGTCCAAATTAAAGGGGTCTTATTTTTGGGGTTTTTCCCTTTCCTGTAGTCTGTTATTAAAATTTGTGTGCATGTAAATGGTCTGTAAAATCCCAAAGTCCCCTCCAGAGGGAGTTTCTCTCTCACACACTCCCCCCTTGCCTGAAACGCCTCCATTGGACTCCTTTGTTTACTTCAGAAACATAGTGACATCACTATGTAACACTCACCCACCTGCCTGAGACACCTGAGACTCAATTGATTACTTCTACAACATAGTGACATCACTACGTAACACCCACGCTTCTATTGGCTGCCACTCCTAACACATTGTACGTGATAGGTTAAGGGGCGGGACAACTCTCAGCCATTGACCTACCACGACAGAGCCGGCCAGCTGACCAATCAGAGCAGACTGGGCTCTGGTTTATGACAGAGGATGAGAAGAGGTGCGGCACCACAGGCAGTATGAAAAAGATAAAGAGCTTTTTGAACATTAAAGCATGGAAACATGACAGAGTAGAGGCACAAAATACAAATATGACCCTGAATATCAGACTTTTTAAGTATAAGTTGGATGTACAATGGAAAGATTGAGTTTTTCCCCATGTTCTGCAATAATCTCTGGATCTGAGTCTGTCATCTTCTCTTGGTTTTTGTTCTGGTGAGCACTTTTGGACAGCACAGTGAGATTAAAAAAAAATATGGTGCACTCAAACACAAAAGAGCGTGTTTCTCTGAAAGGTCAACGCTACTTGGCAGTGAGAACGGAAGAGAAGAGGACAGCACTAAAAACAAACAGCGGAAGGGCTGCAGAGGAAAAGGTTAAGAGCATACTATACAAACAAAGAGGTGATGGATTCTTTTCAAAGGTAAAGGTGACATTTTCAGGTATGTTGTGAAAAATGTTGGACTTTTAGAACCTACTTTATTTTTATTTTTGAGACTTTGTGTAACCTATTTAAAAATGTCACACTTTGAGATAGTACAAAGTTTTCATGATATTTACCTCATCAGAAAATCCTTTCACCTGTTTTGTTTGAAATATCTAAAATCTCACCGGAGCCTAAAACAGATCTTGGGCTCTTCTCCTCTTATGTTTGGCTCCAAAGAACATCCAGGTATTTGTTGATGGTAGGACATTTCAGAAAACCAAACTTTAGACCAAAATGGAAAGTAAAATGAGTTATGTTTTACTGTGTGATGACCAATCAAACAGCTCCATTTTCCATTGTTTCTCTCACACACAAACCAAATAGTGACTGTACTTCTTAAGTTTAAAGTTGCTGCATGCTGCAATGTTTGGCAATCTGTTCATCCTTTCAAATCCTGGCCTACTAATTATCTGTGGAGGGAGCTCAGACAATGAGAACACCAACCACAACACAGTTTAAAAATGGTGTTTTGTGTTGTAAAAATTACTCTTACATTGATGAAATGCTTCTATAGAAAATAAATTCCTCAAACATAAAGGTCCCATTTTTGTAAAAAGTTAATTATTTATTATATATATTATATTATTAGTTAATATATATATATATATATATATATATATATATATATATATATATATACAGTATATATAGTCTACCTCTGCCTCACTAATGCTGCTGCCGCTACAGTTGTTTCTACACTGCTAATGCGTTCACCTCACTGCTGCTGCTGCTGCGTTCACGTTGGTGATGCTCGCCTGCCCTACCACCACCCCAGCTTCCTCCCCAGCTTCCACTTGTAGGCTCGGGGGATAGTTATCTAATTATCACTCATTGTTCTATGTTAATATGTGGAGTGATGAGGCCCGAGCCTAGACGCCACACTCAAACTATATACTGCTTCTAATAAACATATGAATGAAACACCTGAGTTGTCTGACTGACCTTAAATTCTATAGGGCTGCGTCCCCCCATCTACCACTATCCCGTCGTCTCACAACTTTCATTACATATCCAAGAAGGTAATTGTTGAAGGTGAAAAAGTGTCCAGCGTTTTCACACTCAGACTGTTATGAGTGAACAATCCCCCGCTAATGCTTGTTTTCATACTTTGCAATGGAGTAAGTGCAGTGTAAATGAATGACATCAGCTAACAGGAAGTAAACATTGACTAACACTGTTGACTAGCAACATAATTCTGTGGCAGCGCGCTATAATGCAAAGTTTCAGACAGTTTGTATGAGAAATAAAATTAGTTTTTCCATTAAAGCATTTGAACATGTTTGTAGAAACCCAAAGTACTAGTATGAATTGTAAATATGATGTGACCTTCCATTTTACTGCAGTCTTGCTTGCAAAAATGGACTCTTGCTAAAAGCTCTGTCGTAACAGCACTCCCCCTATGACCTGCAGATGAAACATTGCTTAATGATGTGTCTTGTTATCTGCAATTTAGAACCCGCTACTAGTAGTGATTAGTTCCCTCTAATGCATGTTTTCTTTTTATGCCACATCTTTTTGCAAACTGAATAGAGCACAGCATGTATACTGTAACTTAAAGTGTAGCCTTGCAGTCGACTGAATGTAATTTGTGGGACTGGAGTTCACAGAGGACAGAAAGAGAGAATGGAACAATTACTTTGTGCAAAATGCTCTCCGCCCCAGGCATGCATTAATGATCATATAATTGTCCGAACCAGATGAAAGCCCCTCTTTTCTCTGTGGTTCCTAACTAAGAAACCATTTAGTGTCCACAAATGTGCCCATCTAATTATCTTCTAAAGGACCTGTGTAAATGACCTTTGCAGTTTTATTTTGGTAGTTATAAGATCCTGACTTTTATTTTGAAAGAACTTCTACCGGAAGCCAACTGACAATGAAGCATTAAAAGCCGACACGTGTAATGACGATGGACAATGCTACAATGAACATTTAATAAGTGTTAAATTGGGTGTTTAGCACCTGGCTGATAAAGGCACAAGGTTTGTTCCAAGTGTATTTGATATGTTGAGTGATGTTATGCTTTGTTGTTTCGTGGTTTTTGCAGAGTTTTGTGTTCATGCTTTGAATTAGCGAAACTGCTATTAGCCTATTAGCCGACAGTGATGTGTTCCGCTCATTTAGTTACAGAGCAGTATTGTGTATAATATGTTCAGTTGAAAGAGCTAATGTTTCATCATGTATTGTCGGTGGGAACTATGATGGTATGATTTCGTTTTTGAGGGATGTGGGGGGTTTTGTCTGTGGGACGGTAACCGACTGTTGTATTTTATTTCTTCTTTTATAGCTCTTACGTTGGAAACAATGGGTATACATTGCTACTCAAGGGTATACATTAAACAGTTACCATCAGTTCAAGAGTTAAACCATCATTCAGTTGGGGTCGCTACAACCTGTTTTTTGAGGGCTGTTGGATTTGTTTTGCAATATTTATCGAAAACTTTCCCTAGCATATTCAAACTACAGCCCCTATAATTTTACAGTCTAATATCCCTTTGTCAGGCTGCAACTGCACACCATGAGGCAGTTTTAAAAACCCAGCTGCCTAGACTTCACAATCGTCTAAATCCTCTCTCATGCCATTAAAAAGTTGTTTCCTAGAAAATGAATCTGCATGTTAGCTACAATATGTAATCAGCTATAGGATCCTATAGGCATTGAAATCTGGGGACGTGATTATGAGCTTTCTCTCCATGGCAACAGTTACATGTTCATCTCAGTAATGACGTTGCAAAATAAGTCAGGAGTGTAGCATGAGATCAGGAAGAGAAACGACCTGAGAGGGTCCTATCATGCTTTATCCCAGATAAGAGAGAATACCCAAAGTGTGTTTAAAGACAAAATATGCAGGAAGTAAAAATCTGATGTTATTGCAATTCTCTCGTTAAACATCCAGGCTTCAAACTTTCTTTGTAGTCATACATTTATCTATTTATTTTCCGTGGATTATCCAGGAGGAATCGGCAGCAGGGAGAGTTAAATAGCCCAGAGGGTATAATCATTACGCAGAATAAAACAAAACATACAGCTGCGAGCTTATTCTTCATTTGCTTGGTGCATTGTGGGAGAATAATGTCCATAAACTGCACACTCGGAAACCGACATGTGCAATCTGTCAGTTTTTGAGCATACCTCATTTCGTCCTTTCCCAGAGTGAACACACTATGTTTTAAAAAACTGAGCACTGGTGTGTGGCACTATAAACAGACTAATGTGTTTTATGTTTTCCATTCCTGTATCGTGATAATACATTCTGTCAATCAACCACTGTAGACAAACAACTGACCCGACAAAGTTTACTATTTCAGATTTAATCCTCATTTTTAATTATTTGATTGTACACAATGGCCATGAAACAGGCTTTTAATTCACTTTTCAGTTGTTGAGATTGCACACGTACAGAACTGTAACACAACCTCTCCAAACCGTTGGACCCCAACTCGCCCCCAGGACAACATTTACCATGCAGCAGAAGACCCTGTCAAATACACGTTTAAATCATACTGCGAAAAGCCCAACATTTCCAGTTAAGATAAAAGCCTCTTCAGTTTTTCATATGTACAATTTAATTAATGATTTACTGATGAACACAAAGGTATAATAATGATTTATTTTTTTCCTAGATATGGGAACAACACTCCCTCAATAACATACAATTAAACTACAACCATTTAAATGACTGATTCAATATCCGTCCAGCAGTATATTTATGTCTGGGTTTTTCAAGGTTCCCCTAAAGGTAGGGTTTTTCCCAGATCTCCTTGTGCACCATACATTTTCTCCCCTAAAACTATTGAAATAGTCATCACATCATCCTTGTCTTTTTCTTATTATTACTGGACACAATAACTCTCATCCCATTTAATCTAAACATAACTTTTCCTCTCAACAAGAAAACTCTACAGGATATCTTCTATCTGAATATTATAACGTAACTATAGCTGCAAAACAAGGGTTGGCTAATTATAAAGTAGCATAAAATAGAAGTACCTCTAAATCGCCGTGAAGTACTGATTTTAGGATTGACGGCTGTTGATATTGATGATTAGTGAGGCATACATACATACATACAACATCCAGCACTCAAAAGAAAAACATTGAAAGGTCACAGCAACAGTTTAAATAAGAGTAATTGTTGAACACATCTCTCTGGGGCCTGGTCTTAATCAGCATCTTACATTTGAGTCGTTCCTCTGGTTGCTTTTCATAGCCTTTTTTTCAGGCATATATTCTGGAGGTATCACCTTTTATTTATTCAATGAGAACAGTACGCTGCAGAGTATAATGTGTCCTGTTATGGTTCATTGGAGCTGTAATTAAATTGTGCAGTAAGCGCTGGGAAAACAGTTACATCTGTCAGAGTGATGTTGTAAGTAAGCACATGGAGGGAAATGACGTTCTTCGGGGTTTAGTAGGGACAGTTCCATGAGGAAATGAATGAATTACGGTAAGCATATCATCCTAATTGCATTTGTGATATTTCCCCGGAGTCTCTCATTTGCCTCTGCTCCTCCCACAATAACAAAAACAAACACACTCATCACACACAAGCAAAAACATCTTCGCCACCGTTCTCTCTCTGATCATCTTAGCCGAAATACTGTAAATATTTAAAACAGCAATATAGTATGAAAATACTTCATTGACTGTAAAGGTCCAGCACTCCACCTGTAATTAAAGGGACCCTATTATGCTTTTTATGAGGTTTCTCTCTTTCTGTGTGTTATGTAGGTTTGTGTGCATGTCAATGGTCTGCACAGACTAAAATACTAAAGTTTCTCTCCCACACACTCCCCACATGCCTTACTCAATTGATTACTTACGCAACATAGTGACATCACTACGTAACACCCACGCTTCTATTGACTAGCGCTCCAACACATTGTATGTATAGGCCAAGGGGTGGGACTAATCACAACAGAACCAGCCAGCTAACCAGTCAGAGCAAACATGGCCCTGGTTTCAGACAGAGGGTGAAATGAGGTGCTGCAGCACAGGCAGTAGGAGAGAAATAAAGACATGTTTTGCACATTTAAGAATGTAAACATGTCTCACTAGAGGCAATAATTACAAATAGAAACCTGAAAATGAGCATAAAAGTGCCCCTTTGCATAGATGCGAGCATAATGTTCTAAAGGATCAGCAGAAATGGCCTTCTAATTATACGGAACCATTTTATACTGTATCATTATGGAGTATTATTACTTCTGCATTAGGGGAAGATAATGTTAACTTTTCTATTCACTGTTTTATGAGTTTATTATGTACCAGGGGTCAGTATACGGATACTGATAGATAGAATCGGAGGATGAAACCCTCTTTATTTGTCACATGCATGCACACAGCAGAGCACACACAGTGAAATTAGTCCTCTGCATTTAACCCATCCTAGTACTAGGAGCAGTGGGCAGCTATCGTGCAGCGCCCGGGGAGCAATGGGGAGGGGGGATTGGAGGTGTCCGGTGCCTTGCTCAAGGGCACCACAGCAGGGCCTAGGAGGTGAACTGGGACCTCTCCAAGTAGCAGTCCACTTTCCATATTTCAAGTCTGTTCGGGGACTTGAACCGGCGACCCTACGATTCCCAGTCCAAGCCCCTACTGACTGAGCCACTGCTGGACTGAATGCACCATTGGGTGATTGGAATGGTATCCACACATTGTAAGAAGTCTCCCGTAAATACTGAGGAGATATTGTGTCTTGTCCTAAATAGTGGAGATGTTCCCGATGAGGGTTATATGTTTTGTCTATAAAATCTGCAACAAACGCTAATTTATCGGAAGGGCAACTGAGGGTGCAAGGGTGGGTGGTGCAGTCTGAAAATGTTATTCATAGCCCATGGTCAAGCTTCTTTCTATGTATTTGTCCAACTTTAAACCTGTTCTGATGTTATTTCTAAGTGAAGATGATTGGAAAAAAAGAGCTGTTTTATTCAGAATGACAAAAAATAAAACAATTTAATTTTAGTTAAAGGTGCCATAAAATGGAAAACTGTATTTACCTTGGCATAGTTGAATAAGGACAGCGCGGTACATTGAACTGACATACCGTGAAACTCAAACACCATTGTTTCCTCCTTCACGTGCAAATCATGAATATGCATATCACAGCGGTAAAACGGGCGAACTACAACAACCCCTGTGTGTGAGGTAACACACGGGTGTCCAGCCCCAACAGTTGCATACACCAGCTGCTGGAAACACTAACGCTAACACTTACCACTCCGTAACGTTGCTCTCCAATCTCCGCCCAACTGGCTGTTCTTCAAATCCATCGGTTTCCTCCTCCGATAAAGGCTCAAACATATAAGGTTGGATGCCAATAGCCTCCATGGTTCATCTCTCACAGTTTCGCGAACTTCACTTACTTCTGTGGGCTCTGAGGCAGCCATGGATTGCTCCTTGTAAACCAGCCAATCAGAGCAGAGCTCGTCATCATTATTTAAATGAGCCCCCAAATAAGGCCATTCAGTTTGTTTCATTCTAGGACAAAATCATAGGGCTGTAAATGAGTCTGTGAAACCACATCTGGACATTTTTTGGATCAACCAAAGTTATATACCTTCTTTGTAGACACCAGAGAACAATTTAAAATACCACATAGATGCTTTCTATGGCAAAAATCTGATCACTTGTGAGGTTACTTGGTACAACTTTCTTCTATATAATAGTTGGCTTTATTGATGGTTGATATGTTATGGTTAAAAGGGTAATGCTTAAGCCTTTAAAACAAATAGTTTTTGGTTGGACAAAAGGGAAACATTTCTTCAGCTGGGTTTTTTCTCTCCGCCACTTTCACACTATCTTTTTAAAATGTCAAGCTCACCAGGTGGACACTGTAGTACACCGCATCCCCTCTGGAAAGACCTGCAGAGTGTTGGGACTCAAATGTAGTCATCAACAAATTATGAACCTCTTTTGACTCTGAGATGTGATGACTTCAATATATACTTTGAAACTTGATTCGAATATGAAACTCGAGCAATTGAAGGATAAATGTAGCCAACACTGATTTTGTTTCACACCAAAAAAGCACTTTTATGAATGCTTCATAATAATTACATAGCTGTCTGCATTGTTCATCCATCAAACTGTTTTGTTTTGTGTGTGTAATGAGCATTTCAAATGTGCTATGCATCCTCATGTCTTTGAGAGGGTCTGCTTCCTTTTCTCCCTATCAATCGGATTCGTTCCCCCGTGGCAGCCGTGGCCCATTACGCAGCTTTGTCGTGATAAAGGAAATAAAAGAATGTGTTCATAATCAACCTCACACTTTCCAGAAGCTTTTACTGAACCAACACTGCCATCTCCTGGCTCAGCTGGAACACCCAAACTGTTGTCAAATGTGTGATAATGTTTTCATGAGTGGAGCGTGAATGTTTTTCCTCAGTTGTTTTATGCTACACCCTTAATCAGCTTAATGTCCTCTACGGGGGGCTTTCATTTGCAATCATTTCTCAGCTTTCTTGCACATTTGGTGCATGGAGCTCAGGAGAGTCTTTTAAAGCAAAATTACAAATGAGAGCACATTTTAGTGTTACTCACCAAACAAGATTAACAAGCATTGAGGTAGATATTCAATTCAGGAACATTTGAAAATCTATTTAACTTTTATTTTTGCATCCTAGTCTTTTTTTGTTGTCTCTGTTTCCTGTAGATCAGTGGAATAGTCCTTAGTACATAAGTATTCTCAGGGATATGTACTAAAAATGTAAAGTGGAAAAACCCATTCTACAGTAATATTGATTGTTAATGAATAGCGTTCATAGAGGAAAGCCCACTCAAAGTTGTGCAACACCACATTAAATATATTTCCGCTAACATTTTGTTTAACTATCTGGGAAATATTGTACATTTTTACCTGTTTGTGCTTCAAGCTGTTATAGAATCGGAGGATGAAACCCTCTTTATTAGTCACATACATGCACACAGCAGAGCACACACAGTGAAATTGGTCCTCTGCATTTAACCCATCCTAGTGCTATAGGAGCAGTGGGCAGCTATTGTGCAGCGCCCGGGGAGCAATGGGGAGGGGGGATTGGAGATGTCCAGTGCCTTGCTCAAGGGCACCACAGCAGGGCCTAGGAGGTGAACTGGGACCTCTCCAAGTAACAGTCCACGGGGGCTTGAACCGGCGATCCTACGATTCCCAGTCCAAGCCCCTACTGACTTGGCCACTGCTGGACAAACATATAAGTCAAACAATGAAAGAGGTTCGGAGGGAAGAGTCTCTTTGGTGAACAACTTAGTATAAGTATCTGTATAATGTATGCCTGGTTGTTAATAGTCTACTATGAATACCTGGGTGCATGTGTTTCTGCCATGCCGAATGCAACCAGGGTGTAAATAGCTAATGGGCTATATTCTAACCAGTGTCCAACTTGGCAGTGGATTCACATCTGATGTGATAAAAAGCACATGCTGTAGATTTACCATGGATAACTCCATCCATCAGTCAAGATCCTCTATTTTCATCTGCTGTTTTCCCAGCACACATGTTGACTTGTCTCAGGAACAACACACCTGTTACTAACAACATTACCAATGAATTTGTTCTGCTCCCTGTTAACCGTGACAGTGTGACAGTGAGCCAAACACAGGACCCTGAAACTAAAGAAGTAAAAGGGAATTCAGCCATCATGTATTTTATTATTCACACCTGGTTGTCAAAATGTCTTCTGAGAAAAAAAAGGCACATTCTGTCCTCTTTTTCCTCAAAATGTCAAACTACCTGTCTCATTTGGATCAGTACTGTACTGTTAGCGAGGCACTATTACAACATTTTTTATTTCGGTTGATGGAAAAGGATATTTTGCAGTGGTGGTCTAGTAGCCGAGGAGGCTGAGATGCGAAACTGCAATGTTCCCATCTGGGGATTATTATTGCATCTGTTATTGCTTGCTGTCATCTCTGTACTTCTAATGAAGAGGCAAACTCCCCCAAAATAAAATCCAAATCAGATTCATCTAAATCTAATAAGGCATAATTGCCCAAATAACACCGTAGACTAGGATCCTTAGGGGCAGTGCGAACACAACATTCACATCATTATCGTTTAATTGGATTCTGCAAACGTGTTTACAACCGTCCCTCAGTTTCACATCCAGCATCAACATCATCAATCATCTGGGGCTTGTTTGTGTCCACCTGATAAATGTATGTCTTTCATCCTCTTTTTGGAGGCGTGGTTGGTCTCTACTAACTCCTGAAGGCAATATCTTTCTTTTGACTGGCTAAAAGCTCCACTGTGTTCAGCAGGTAGTCTCTAACCATGCCTGTTTGCTGTTTGCTGCTGAGCAGGAAGTGTGCAGTGAGAGTTTGTTTTATTGTCTGTGCGGTGAGTGATGAAAGGACAGTTATAACTGTGTTAACCTATGAGCTCTCTCCTCCTCAGTGTCCAGTACAGGCCCAGCAGCATCAATCCAGCACCAACGCCTGCCAGGCTCAAACTGATCAGCATCTGCGTGTTCAGACACATCAAATGTTGAAAAGGAGGATCCTTATATGCATGACTTCTTCCCAAATCCATCCCATCCTGAACCAAACTGTACCGTGTAAATCAGAGGCGTCCTCTGGTCAGGCTGGTCTGACTCGGTCTGGTTCTGCTGGTTTCCAGAGTCCCACTGGGCCAGAGAGCTCTCGTAGTCCAGATTGATTACAGAAATAGGCAAAACCCGGATCCCCCAGTAAACCCTCTTCACCCTGCGGAAGCTGGCATCTTGCACGAGACAGCGATAAGTACCTGAAATATAACATGCTTTGTTAATTAATAAACACTTGAAATGATGTCCTTTCATTCAACAGGCAGGAAGTGTGTTTGTGTCTGTGTGGGAACGTGTGCCCCTGGCTTTTGTGTGTTTCTATTTGTGAAAATTTAAACATTTTTCTAGTAGATGCACCTAACTTAGAATTAGCAGAAGTCTGTCTGTTCACCTGAAAATGAGTTTCGATCGTTTAAGAGTCAGAGTAAGCGAGTGAGTAGTTGTGTGTTAACCTGCGTCCTCCTCCTTGACAGGGTCCAGAATCACTCGCTCCAGCAGTGGAGCATCCCAGCGAGAAAACAGAGTGTCGTCAGAGCTGATTATTCCTCGGGCATAACGCCATGACACCCTGAGCCGTTAAAAAAACATTACACTGAGCAGTCTGTCAGAGACCTGCCGCAGTTACAGGTGGTTCTGCATCTATGAAACAACCTCAACTTTGGCAAAACAAGCCATGTTTATTTCATTTTCATCCCATCTTTAAATGGCAGGAAGCAACAGCTTTTAGTCCCATTATTGGGCTACAAATGTATGCATATAATGTGCATTTGTACATGTAAATCAAAATGATTCCAGGTATTCCAGATCTATTATTCCAGGTAATACATTGTTGGCTACTGTCCCGGGCCCTTGACTGTCTCAAGGCCCCTACCGATTGAATGTTTCAGGCCTGTTTTACCTCTGACCCCAGCCAGCAAGACTGACAGGGTGTTGGGCTTATTCAGAAGTGCTGCACCTTTAACCCCACCCACAAGTGATGTCACAGGGTCATGGACAACACCTGTACATTACAACTGTTAAACAAGTCCACAACTGGAGAGCAAACAAACAAGATTTTCAGATGCTGTTTAGTTTCTCTAAAAGTGGTTCTTATATTTTTAACCCTTATTGCTACTACTATGTCTTGACATTTAGTTTTGTAGGATGAGACTCTAGTACATCGACGATGAAAATTGCATGATTCCCCACCCCATTGTTTGCAATCTAAAGAACATGAATCAGTCCTGAATCCTTCATCCTCACCTCCAGGAGAACCTCCCCATCGCCTGCATCACTTCTCCCAGACAGTCGATCTCCAGTCTATCTCCTGAAGTCAAAGTCATGGTCCTGAGTCCACACTGCCACGACTCCCGACAGCTCATCTTACGGACACGACACTCCTCTGACACCTTTCATTAATCAATTTCCACATGCAAAATGAGTAATGTTAAGTGGTCATTTTCCTTCCTACATTCCTCAATCATTTAGTGTTAGATGTTTGGGACGACTCTTAAGTACCTCTGATCCATCTTTACTTCTCACATCTTCATCCATGGCTGACTTGCCATCCTTTAACAAACACAGGGTTTGAGTTTTAACACCCAGCCCACAGGTGGCGCTGCAGGGGGAGCTGTCAACAACAACCTCCACCGACACCTCATCCACCTCCTCCAGGTCAACTGAGGTCACAGGATGAAGGAGGAAGAGGAGGAGGAGGTGAAACCTGACAGTCACATGTTGCATGTTTATGTTTGATGGTAAATCTGCAGGAAATAAAAAGTGTTTTTTTTTGTTTTAAGTTCATGCACAACGTTAAGTATCTCAAAGAAGGTTGAAAGAAGAAGAAACTTATTTCATTCTGTAAGCTCAGTCAAGATGTTCAGGTAAGTTTGTTTCTTTCTAATTAAATTGCATCTCTTGGTAACATGCTGCCAGTTAGTGGTTACGCTTGAATGTCAAAGTATAATTGTTGTCAAATATACAAAATAACATCTACATTGAAATGAATTTAAAACTACTTACTGTCAAAGTGAGCTCACCCTTTGAGTGAAATGTAATACACAATAAACAGGTAAAACATGAGGATTTCAAACCCCTGCAGATTAGAAAGCGTATTTTGAACTGAATGTTGTGACAACCAGAGTTCCAGGCTGCAGGTTCCCTTCTTCTGTCAATCATAATGTTGACGTATAGATCTGTTACTGTCGACCAGATCATTCTTTGTCGAAAAATGGGTAATTAAAAGAATAGGCCTACATATTAAATAACTAGTACACTTATAAAACAAAGTTAAGTTTCAAAGTCCTGGTAAAAAGCTAAAGGAATTCTGCATTGGTGTTATTATCTATTTACTTGTTTTAATCTTTAGATGTTGGAAATAGCTGTTGAACGTAAAGACATAAATAAAGTGACATATTAAAACATACAGAATGCGTGCCAAATCATGCACTCGTCTTTTTGCGGAAGTCCTGGAAACTTCAGGACATAAACATAGGATTGTTGTCACTGAAATTTGAGAAATTGAAATTTTTAATTGAATTTAGTAAATAGCAGCTGAGTTGATTCATGATTATTTGTATACAAAATACACCACCCTCCCAGTCCCAACCCTCTCCAACCGTCTGACTGACATCAAGACCTGGATGCAAAATAACTTTCTCAAACTCAACTCCAATAAATCCGAAATCCCCGTCATTGGTCCTGACTCCCTCGCCCACTCCACCCTTAACATTGACGGCTCCACCATCACCCCCTCCACCAAAGTCCGTAACCTTGGAGTTATCCTGGACCCCACTCTCTCCTTCCTCCCCCATGTCAACCATACTACCAAAACCGCCTTTTTCCACCTCCGAAATATCGCCCGCCTCCGCCCGAACCTGTCAACTACTGCTGCTGAGACACTCATCCATACATTCATTACATCCAGGCTCGACTATTGCAACAGTCTTCTCTACGGCACCACCACAGTCCTCAATAAACTCCGATATGTCCAGAACTCTGCTGCACGCCTCTTCACCGCTACCCGCTCCAGAGAACACATCACACCTGTCCTCCGTGAACTTCATTGGCTTCCAATAAAACACCGAATCAACTTCAAAATCTTACTCACCACCTACAAGGCCCTCAACAACTTAGCCCCCCCCCCCCCTGACCTGCTGACCTCCTCCATCACCATGCCCCCTCCCGATCCCTCAGGTCCGTCTCTGCCAACCTACTGCAAGTCCCCCGGACAAAGCGCCGGACCTGGGGTGATCGGGCCTTCTCAGTTGCTGCCCCCTCCCTATGGAATTCGAAATACCTAAATGTGATTTATTATTATTATTATTATTATTATTATTATTATTATTATTTTTATTATTATTATTATTATTATTATTATTATTATTATTATTATTATTATCATCATCATCATGTTGACCAGTGGAAACCAGCTTGTCATCATGTGGATGATGTTGCAGTTTGTTATATGACCACTAGGTGTCAGACAAATATAAGAGGGAGAGAAGAAGAACAACAGACATCCACTCAACATGCTGCACCATACATGGTCATTTGATTGTTCATTAAACCAGACCATTGATCACCTTTTATAAGTTAAAAACTCAATCTAACACATGAACAGTATTAAGTTATCTAGCATTTTGTTTAATTAATATGCACATTGTTATGCAACATTCACCTTTTTTGAACATTAATGCACATGAGTGGTTTCAGCTGATGAAATTTATTCATTTAAAATCATATTTTAATTGACATTTATTGAGCATTAGAAATGACTTACTTGTGAAAAAGGGTTATTTTAGGATTTCTCAACAATTTAAAGACATTTATTAAGGTTTGGTTGGGTTGTTCTCAAGCTCTTTGGTTCTGTTATCTTTCCTTGATATTTTTGGACTTTTTTGGACTTCAGGTCGACTGAATCGCCCACCACCTCTCTTGGCTCCCCCTGCCTTTTTTTTCAAACCCAAAGAATGAATATGGTACTTTTATGACATTATGAATGGGTTGGGGTGTCGAGAAGAGTTACTTCGTTAATCCTAAGTGCATCTGATGCTTGGAAAAGAACCAAGACATGAAAACGCCACCAACAATCAACAATAAAAACACATTTGAAGAGCGTCACAAAGATGAATCAGAATCAGCAGGGGACTGTTCAATCGACAGTAACAGTGGCCTAGTTGGCAGGCGTGTGTGTGGTGGTTGCACAACAGGACATCAGAAGAGAGGGAGTGAAGTGGAGGACTTGGTTGGAAGAAAGCGGAGGAGGATGAATATAATGAGAGATGCAGCATGAACAACAACAGGAAGTACTGCGTCATTTCTTCAGCTACTTGCCCCACTGGCTGCACTGAAAGGGGAACCATAAAACATCATCATTTTGTTTTTGTCTGGGGATGTGTGCCTTTTGTTTTGTATGGTGGACAGTAAAGTACCGAGGGCCATTGAGCACAAACATTTTTTAGTATTTAAAATACTACAAAATAAACAAGAACTTAAACTTTGAAAATGTTAAGCTATTTGTGAGTTCCATGACCACACATCTCACTTCATGTTTCTGTAGTCAGTATGTGGGTACTGGATACTGGTGGAGGCAGTTTCTTTGGCCTTTTTATCTCAAAGTGAACAAAAAATGTTGCTTCAGTTCCTCTTCCAGCGAGATGTTGACAGTCAGTGTTGCTGCCTTTTTATTCTCTGCTACCACCAGCATGTGATATGTTTATTTTCTCTTATATGTATGATCATTTTGTGTTGGATGCTTAAAAGTTAGAGAGACCAAACCATAGCTCGTTCAAATACTCCACATTTAAGATATAATATTTAAGATTCTCAGGCAAGAAAGTGAAAGAGATCTGCACTGATTCGTCAACTATGTTAGTTCCTGTTCTATAAAGGTGTGGTTTATGACGCTCATTTATTTATGGTAACTTCCTTCCAGATAGCAAAAAAGAAACAAGTGCTGTGCTACTCGGAGGAAGCACTGTTTATGTTTAGGAATATGTAGTTAAGCTGTTAAGTTGGCAGGATATAGAGAAACGGGGTCATCTCTTTGGGTTTAGAGTTAAAGGCATTTGTAATTTTGATCTATTGGGTTCAGAAAGACTGACAGGTAGTTACATGTTTTGGTTGAGCAAATGCAAAGAAAGGTTCAGGGAAGGCAAAGTCTTCTTGTAATATAGTTAAGTATTTGTTAAGAAAAACTACTTTGTCTCATAAATCCTGTTTCCTGACATGCTGTTGAACTTGAGCTGTTGGCACATGATAATCTTGTCTGACAAAGGAGAGCTATGGATGAGCACCTGCTTAAGATACTGATTATTGGTGATGGAAATGTTGGGAAATCGTCATTTTTGCATCGCTACGTCAAAGGACAGTTCAACAAGACGTACAAGATGACAATGGGAGGTAGGACTGTTTTACTTTATCAGTGTTCTGTAGAAAATGTGACATCAATGTTGGTTTATGGCAATTGTTTTCACGGTACCTGAATCAAGTTCTTAATAATGGCTTTTTGATCTCTGGCTTGATTTTAAAAAGTCTATGTCTTTTTTAAGAGAGCATAACACAAAGTGAAAGAAAAGAGCATAAAAGAAGATGTGTTTTGTTCATTGGAGCTTGAATACTGGCAAAAACAAAACCAAGTGAGCTAAGGTTATACTAAATATAAGCAACAAACTAATTGAAGAACAAACCGGGAGGACACGTGGAACACAGGAAGCAAATCCACAAGGGAACAAGATCTATCCAGGGAATGAACACACTCAGAACCACAGGACACAACGGGAACATTGTCCGGAAACATTTAAGAGACACAGCTGGAGAAGGCAGGCAAGAACACAAGGGCAGCAGGGTGATGACACAAAGGTGGAAAGAATCAGGGAAGGGCAGACAATCACCATAGGAGAGAAAACGCAAATACACTAAGTGAAAAAAGACAAGACACAAGGAGACTGTTCTACTCAGTCAAATAGAAAAATGCAAAGAATGTAAATAAACACGGTCTACTCTCACGATAATACATTCAATTAATTTCTAAAACACAGTTATATAGTCAATGGATATTGTTGTTTCATACTAAGTACTTGCTGATGTCTTACAAGACATGACAGAGATGTTATTCATGACTGGCAACAGCTCTCAGGAAAAACACCAGTAAACATTGTGTTTGTCCTTTTCTTAAAACTATTCAACATTAGCATATTGTCATCTTACGTATTAACTAGTGCTGACTCTAACTGTAATGCAGAGCAATATTTTGGGCTACAGCTGTAATCGTGTTTAAAAATAGCTCAGAGATTTTCTAAATATATTGTCTAGCTTCGAGTAAAACTGGAGTAAATGGAGGATTGGTTGGAGGCTATATTTTCCTACCAATGAACTATATTTGGTTGCTCTGGTGATTTACTGCTCGATGTCATTATGCTGTCGGTCTTTCCCAATCGACTTCAGCAGAAGGCAAAAAACAGATGGTTTGTTGAATCACCAGCCAAGTGTTTTTTGAAACGGCCTGCCCTTTTTGAAACTGTTTTATATGACGGCTTCGCAGAAACCCACCCCAGCAACAGCCTGTTCAGCCTGCTGCCATCTGGCAAGCTATTCAGAAGTATCCGCCGCCGCATCATCAGACCAATGATAAACTTCTTTTCTCAGTCCATCCTCCACACTCCACCTCCGCTTGTTGAGTTTGTTACAGAGACTACCACTGCATGTTGTTGTACAATGGCAGTATATTAACCTTGATGCTAAAAACTGTTCTGTGTAACAAATCGTGGCTTCAAGTTACCGAGATAAGGGACTTCCTTAAAACAAATGAACCGTGCCTGGTTCAATTCACTGACTCTTGCGTGTTATGCTTTTTGATAAACAGTTTTACAGTGTTTTCTCTTGTTACTACTTCCACATGTTTCACCAAGGAGTGTTTGAGTAAACTTTTCTCTTAAAATAAAGGTCTTGAATCAGAGAGTAAATTTGAGGGAACTTTTTATTTTTCCTGTTTTTAGAAATCTGTAAAAAACACATTTCTTTCTCCACTTCTGTTTTTCTACGCTTACTTCTCCTTTAACTTTTTCTTTTTCTCTAATATGTTTTGTTCTTTTTCTTTTTCTCTAGTGGATTATGCTGTGAAGCTGCTGCACTGGTCAGATAAAGAAAAGGTCAGACTTCAACTGTGGGACATTGCAGGTACAAAACGTTTTTCTGCATATGGATTAGTGGAAAGATAAGTGAGAGACATGATGAACTCTGTGTCTTCCCTCCAGGCCAGGAACGTTTCATATCCATGAACAGGGTCTATTATAAGGGTGCTCTGGGCTGTGTGTTGATGTTTGACGTCACCAGCTCAGCCAGCTTCCTGAGCTGTCGCCATTGGAAACGGGACCTTGACAATAAGGCCATGCTGCCCAACGGAGACTCCATCCCCTGCATCCTGCTGGCCAACAAGGTGTTTTATTTATTTCTTAAACGGCCAGTGTGTATTATTCACAGGGAAATGGAATATAATTACCTTGTTTTGATTGGTGCGTCATCACCTGGAATTAAAAATAGATGTGTTTTGTTGTTGAAGAATGAGCCTTTTGTTTTGACATGACCTTAAGGACACCGTAGTTAAGCCTGTAAAACTGCCTTTACTCCGCCACCGCCTGACTTTCATTCTTCACAAAGTGATAGTATGCTAAGGATGGCCTCTGAGTCATGTTATGTCATCCATCTAATTCATGACATACATTCCCATCACAAATCCAGCTGTAACAGAATTAACAATGTCAGATCTACATGTGGCCATATGTTTATGCATTTACTTAATTTTTCTTTAAACCCTAAAGAAATTATGATTTTTTTTCAACTTTGAAGTACAGAATGAAATATATTTGAGTTCTGTTTAGTATTATTGGCTGTGACATTTGAGGTTTAACATTTTTTGAAACTATTTCACATCATAGTATCATAGATGGATTACCCTGGATGGCACACATCTCATGCAAGATCCTGAACCCCCTCACCTCACAACAACAATATGACTTTCTGCCCTTCTCTGTGTGTCTCCCTCTCTGCAGTGTGACCTCCCTCAGCGGGTTGTGCCCCCAGACAGCATCGACAAGTTCAGTAAGGCCAACGGCTTCATCACCTGGATGGAGGTTTCGGTCAAAGAGAACAAGAACATCGGAGAAGCCATGAGGTAACTCACATGAGTGACGCATTTGATGTTGAAGGTTTGCAAAAGCATTGAATTAGGCAGGAAATTGGATAAGGCCAAATGTGGCTGGTTTTTCTTTTTTATGAAAGTGCCATCAGCAGATAAACAAGAACACAACTGATGAAGGAGACTTGCTTCAATGCATCCTTTTTCAACGTTATGATTTATTTAGTTTGAAGCCTTGATGGTTCATGATATCACTAGAAATCACTACATCTGTTGTATTTCAGGAGATTGGTGCAGAAGATTTTGTCTGTGGAATCCAGTCTTGATTCGCTGCAACCCAAACCTCAAGATATTGTTAATCCTCAACTTGAATCAGAGTGTGACAGAGGAGCAGGCTGCTGCTGAAACACAATCCGAAGGGCAAGCAAACAGCCAGGACCCAATCATATACTCGGGTTGTTTCAGGGTCCACTGAACAATGCACTTAACCCTCAAGTACTGAGGGAGTCTGTCTGCAAATAGAAGAGGACAGAGGAAGCACCAGGAGATGTCGATGTAAGTGTTGTTTACTGATGCAGATCTTAAGTGTCCATGTGTGAGCTGGCAATGATCTAAGAGGACACTTTAAGTGGGCTAAGGAAACAACACACGTGTTTCTAATTTTAGACAATGTACGGTTACAAAAGAGTGTGAAAGCAACAGCACCAATTTAACTGTCAAAAAGACTAAATAAGGTTTCACCAACATTTCTTCTAGCCATTCAAAGCCAGTTTGCAGATCTAAAAAGGAGCAAAGACCATGCCTCTGAGCCCTGCACATGACTGTCCCATGGCAAACAATTTGACCATATATATTCACGCCTGCAAAATTGGATTTATCATCAATATAATTTTAACGTTTTCCCCCCAAGAAGCCACTTTCCTGAGCTGTCTTCTGTTCCTACATTGCGAAGATAAAGGAATTGATTCAGTGATTCAAATTGGCTTCCAAATGCAATGGGTTCTTACTTGGCCCATGCTACACCCTTTCATGGAAATCACACCATTAGTTTTGTTGTTTCCCTTTTAGACCATAAGACAAACAAACCAAGCCAAAAAACATAAGCTACTTAACGGAAATACCTTTCAAACTTATCTTTATTAGATCACATCAAGCAACTGTACAAATGTATGCGGATGATTCCACATTGTATTATGCTGCAAAAACTGTCCGTGAACTGGACGATGTTTTATCAGCTGAGTTAAATAAGGTTTTTGATTGGATAAAACGAAATAAGTTGGTACTGAACATCTCGAAAACCAAATCAATTATCTTGGGATCGAGTCATAAACTGTCATCTACACCAAAGATGAGTCTGAACTTTGTCTGGGGAACCTATAGAACAGGTAGATAAAGTAAAATTACTGGGCACAATAATTGATAGTCAGCTGTCATGGGCAGAACACATGAATGAAAAAGATGGGTTGCGGTATCTCCATGGTGAGGAAATGTCTTTCTTATGTCCGTACACACATTGTGGGACAGGTGGCTAAATCTCCTGGATTATTGTGCACCAGTATGGTCCTCTGCATCTAAGGGTCAACTAAAGAAATTACAAACTGCCCAGAACAGAGCTGCCAGGTTAGTATTACATTGTCCCATAAGAACAAATACTATCAGTATGCACCGTCGACTCTCATGGTTAACGGTGGAGAACAGGCTGGTTTTCAATACGACTACATTTTTCAGGAACACTGTCTTTTCTTCTCAACCCGTTTTCTTATATAACCAAATTGTCAGATGTAGTCAGGTTCATTCTCATTTTACTAGGTCGGCTAGTGATGGCCAGATGATGTTACCAAGTCCAAAATCAAATGCTTTGAAGAGAACAGTTATTTATCGTGCCGTCAATCATTGGAGTAATTGCCCACTGAATATACGCAAATTGAATAGCAAAGTATCTTTCAAGTACCATCTGAGAATGCACTATTTAAATGTGAGTAGGGAACGGACATACCTACTGTATGAATGTAATGTCTTTTTCTGAATCATTTCTGATGATGTTTATAATGATTTACTGCTTTTAGATTATCATTGTTAAGTGAATTACAATTTCTATCTTGTGTATTGTTATGTTTGTGTTTGGACCCCAGGAAGACTAGCTTGTCCCACTGTGGTGACAGCCAATGGGGATCCTTTTTAAACAATTAACAATCTATCAGTAATCAGTCATATATATATATCCCACAACCCATCTAATAACCTCCCCTATCTAGTATACATCAAAATGTTGATGCTTTCAACAACGCTCATAACGATTAAACATTTTTCACAAGTCATTTTTGTATTTGTTTAATTTGATTACTTTTTGGCAACTATTTCTCCAGAAAAACACAGTGTGCACTGTGAGAGGAGGAGGAGGAGGAGGAGGAGGAGGAGGAGGAGGAGGAGGAGGAGGAGGAGGGAGTCATGAAGAGAAACAGAAGGAGAAGATGGAAGGTGTGTGTACAGTTGTTGAAAGATGTGAGAACGTTGCGTAGAACGTGCTCAGTGCAGCAGGCAGTTCTCCTCCTCCAGCAGGCTGAGACACATGGTGTTTGTACATGTGTGAGTGCATGTGTATACCCTGTATGGTGTCAGATAAATTATGCATTGTTACAGTTGTGTTTGTGTGAATAATTAAGAGCAGGGCACGTTGATGACGATGTGCCTCGAGTGTCAAATGCTCACACACATGCTGTCGACATTCCTCCTCTCAATTTTCGACATGGTCCATCGACAGCTGAGATTTGTGGGTAAATTAAACTGTTTTAAGTATTTTTGAGAAAAAAATGTTATAACAGAACAGAATGATTTAGAAAAGTAAGGATAAAATTTAAGTTGTAAAAAATGTAGCCTTTGCTCCGTGTCTACAGAGAAAATAAACGGGACTTGACAAATGTACTGTTTTGATACTGGACACTAAGGAGAGTGTAATGAATTTAACAGTGATAGCATGCATCAATTTTGCTCATGTTGGATTAGTACAAAACTAAGGTGAGATTGTGGCGCTAGATAGCGTTGTGTCTATGAAATCTAAGAAAACACAGGCTCCTGGAGCTTTTAGTAAATGTATTACAGCCTCGTTGATATATAAATATGTCCAGTAAGTCAAATTGTATTTTGACCTACTGTAAGCAGGATGCTACGTAGAGGAAAGGTCAGGTGGTGACAGGATTTATTCTAAGGGTTGGACAGATGGATGTATTTTTGTCTGTGGATAGGTCTCGTTTCTTGTCATTGAATTGTCGTCTTTGACTCAGTCATCCACATATTGATAATCCTGGAGATCCATCAAGATGTTCGGCAGATGGACTTTTTGTCAATGTGCTCAGGAAGTAACATTCACTGCACAATAAGTATGTCACCACGCCTCGCTCATAATATTCTGTTATCTATTTATATAATGATATTGTCTAGACTAGAGCTTCAATTTTTGGGGGGTCAACAGCTTGGTAGATGACGACTCTGCCTGGTGACACTGCAACCTGTGATGTGGGCAGCTGACGGGATGGCCTCGCTCATATCACGCTGAGCTATGCTTTGTAATATATTGTGTGTCATTACACATTGCGCACTACAAAACAAAACTGTGATTCCCAAATACCTGAGGGGATTATACTGGAGTTGCCAGGGCGTTAAGTCTGGCAGAAAGCTTCTTCATGTAAATCTGTCTGTAGATTTCTTCCTGTGCTGCGTTTATACACAGCAAGGAAACTGGTGTGAACTTCACTGGGCTTGTCCTCATTGTTAATCTGCTCATTTAATTTAACAGTTGTCAGAGTTTCCACACAGCCATCTCAACAAAGGACGCAATGAAAGGCCTGACAAGTACATGGGGTGATAATTAGATAGTGGTGAAACACTGTTTACATTCAACTGCGACTAGTGTTTCAAAAGATCATCCATAAGGAACGACACAGCGGCACTATAACACAATAAAGGAGTGTATTTGAATTATAGAAGTGCATGAAAGCTATCCAGACTGAAAACAGGGACTAAGAATTCTTGGCTCCAAAACAATAACATGTACATGTACACAATGCATGATAAGATGTAGGAATGTGTTGTTTTCTGCATGGTTTTATTTCTTTTTCATTCAGACAAATGTCAAAGCCAGGGGTACTATGATAAAAATGTCTCCCCTCAATGTAATCTTTGCTTAGAGGTTCACGCAGCTTTCCTTTTTTATACCTTCTGTTGAGAGAGGCAGACTGAGGGTCCTGGATTAATGGGTAAAACAAGTGTAGCAATAGCACGAACAGGTGAAAGCAAATAAAGGAGCTGTGCTAAAAGGGATTGATGGTAACGTGTTATGATGTCCCGGTACTAAGGCTTATGGATTTCACACCTACATCCGGAACAACATTAGCCAACATGAATAAGGTCTATAGTTATTTTGGGAGGAAGTAATGTAGGATGTAAGAATATTTTCTGTGTTCACTACAGCTCCTTTAACGGTGATACAATGTCAGATCATTTATTAATGACATTTCAAAGGTGAAAGTTACATAAAATGATGTGTTCACACTAAGCTTCAAGCCAAAAAGCTACATTTAGCATCAATCTGGCACACATACTGTATGCTGCATTCATGTTGTTCATAAATTGGGTGTTAAGATGACAAGATGTAGATGTGATGCAATACCAGCTTCCTTTCTAGCTTTTTATCCATCTATCTATCTATCTATCTATCTATCTATCTATTATCTATCTATCTATCTCGCTCTCTCGCTCTCACATTACATTTCTTTGTGCTGACGCTTTTTTCCAAAGCGACTTACATTAAGTGCAAAACACCTAGAGAATCAAACTCTGAACAACAAGGAAAGTGCAGATATGTTCACTTCAAGCAAGTCATAACATTGAAAGTGCTGGTGAATGTGTTACAAGGCCTTAGCTAACTCTTTAAACATCTCTTTAAACATATATCTAGTTATCTATCCACAATATTAGTACAGAATTTCCCCAAAAAGACACCAAATATTTAGTAGGTTATCCACCACCTAAAACACTATACATTACCATACACCCTATATACCCTAACCTAATGTAAAATGGTCAAATGCAAATTTCCGTCAATCGTTATAAAGGATTATGATTTCAGACCAAGCCGAAAAGGTGCTGCAGAATGTGCTTCACTCAGTACTGAATGCATGGGCCTGAAGGAAAATGAAGCTGCATTCTCACTTTGTCGTTGTGTTGTGTAAAATTAATTGCTGGAAAATTAGGCTTCTTTGTTTATTTTATTTTATTATATGTTTAACACATTCCATTGTGCAAACAATTTAAGGGGTTGTATAGATCGCCTACTTTGGTAGGAACCATACTGGAGAAGAAAATTGATAATACAAATGAAAACACATTTAGTTACCTTTATTTACCTATAAAAACAAGAAACATATTAACTTATGTAGGAATAAAGGAAAGCCAGTATTATTTGGCAAAATAACATCCAATGTGCAGGCCTACATCCCATTTCTCCCTTTTTTAAGAATGCAAAAATTGACCTTGCTGAAGTGCGAATGGTATTATAGCTATCAATGGACTTCCGTTTTTCCATGCCTCTCAAACGTGATCAGGCATCTTACGTGTGACGACAAACCGGCCAATGGGAGCGGACAGGAAACATGACGCAGTTCACGTTTAACAAGAAAGTACGGTGCTACGTTCTCTTACTGTGGGAAATAACAACTTTACTTTTTCTAACGTTATATTAGGGTTAATGTAGCCTCACACCCGCAAAAATTAATATATTTGAGCTTCTGTTTTATCTCCCATTTATTGGTATCTGTCGCATTAAACATGTTGGTGCAAAAGTACACAAAGTGCTATTTTCACTTTTAAAAAATCGAAATATGACAACGACAAATTGATATTTTTCACCATATTTCATCCCGAAAATATTTCAAAAACATCAAACGTAGTTTATAACTGTCAGTTTTATTCTCTTTATAGATATTGCCAACGCATGAAGTCAACAGCTCAAAAAGCCTGGACGCTGTCAACAAGTGGGCACTGGGTTATGTTTACACCGTTATGCCCTGAAGGCAGCATGAGAATTGGGTGGCGCATGCGTAGTGAGCCAAACTCTCATGAAGGTAGTGCAGCAGCAGCAGCAGAATTCAACACATTCATAGAGTGCTTCTAGGCTCACAGCACTTTCCCGTACATCGTAACACTTGGAAGAAATGCGTCTTTCTTTGGACTTGACATAAATATCAACTACAAGGAGCCAGCATCAGGTAAGACGGGTCTTTTGTAGCTTTGGAGCTTGAGTTAAACCGGCCTGTATAACCAGCGACAGCGCTTACATAACGATTGCTCTTGTGACCCAGATTTGTTCTACAGAGATGGTGCTTTCTTGCCATGGACTTGAACTTAAATTATATTTTTTTAAGACCTATTCATGTCCTTAATGAGGCTTTGAGAGCAGCTCGTTATTTGCACTGTTGACTTGTATTAGTTAAGGGAGATGTTTCTAGCCTATGAGGTAGATTCAATTCATTCAGAATAAACGGTGTGACCTAAATTCCTGTTGCATAAGTCATACAAGCCATCACTTTGACACTAACCCTATAACCTTTTTAAACAAACGACCTTTTACCAAATATATTATGATCAAATATCGAGCAATAGAAACACTTATTTGGATATTTTTTTTTACAATTTACTGCAGATTTGCGACACCTTTTTCCATCTTTCGATTTCAAAGCAATATTTGTAATGTAAAGTCATTATCATCTGGTGTCCCATCCACACCCTGCCCCCTTTTCATCCCCCAAATAGTTAAGGTGTTAAGGGGTTGTGTGTGCTTTTTACCAATTTGTAAATTGTAAAATTATTTTTCTGAATTTTCTGACAAGACTGACAAGTGTTCTCAACACTGATGACAAATATTGGAGGCTATTTCGTCACAGAGGCACCCTAAAAGTGAGCAGCTGTCAGATGTTGCTTTGCCAGAAAAAAATTGCACATTTTAGCTGTCATCCTGAAATAATTCTCAACGTGGCTGAGAATGTGACGATGAGTTGTCATCTATTCATGACAAATTGTACCAGATGTCCTGGTGCCATATCAACTGAGGGAATATTTATGAGAACAAACACCTTAACAATATTTAACTCCTGCAAGCCTCTGTCTCTGCGCTGATGCTCGACCTTGACATGTAACTTTTTTTACATCAATAATGAAAAGTGCTTATGCCCATATGCCTGTGACCTCTTTCCCAGTAGGTCTGCTTGGGAAAGACCCTGCTTATCATTACCCTTCATTCACAAACTGTATTACAAGTATGGCCTAGTTTTCACTTCACAATGTGTAGCGACTTCTCAATTGAGCTTCATGGTGTCATCTAATTGCATTATTTCATGTCAATTCGACAGCTAGCAAAACTCAGTATGTAGAGCCACAAATCTGTTTTGTAATTCCAATCACAAGTAATGCACCGGACATCCAGGGTATTAACAGTTATTGTAATGGTGCAGCAAAAATAAAAACCATCAAAATAATTACTTTGTATTGTTCTGAAGCATAAAAATTCATTACCCAAACATCCACTTATTAGCAGTTTCCACAGCTTTTAACAGCATCACAAAGTCTTCAGTCTGGACCCCCCGATATATCAATGGATGGAGATGGCTCTATTGTTATGAAACAGTTTAAGTGTCTTCATATGAGCTTTGTCTAAAATATAAGTCTGTTGATAACAGGTGATTTTAAATGGGGTCTTGTGCAAGGCAGATCAATAACTGTAGCCGCCTGAACCTTAGTAAAATGATCTGCACACTATTCAGAAGAGATGGATTATAGGGACTGATTATAAAGGAGTGTAAGCTAAACCAAAAGTCTCAGAAATGGAAAACATCTTTTGAAAAATGACTTTTTTTGCAAAGTTCAAATGTGTTTTCATTTTGAACCTCAGTTTGCTTTGCACCAGCTTATTAGCCATTTAAATAAGGAAGCACCTGGCCGTCTGCCAGCAGGACTTCCCCTGTTTATTTCACTGCCATCAGCTGTTCAGATGAGCTATTAAGGATTGGCATTGGCATTCTAAAATTCAGATTTCCAACGAATCCTTTAGAAATGTAAATTTGGAATCTGTGTGTCCGTCGTTAAACAACTGTACGTTAGTGCTCTTGCTGGACTTCCCTTCACAAAGCAATACAATGTGTTCTGTTTTATATATGCTCTAGGGGAAGAATAAAATGTCATCGACCAGTATGTTGTTTATATGGAACAGCATTTCGTCTATGAAATGAAGAATCCTGCCTTTATCTGTCTTAAAGTGGCAATTAATTAAAACGGTCACTTTAATGTTTTAACGCCTCACTATCTGCCAATTTTCAGGACTGCGAGCCAATCGATTTAGTCATCCAGTAGCTTTATCTCACATAGGCTTTAAATAGGATGCCTGTTAAAAATGAAAGGCTTTCATAATGAGTACAAGGACAAATATTTAGGAACATTTCCTCCGTCTCCTGAATTATAGTTCCTGAAAATAATTCTTGGCACGTAAACCCATCATTAGTCTTTTGAGAAACAGCTCAGCCCCTAATCAGAGTTAGATCATAATCTTTTGCAATGATGAGGTTTGTGTCATGAAATCGTAATCCCTCCTAATTAATTGTTAAAGCTTTTTAAAAGGTCAGTTGATTGTGAGTTTTAGTTTCACTGTCATTTAAATTTCAACACGATCCAATAACAAAAAACGGATCTGCCGACAATAGACGGCAAAAAATGATTTGGATTTTGCTCATTCTTCTTCTTCCTGTTCTTTTTTTTCTCTCTTCGTCACTTTCAGAACAAAATGGCCCCAAATTCCATCCACTGGTTCAGGAAAGGCCTGCGTCTCCATGACAACCCATCACTGCTGCAGGCGGTCAAAGGAGCAGGCACCGTGCGCTGTGTTTACTTCCTGGATCCTTGGTTTGCAGGCTCGTCCAACGTCGGTGTCAACAGGTGGAGGTAAGAGGATTGAATTTATTTTGTGGGACATTCTGCTTTAGTGTAAATGTGGTTGAGAGACTTAAATTATCATAGATCATCACACATATTTCTGTATTTGGTTAAGCACCAGAATCCAGTTTATTGCCAAGTAGGTTTACACATTCAAGGATTTTGCTTCTGTGTATTTGATTAAGAGGATTTTGGTTTTACAAAAAAGGAAATAAATACAGAAATATTAAGTATATCAAAAATAAAATGAGAAATATAACGTACAAAAAAAGTAAGAGCAATAAGAAAATGACAATAGTTCAGAATTGAAAGTGGCAGAGCTGTTGACAGCAGGAATATGAGGAATGGCTCACATAATGAGCATTAATTAAACACAATGTGTGGTTCCCCACCTGTTGTCACAATGTTAAGGGGTCTTCAGTGGATTGAGAGGACAGGAAAGAGAACAAAACGTATTTCCGCTCCACAAAAAATTCCAATTTTATTTTATACAATTGAAATGTTATACAATTAACCAAAGAACAATAAGAAGCTGTAAAAAAAAAAACCTCTTTAGACTTACTGTTCGGCATAAATCAGCAAACAGTAAGAGGCTAGGTGGTTTACAGAGAAGACAATTTAGCAGATAAAAATATAAAATATCCCTCTTTTAGGAGAGGATTGTGACTAAAAGAGAGTGGAAAATAGACTTGCATTTATTATATTAACACAAACAAGACCATAAATGATACTGTTGCTCTATTACAATTTGGTATATACAAATAATAAATACTACAGTTGTCAAATTACCTCAAAGGCTGATCATTTTTCAATGTTGTGTGTACAGTTTGTTTTACTTTATTTACTTGAAAGAGTAAAAAGAAGTTGCAGAGAAACTTCTGGAAGCTGTGACTCATACATGATCAGGATTTGCTTAAACGGCAGACAGAGAACTGGAGTGAACATTATAAAACCACAGAGCTGCAGTGCCTGAACACACAACACGGTGTCACCCTTTTTCTGCTTTTGAAGCGTTTTCCTTTGTATGTAAGGCTTCTACATTTTTAATGGTGGAGGGAGACTTTTGCTTACTGTCTGCCAAACGTTTGGATGCTTTTCATTCTTGTGTTTTCGTTTTTCATGAGTGGAGAATTTGGTCCTTTTAATATGGGTGGATTTAGACAAAGTAAACAAGGGTTTACAGCTTTGGCATTGTGCACCTGCTCAGCTAGCTTCACATTTTATTTTAGTCTTCACTCACATAATCCCAATTATAGAGGTCAGGTCAGCAGGTATACTTAGGACCTGGTGGCTGAATAAACAGGTTACAGCAAGAGTCTGACTCCCAAAGAGAAGCAGGCTTTAGGTTTAGTGTTAGAAGGTTATTAAAATAGATGCACCAGTGGCAGATATGTTTCTGTTTTCTAAGATAATACTTGGCCTGTATTTGGGGAATTTCTGTGAGTCCATGTGAGAGCTGAGTCTATTTGTAAACTGTGAAATCTGCTCTGCAGGGGAGGGGAGCAGATATCACTCCAATGTTCATTGCTTACTGGCCTGTTTTTGCTCTTAGCTGCTTCTTGAAGCACATGACTCAATATCAAATACAGAAGTCATTGACCTATAGATATCCAGCTGACCTGTATGAGTGCCATGGCGTAACACAAGCAGGAAACACACATCCAAAAACAACATTTTTAGGTCACTGGTGAAGCGGATCCACATCGTTGTTATTGTCAGCTTATTTAAAAGGTAAAATGCTGACTTTGTGAAGCTAACTGATAGCATTGTTATGTGGCCTCCACAACCATTGAGCATCACCTAAAGGACGCAACATTTTTCGACTACATCTTCCATGTTATTTGATCTTGACCTGAGTTCTTTGTGTTTGATGAATGCCTCTCTGCACAGCATGCGTTATTTGATGGACTCAGGGTTGGGTGAAGAGGGTTGGCCTGCTTACAATTTCTGAATGAAATTCAAATTGATTCAATAAGTTTAAGGAAGAAAAAACAGCCATGATTCACATTCATTGTGCGGAAAAAAATGGCTTTCTAGTTGTGTGTCCTTCATGTTGATAATGCTATTTTCTCACCTCATCAGAAAAGTAAGTGTCCTGTTTTCCATTTATCAATTGAAGAAAATAGTGCCCCTCTTATCAGGACTAAGGCACTGACGTACAAGTAACCCAGCTGTCTGTCTGTCTGTCTGTCTGTCTGTCTGTCTGTCTGTCTGTCTGTCTGTCTGTCTGTCTGTCTGTCTGTCTGTCTGTCTGTCTGTCTGTCTGCATCTGGGTCCATCTGTCTGTGTCTGTGTCTGTCTGTCTGTCTGGGTCTATCTGTCTGCCTGTGTCTCTGTCTGTCTGTCTGTCTGTCTGTCTGTCTGCATCTGGGTCCATCTGTCTGTCTGTCTGTCTGTCTGTCTGGGTCTATCTGTCTGCCTGTGTCTGTGTCTGAGTCTGTGTCTGTCTGTCTGTCTGTCTGTCTGTCTGTCTGTCTGTCTGTCTGTCTGTCTGTCTGTCTGTCTGTCTGTCTGTCTGCATCTGGGTCCATGTGTCTGTGTCTGTGTCTGTCTGTCTGTCTGTCTGGGTCTGTCTGTCTGCCTGCCTGCCTGCCTGCCTGCCTGTCTGTCTGTCTATCTGTCTGTCTGTCTTCTGTCTCTGTCTGTCTGTCTGTCTGTCTGTCTGTCTGTCTGTCTGTCTGTCTGCATCTGGGTCTATCTGTCTGCCTGTGTCTGCGTCTGTCTGTCTGTCTGCGTCTGGGTCTATCTGTGTCTGTCTGTCTGTCTGACTGGGTCTATCTGTCTGTGTCTGTGTCTGTGTGCGTCTGTGTCTGTGTCTGTGTCAGTGTCTGTGTCTGTGTCTGTGTCAGTGTCTGTGTCTGCGTCTGGGTCTATCTGTCTGTGTCTGTGTCTGTGTCAGTGTCAGTGTCTGTGTCTGGATCTATCTGTCTGTGTCTGTGTCTGCGTCTGTGTCTGTGTCTGTGTCTGCGTCTGTGTCTGTGTCTGAGGGATTGGTTGAGATAAAATCAATGCTGAGAATGTGTTCAACCAGATGTAGGCCAGAGCAGTTATATAAGGACTGATGTGTGAATAGGCAGCCAGCACACACACACACACACACACACACACAGGTTCCATTGTCTCACGGCACAATAACTTATATAAGAGATTTCAAAGGTATTTTATTTTGAACATCAGAGAGGTACATCTTCTCCCAGTTTTCAAACTATCAAATATTTGCCCTCTTGTTATTTTGAATTACAGGTGGTCTAAAAAGTCTCCTTTTAAGCTGTCTGCTCTGCCTGTGATGCTGCCAGTATCTGTAGGTCAGAAATAACACGGTGTAGATGGCCGCTGGTCAATAGTTTGACCTCATTCAACATGTTATGGAAGCAGAGGTCTATCAGCGATGACAATCAACAGATACCACACAGGGATTATTAGCTTTGTAAAATAATCCTTATAGCCTCAATGTATCATCTCAGCCCTCACCTTTGAATTGGATTTTTAACAAATGGGATTTGTTGTCTTGACGATGTTGGAAGACACCTTTATTTTAATGTTCACGCATTGTACTCAATGTTCTCCATTACCAGTTAAAATTCTTAGTTCAGACCTACAACTAGTCTTCTACTTGCACTGTTTTACATCAAACACGTGTGCTACATTGCTGCTTTGCATCGTGCTTGTTGTTGTTGAAGTTGTACCGTCATACTTATTACGATTACATTACATGATTACCCTTCATCCCTCTGTACACTGGAAGATGGACCAACAATGAAAACTGATCAAATTATGCTTGGTTTACATCCCTGGAAACCATGGTAATTAATCCATGGCTTAACCAACCAGTGTCTGCAAAATAAATCAAATTTAAAAAACAACACACCTATCACTCACACACAATTTCCCACTCACAGTTTGGCATTATTGGTAATGCATTTGGCAAAATATCGGGAAGCCTAACACAGGATGTTGCCCTGCCTCCTTTCATGTATAATTGTCATCAAAACATTGCTTGATGATGGAAAGTGAGCGAAAAGTGTCTGCTTCCTGGAAGTTCACAGAAGCAAACTGAACACGTTTTGTGCCTCTTTAACCAAAATACAAAAGAAAAAGAATCACACACAAAATTATTGAAAGTTCAAGGGCTTCTGCGAGCGTTATCAGCTACAACTAATTGCTGACAGGAAGCTGTGATTAGTCCATTTAGAGAACAGACGAGCGAGAACCTTCCGGCCATTAGTCGTACAGGCAGAAGCACAAAAGCTGTTGCTTCAGAAGCACAACTGAGCACATTGTGAGGGCTTGCAGTAATGGAGCTGCTAATGTACATATCCGCTGTAATCATAGATGACGCATCAAATAATAGGCTGGCTTTATTCATTTTTCCTCAGGAATGGAGGCACAAATGGAGTTACCGTGTTCTTTTTTTTGTAGCACAGGTGGGATCAAAAAGTCGGTCATCATAACTACAGGATATGACAGAAATCTTATATCACTGTAAATGTTTGGTTTTTTTTCACTGTCATGCTAAAGTAGAATCATGACAGTAAATTAAATTACTGTATGGTTATTTATTTTACAATACTATATGAGAAATGCTACAGCCATTGAAATGGTACTGCAGAATCTCCGCTGGTGACCCATTTTCACTGTCAAAGACACAGTGTGCTTCATGATTCCAGGGTATGATCAGATGATCAGTAATTCATTTGTTGTCCTCCTCTTCCTCAGGTTTCTCCTTCAGTGTTTGGAGGATCTTGACGCCAGCCTTCGGAAGCTTAACTCTCGCCTCTTTGTCATCAGAGGCCAACCAGCCAACGTGTTCCCACGGCTCTTTAAGGTCAGCAGTAACAGAAACTCGGCACATGCTCTGATAATCTTATCTAAACAAAGGAAAGGTTTATGTAGCAGAAAATGCCAAGGTGCTGCTGTTCCGCCTCAAAATATAAATATTGTCTATTCAATATGCTGAGTCTGTTAAATAAAACAACATTTGAAGACGTCACTTGGTGCCCGCTGAGCAAATGTGATATCTCTCTGTCTCCGTCACAGGAGTGGAAGATCTCTCGCCTGACCTTTGAGTATGATACGGAGCCGTTTGGGAAGGAGAGAGACGCTGCCATCAAGAAGCTGGCCATGGAGGCAGGGGTGGAGGTCGTCGTCAAGACGTCACACACCCTCTACGATCTGGACAAGTGAGAAAAATACTACCACGCCATTTTAAAGCACACATGATGTTGGATTATTTTAGTCAGTAAATTGTTGTGAAGCTAGATGGCCATGAATAATAATCATTCCCTGTCTCCATCCCTCCCCAGGATCATAGAGCTGAATGGCGGACAGCCACCACTCACCTACAAGCGTTTCCAGACTCTGATCAGTCGAATGGATCCTCCTGAGATGCCCGTGGAGACGCTGTCGGACACCCTGATGGGTCGTTGCGTCACCCCCGTCGCTGAGGACCACGGAGAAAAGTACGGAGTCCCTTCCCTGGAGGAGCTAGGTGAGAAAAGAAACGCACACAAACGCAATAGAATAATATTTTTTAAATGACAAAGTGGTTGTACACAACACAACAACATACAAGGACAACAACACAGTGATGTTTTGTTCATAAGATTTATATTCATAGATTGAAAATAAGCAGAAAAGATAAACATTTTATCCAAACAGTTGTCAAGGCCAACGATTGTGATGCTTTTCATTGATTT
The DNA here is from genome assembly GCF_036324505.1 of Eleginops maclovinus. Lineage (NCBI taxonomy): Eukaryota > Metazoa > Chordata > Actinopteri > Perciformes > Eleginopidae > Eleginops > Eleginops maclovinus. The sequence goes on along the minus strand of NC_086349.1, from coordinate 22,437,086 downwards.
TTATCTGCTGGATGAAACTACGTGTTGTTATTTGGGGGAATGAGTCCTAACTGAAGGATTGTTGACTTGTGATTGCCACACAGGTTTAAAACGGGAAAGTAATCCCCTTGATTTTTTTTCAGGCTTTGACACCGAGGGCCTGCCCACAGGCGTTTGGCCCGGAGGAGAGACAGAGGCTCTGACAAGGATAGAGCGCCATCTGGAGAGAAAGGTCAGAACTCAATGGCTGCTTCTAGAATCACACTTATTTAAAGGTGCCATAGAATGGAAAACTGTGTTTACCTTGGCATAGTTAAATATGGAGAGTTCGGTACATTGAACTGACATACCGTGAACCTCAAACACCATTGTTTCCTCCTTCACGTGCAAATCATGAATATGCAAATCACAGCGATAAAACGGGTGAACTACAACAACCCCTGTACAACAACCCCTGTGTGTGAGGTAACACACGGTAGTCGAACCCCAACATTTGCATACACCAGCTGCTGGAAACACTAACGCTAACACTTACCACTCCGTAACGTTGCTCTCCAATCTCCGACCAACTGGCTGGCTCCTCGGTTTCCTCCTCCAATAAAGGCTCAAACATGTAAGGTTGGATGCCAATAGCCTCCATGGTTCATCTCTCACAGTTTCGAGAACTTCACTTACTTCTGTGTGCTCTGAGGCAGCCATGGATGCTCCTTGTAAACCAGCCAATCAGAGCAGAGCTCGTCATCATTATTTAAATGAGCCCCAAATAAGGCCATTCAGCTTGTTTCATTCTAGGACCAAATCATAGGGCTGTAAATGAGTCTGTAAAACCGCATCTGGACATTTTTTGGATCAACCAAAGTTATATACCTTCTTTGTAGACACCAGAGAACAATTTAAAATACCAGATAGATGCTTTCTGTGGCTCCTTTTAAAGCGCTTTTCTGATACACAACATTGGACTCTGTAATGTAAACTTTTGCACACTATTTTGAACATTTCTGCATAACCATAACAGTTATAAAAGCAGAGCTCTTGCACTGAACTGAATATGCTTTAATGTTTTTTAGTAATTTGTTAAATTTGTATTCATATTATTTAAGCATTTTTATGTTATTTTATCATAGTTTTTACAATAGTGTTTTTTTTTCAATAATATTTCGGTATTTGTTCTTATTTTACGTGTTCATTTATTTTAGTGTGTTTATGTACCATAATACACCAAAACACACAAAGTAATTTTATAGTATATCAATATAGTCTTGATGAGTAATGATGTCATTTCTTTAAAATGATAACCTTTCTATAACAATGCCCGGCCTTATCTCCCAGATCCTCCCCTCCTCTCTGACTGACCTCCTGTATTTCTCCCCATACTTTTCTTTATAAGGCGTGGGTAGCTAACTTCGAGCGTCCCAGAATGAATGCCAATTCGTTGCTCGCCAGCCCGACTGGCCTCAGCCCATACCTGCGCTTCGGCTGCCTCTCCTGTCGCCTTTTCTACTTCAAGCTCACCGACCTCTACCGCAAGGTCAGTTTGCAACTCTTCCTGTATAACGTACTTGTTGACTTGTGCTGTTTCAATTACATTCCTATAGTCAGTGGGGAAAATACCCTAAGAAAATCAGTGGCTCTTATGTCTTGTGCACACTTTTTGTGTATCAATATACAGTATTTGTGTCACAGTTTAGGTGTGAAATAAAGCACAATGAAACCTGATGTAATTTCTCATTATATTTACTTTTCTTGTTGTGTTTATTTTGATCCAGGTGAAAAAGAACAGCTCCCCTCCACTCTCTCTGTACGGCCAGCTTCTGTGGCGAGAGTTCTTCTACACCACAGCAACCAACAACCCCCGCTTCGACAAGATGGAGGGAAACCCGATCTGCGTGCGCATCCCCTGGGACAAAAATCCTGAAGCCCTTGCCAAGTGGGCTGAGGCTAAGACAGGATTTCCCTGGATAGACGCCATCATGACTCAGCTGCGGCAGGAGGGCTGGATCCATCACCTGGCCCGGCATGCTGTGGCTTGCTTCCTCACAAGGGGAGACCTTTGGATCAGCTGGGAGGAGGGGATGAAGGTGAGGAGGCGTACATGTTTATGCAGGGGAGGAGGAACAAAAGATGATTCAATACTACACTTGATTTATGAGTTTCGTCCTATTAAAGCCTATTTAATTAAAGTAAAAATACATATCTCTTATCAAACAGTAGATGCCCATGTATGCCCAGTCAGTTTGTTTTTTAAAAGTGAAGCAGATCGTTTTCAAAAAGCCTACACAACTGTGACCTCCAGCATATCTATTAAGTCAAGTTTATTTAAATAGGGTTTCAACACGAGGCAATTCAAAATGCTTTGTAAAAAAAATACAAAGAATGAATCTGAACATGAGCATGATACGGCCCCTTTAACAAGAGCAGTCTCAGTGCTGTAGTGAAGACAAAAAGCCTGACTGGAAAACATCAAAACAGTTACTCAGTTCAGGTTATTTATTTGTACCTGTAGGTAGATTGGTTTGCATAGACTCATACTAAAACAACACGGACAAATCCCTTAAAAAGTACCCTTTGCTTTGTCACACCAGTACAAACATAAGCATTCTGCAAAGTTAATAAATAAATAGTGGCATGAACTTGCTCAGCATTTGAAAGCCATGTCACTGAACCTGTTGTCTTTGTGTCGCAGGTGTTTGAGGAGCTGCTTCTTGATGCAGACTGGAGCGTGAACGCAGGCAGCTGGATGTGGTTGTCCTGCAGTTCATTTTTCCAGCAGTTCTTCCACTGCTACTGCCCCGTGGGCTTCGGCCGCCGGACCGACCCCAACGGGGACTTCATTAGGTGGGTACCTTGTTATCGGTAAAACATCTTGATGCCAATCGCTGGCCCCCCCCTACCTGGATGACACCTTTCTTCCCTCTGTCTCTAGACTACATGCAGACAGGGAAACATAGGCACAGAGAGCAGGAGCTTTTAGATTCTTGTATAGACAAAGAACTAGACACGAGACACGTGCACATAAAACTTAATGCAGGGGACATTGCTGTTGTCAGGTCACACATTTTCTAAACTTTATAAATGTTTTACAGGGTTTGTCAGTAAAATGTCATGCCTTTGTATCTCCCACACATTGTATTTTAAAAGTGACTTTGTATTGGCGTACAGTAAGCTTATGTAATGCCCACAACTAGACAAGAGACACATACACTTAAACACACGCTCATACAGGGTTCAGATAAAAGCAGAGGGAGAGAGAGATGGAGGGATTAAGGGAGACTCTCTGGGTAAGTGAATGAAAGAAAACCTCCTTCCCTCCTGTCCTCTTTTATTTTTGCTCGTCAGTCCATTTATTTCTGTGTTCAATCTTCAGCACTGTCTTGCTTGGAAACAGTCGTGTCTTTTGTAATTCAGTGTTCACAGTGCACTGCTTAGGTGCCTTTAATTGTTCGTGAATGTCCTTGTGTGCATATCGTTAGTTAATATATGTGTCAGCAAAGAAAATTCATTCTTCTCCTCCTCTCGATGTGACTGTGTCTGTCTTCTGGCAAACCACTTGTCTGTGGGGGATTGGGGAAAAAGTTCAGCCATCCCTCTTTTCTTTGTAGATTGTAGCTGATTGCGCCCCTGCCCCGCCCAAGTGCAGGCTGGCTTTCAGCCAGGGCTGCCTTGGTTGGGGATGGAGTTGAGAAATGGATGGTTGTTTGTTTTTACTTTTTAGCCCAGAGGGACTGGCCTTTGCTCGCGCCCCAGCAGCACCCTTTGGGTAGGTTTGTAACTCGGTGGTGTCTCATTTCGTCAAAAGGGATTCTGACCACTTGGTAGGGAAATGCAAATGCCTTTCCTGTGTCCGTTAGGTAGACGACTATGAAGCATTCTCTAGAGGGTGGTGAGAAAAGGCGTTGGACCAGCACGGTGGGCGCTGGTTCTCGTTTCCTGTGCCGCACTACGCTGGTCCATTGTCCAGACGCTGGGCAAAGCCCCTTGTCCGACCCTTTTGAGAAATGTTCAGTGGTGCTCTGCTTATGGGAACGCAGCCCTGCCGGTTCAGGTGGCCCTGGATCAGTTGTTTTGGGGTTGATCGAACACTGAGAGACACAAAACACGCACATTAAACAAAGACACATACTAGCATTTAGATGAAGCACAAAAAAAGGCACTGGTAAAATGTGCTTTAGGTCACATAAACTGATTTTGTTGAATTCTAAATCTTTAACTTGATATAGTAGTGGCACGATATGGGTTAGCAATGACATTTTGTTGGACGTCGTACCTGAAAGCTTAACCTTTCTCAGCTCTAAAACCCACACACACTCTCTCTTCCCCGCGCACACACCAGCCACTATCCACTGCAGGACCACTTGCTACCGGCAGGTCATGGATCTTCCTGGCAATAGGGTTGTGGTCCCTTTTTGGTGAAATGAGGGGGCCTCCTAGTGGGCCGGCCCGGAGTGTGGCGCTGTGGTTGTCGGGGAGACAGTCATCGGGATCTGACCGCTTAAAGGACAACAACCACAGTCTGAGGGACAGGGGGAGCAGGCTTGAGCTATCTTCTCAGTCCCCAACTGTCTGACCATGGGTGGAGGGATGGAGGGGTGTGGAGCTGTGAAGTACAATGGAGGACTTCTGTCATCAACTAAAAACCTAAAACATTTTAGAGCTTGGTGATATTAAAGAAATCACTTTTTATATCGGTATTGTGAGGATATAATAGGGGTGACAATTTAGTTTTTTTATGTTTAATCATCATTAACGTGTGTTTACTGACTAAATGAGTGAAGGTAAACATAACAGTAGTCTGGTAAATTAATAAATGTACTTTTACTGTAATGCTGCCTTTTAACCAGGATAAATAGCACTTATTTGAATACCAAAGACATGATATCTAGTCTCATGTCATAATATTGATATAATATCGATATATTGCTCTGCTTTAAGATATTTAGCATTTTGAATATTTCTATAAATAGAAGTTTTTTTCCCAGACTTTTCCCAAAATATTAAGATATGGGTATTTTTGTTGAGCCAAGGCAGAATCAAAGACAAGAAAGTAGTACAAATAGAGAATGAAAGGATCTATTGATGGCAGAACTGTTCCACTTTACACTTGGTGGTGGGTGGTGGGGGTCAATGCACTCTGCTTTCTAACCGCGTGTCCCAGTAGACGTCATCATCGTTCAACCGGCATCTCTCTCTAGCAACCGGAGCGGTGCCCTTCGTGTGTGTGTGTGTGTGTGTGTGTGTGTGTGTGTGTGTGTGTGTGTGTGTGTGTGTGTGTGTGTGTGTGTGTGTGTGTGTGTGTGTGTGTGTGTGTGTGTGTGTGTGTGTGTGTGTGTGTGTGTGTGTGTGTGTGTGTGTGTGTGTGTGTGTGTGTGTATTGTCACACACCGGGTCAGGTAGTGGCAAAATAAAGGGAGTCCACACATGAAATAAACAAAAACTAATTTATTAGTAACTCATTTTTACTGGTTAAAGTAAACATAAATGATTATACTTAAACAAAAGAAATTATACTTAAGACCACATGGCGAGTGAAAGACTGAGCCCAAAGCTCAGCCTAGAAGCAGCAAAGAGACAACTGAACACATGGCTACCCAGCCCTTAAAACTCTGGATCCCTATACCCCCACAGGTGTGGCCAATTGGCCTGACGCCCTGTCCCAATCTCCACCCAGGGAAGTCCCACAACCAATGGGCAGAGAGAGGGGCAGGGCGTCACACCCCCCTCCTACAGAAAAGGGGCCCCCCCACATTATCCCCCCCACTCCTCCCCATCTACCCCCATCCTCCACTCAGCAACCTGGATCCTAGGAGCACATTAAGAGTAGTGAGAAGGTAGACCTGGAAAAGAGCAGAATAGACAAATCAGTGAGAACACCACCCAACTTTAAGGCAACCGAGAAAGGGCATCCGCTATCACATTTTCTGATCCCTTTATATGACGAATATCCAGATGGTACGGCTGTAAAAACAATGCCCACCGCATCAGCCGCTGATTTGGATTTTGAAGTGACCGCAGGAAAGTCAGTGGGTTGTGATCGGTATAGACCACCAACGGAGTTAGACCAGATCCCAAATAAACATCAAAATGCTGCAATGCCCATATTAATGCTAGTGCCTCCTTCTCGATCACTGAGTAATTGAGCTGGTACTTATTAAACTTCTTAGAGAAGAAGGCCACAGGTTTTTCAACCCCGTGGTCTCCTGCCTGCATAAGTACAGCTCCTGCCCCCACGTTAGATGCATCCACCTGCAGGGAAAAAACCTCAATCAATTACTGACCAACAGACACGGCGATGCCCAACTTGAAACGCACGGCTCAGCAATATGATTGTCCAACATATACTGAACTTCTTTGTCTAAAAGCTTGCGCTTATCTGATGAAACCCGATAAAAACGCTGCTTTATAGGTGCTGCATCACCAATATCCACATCATGCTCAATAAGATGTGTGCGAGAAGGTACATCTGAAAACAGAACAGGATAGCTTTTAATAAGGGCACCCAACTCAGCACGTTGTTTATCATTCAAATTTGTCAACATGTTATCCAAATTTTTCAGTGACTCTGAATTTTTCAATCGCCCTTGCAAAACCACATCAGTGGTCGAACTCTCCTCCATTCTGACTACCGGAGATGAGCTCAGAACTGCAGATGTACAAACAGAAGCATTAACCATACCACTCCCACTTTCCCCTTTCCCCACTGTCTGACGTCCGTAGAAAGGTTTTAACAAATTCACATGACACAGTCTAGTGGCTTTCCTAGAGTTTGGAGTGGCAATGATGTAATTCAAGTCTGAAGCCTGCCGTACTACAGTGTACGGACCGGAGAATTTTGCCTCAAAGGGAGAAGTCACAATAGGTTGCAAAAACAAAACCTGGTCACCAGCCTGAAACCGCTTAGGCTCTGCACGCCTGTCATACAGAGCTTTCATTTTGTGCTGTGACTTTACCAATTTCTCTTTTGCACTTTCAACCGCCAAAACCAACCTATGCCTGAAGCCATTGACATAGTCAAGCAAATTTTGGGGAGGATTTGTTATTTCCCAGCTATCTCCCAACACAGCCATGGGACCCCGTACCTTGTGACCAAACACCAAATCATTGGGGCTAAAACCTGTGCTCTCCTGAACCACTTCTCTCGCTGCCAACAGGAGCCACGCCAACCCCTCCTCCCAGTCACACCCCAGCTCTGTACAATAAGAGCGCAGTAAAGACTTCAGCGTTTGATGAAAACGCTCTAGGGCGCCCTGTGATTGCGCATGATAAGCCAAAGCTTTATTATGCTTAATGTGAAGCTGCTGCAGTATTTCGGCAAACATTCCGGATGTAAAATTCGAGCCTTGATCGCTCTGAATAATTTTGGGAATCCCAAACACCGAAATGAACTGTGTCAAAGCTTTCACCACTGATTTAGTAGATATATTTCGGAGTGGATACGCCGCTGGATACCTGGTTACCTGGCACATGACAGTCAGCAAATAATTATGACCTAGTTTTGAACAAGGCAACGGCCCAACACAGTCAATAATCAAATATGCAAATGGCTGCTCAACCACAGGAATTGGACAAAGTGGAGCCGGTCTGATTGACTGGTTTGGCTTGCCGGTTAACTGACATGCATGACACGTTTTGACATATGCTGAGACATCACGCTTCAGGCGGGGCCAAAAACAGTACCGCAACACCCGGTCATATGTTTTCTTTACCCCTGGATGCCCAGCTACATTATCATGACAAGTTTGCAACACCAAGTCCCGAAACCTACTCGGCACTACAAACTGAAAAACAGGTTCCCCAACAAAAGCTTCTCCATGAGGCACCCATTTCCTAAACAATAAGCCTCCCTGAATAAAATAGCCGTGAGCAGAACTAAGTATCTCACCAAGCGAAAGTACTTTGTCAAACAGTTCTTTTAAACTATCATCATTTTCCTGTTCTTCAACCAACTCAGATCGTGACATAGACTTAAACTGATCAGGCAAAGTCACACAAACTTCAGCAGGTTCCAACTCTGACTTTTTGGTAGCAAGACTCTGTGTGTCACACGCAGTGGTCATGGCACGCGTCACAGCACAGACTGGACACACAACTGCAACATCTGATACACTGTCTGGTTGACCTTGACCAGGCACACTTTTAGTGACTATATTGGGAGGAGGACCATCAGCCCACACCTGCGCCCCAGCAAGACCGTTCCCCAGAATTATGTCCACCCCATCCACTGGCAACTCAGTGCGCACACCCATCTCAACATCTCCTTCACCAAACCTGAGTCAAGACACAGTCTATGCACAGGTGCAGGGAACACCACCATCCCCATTCCTCTGACCAGCACAAAGTCTCCTGTGTCAGTCTCCGACGAGAAGGGTAAAACAGACTTGCACACAAATGAGTCCAATGAGCCGGTATCCCGCAGTATCTTTACTGGCACCTGTTCAACACTACCCGGCAAAGAGACCAAACCCTCAGAAATGAATGGTCCAAAATCCTCCATGCTCTTCTGCTGCCTGGCTTCAACCTGCTCCTCAACCACTACCGCTGGGCTGAGTGAACTGGCCAAAGCCGCTGGTCTTACTTGCGTACCAGAGAATTTATTTTTTGATTTGAGGACTGGACACTCACTCTTCCAATGCCCACTGCCTTTGCAGTAATTACACGTTCTACCTTCTGCCTGCCTTTCTCGCATGCCATGCTCACTCCTAGCATAAGAGTCTGATGCACCTTTTTGATGACCATAACTCTCTCTGCGCACATTATCTGAACTTACCGCATTGAAATTGCTTTTATGAATCAACACGTACTCATCGGCCAACACGGCCACCTGACCAGGAGTACCTACTTTATTCTCTGTGAGGTAAGTAGCCACATTTTTAGGTACAGAGTTTTTAAACTGTTCTAATATTACCAGGTCGCACAGTTTCTCAAACGTGTCCACCTCAGACGCTGCACACCAACGACCAAAATGGGCTGTCAGATCTCGCACAAACTCCACATGAGACTGTTTATCTCCTCTTTTCCAACCACGGAACCGCTGCCGGTACGCCTCAGGCACCAACTCATATGCTTTAAGCACCGCAGACTTAACTCGCTTGTACACTTTACAATCAGCAGTACTCAAAGTTGAGTACGCCTCCTGGGCTCTACCGGTCAGGACGCATTGTAACATTAACGCCTGATCACCCTCCGGCCATTTCCTCGACTCCGCTATTCGCTCAAATAATGAAAAGAATGAATCAGGGTCTTTTTCATTGAATTTTGGAAGCAAGCGCAAATTATTGAATATATCAAAAGATGCCACTGGTGCACCAGACTGAAACACAGGGTTGTCACTATCCGCCGAACCTGGCAATATACCCTGTTGAATTAAGTTCAGCTTTTTATTCTGTAGCTCTAACCTAACCAACTCAGTTTTTTGCTTCATCTCTTCCAAAGCCAAGTCATTTTGCTGTTTTATATTCTGAAGTTGTACTTGTAGCTGTAATTCATGAGATTGCTTTAACAACAAAAGTTCCTTTTGCTGTTCAAAACTCAAAACAGTACCTGCAGACGCCGAAGACTGAGTCCCCCCAACGGGTTGACTAATTCTCTGTTCCAGCAAACCTGCCATCAAACTTCCCTTAACAGACTCCTTTAACTTTTTATCCAATATCTCAATCTCATATCTCTCAGCAATTAGCAGTAACTGGTCTTTAGTACACTGATTCAGTAGTGCTACTGACGGTGAGTCAACAAATTTATCCACTGTAGATGCCATGCCTGGACTAATTACACTCACAGACAATATAGAATAGGAGAAAGAAAAAAACAAAAACAATATCAGCTGGAACCACTAACAAAGTGTGGGACAGCCAAACCAAAATGGAACCTCCCTAGCCCTGACTAACTAAGACATTAGCGACCCCATAACTACCTTAGCTCCATCCCTAGTCTTCGTGCCGCTACTGATGGGGGGTATTTATGCACTTTAGCCCACTGGGAAGAAAAAGGCAACTGTTACCAGCGACCCTCTCTTACACCGTGGATGTGCTCCCGAGACAACCGCTCTACCCACTTTTGCAGCCACACTAAAATTCCCCAAGACCAGTCCCCCTATTGGAAACCAGTCTTCTTAGCCTCACAGGGGATTCATGGTTTCATACCACATTACAAGACTGTCCCCAATAACCACACTCAAAGTTCCAACCTTTATTTTATTGATTACAACCAAAACATTAACCTTTAAGCAAAAAACAAAACGTAAGGATACAATGCTCTACTACTTCCAAACTTCACCGACCAACTCCCTCCTAAAACTGAAATCCAAATGACAAGTCACATGTGGAACTCCCAACACTGGCAGCTACTGAATTGGCTTCAACAGGTGCTACCAATGAGCCAATCAATCCTTTGAAACCTAACAACTTACTAAAGCAAAACTACAATTCCTAACAGGAACACAACGCAAATGCCAGCACACAAACCATATTCAGACCAACCAGGCTGAATTTGACCAAATGACCCTTACCAAACTAAAGATACTTACACTTGTCTACGAAATGAACTTAACAACCGGACGAGCCCCCATTTTGTCACACACCGGGTCAGGTAGTGGCAAAATAAAGGGAGTCCACACATGAAATAAACAAAAACTAATTTATTAGTACTCATTTTTACTGGTTAAAGTAAACATAAATGATTATACTTAAACAAAAGAAATTATACTTAAGACCACATGGCGAGTGAAAGACTGAGCCCAAAGCTCAGCCTAGAAGCAGCAAAGAGACAACTGAACACATGGCTACCCAGCCCTTAAAACTCTGGATCCCTATACCCCCACAGGTGTGGCCAATTGGCCTGACGCCCTGTCCCAATCTCCACCCAGGGAAGTCCCACAACCAATGGGCAGAGAGAGGGGCAGGGCGTCACAGTATCCATCACCCTCTTTTCCTGCACTCTCCCCCTTCCTCTTTCCTTTGTGACCCCCCCCCTCCTTGGGCTTGGTAAGGTCGGACCCAGTGCAATAGGTAGGTGGCCTCTCTTTGTCACACGGAGCAAATCCACAACAGTCGAAGGGAAGAAAAACAAATTGTCAGCAGTTTGAAGCAGTAGATGCTGACCTGTCTTAGCTTGTTGCAGTCCGTTTTTTATCGGCTCAGATGTCTCTGTTGTGTTTCGTTTTTATGTTTTGAGATTTAAAGGAGCAGGGTATACTTTTATTAGGGATGTGTCTGTGTTTGTTTTTAGAGTGTCAGGATGGATCCCCGTCTACCTACGGGTATAAATAAAAAACCTGAACCTCTCTGAGGATTACACTTTTGGTCCACGGTGTGGCTGCTATCACACCAACTTACAGTAAATGTTGTTCGGGACCACAGCCCCTATCCGAATTTCTACCACGTTGTCCTCATTGTGCACTGCCATGCTAACTCACTTCAGTGCCAGAAGTCCTGTCAACCGTGTCTGGCTTGCAGAGGGACTTTGTAAACCCTCTTGCACTGCAGCCATATTGTGACTAAGTGTTGTGGTTGTTTTGTAGCTTTCATTTTGTAGCAGCTATTTGCATAACTCCTGTAAGCATGAAGTGCAGATAACCATCATGCTGTTGTCAGTCCCAACACATTTGTTTGATGTAAATGTTTGAGGACGCAAACAAAACAATTGTACTGCATATTCAATATTTCACAATTAAAATCTAATGTCTCCCTGTGCTTCCAGACGATACTTACCTGTCCTCCGAGGTTTCCCCGCTAAGTACATCTACGACCCGTGGAACGCTCCGGAGTCCGTGCAGGCAACCGCCAAGTGCATCATCGGCGTCCATTACCCGAAGCCCATGGTGCATCACGCAGAGGCGAGCCGGCTCAACATCGAGAGGATGAAGCAGATCTACCAGCAGCTGAGCCGATACAGGGGACTGAGTAAGAGAAGTAGCAAATGTGCTGTGTGTCAAAGAGTTAGAGCTTTGAAGCCTCATTTATTATGTGGACATTCGAGGCAGTTTGAAGCGTTGCTTATTAAGATAAGGCTACACTTACATTAGGAATCTTATAAATGATTTATACTCCAGGAGTGGCTTTGTAGAATTCTATTGCAACCCATGCAATCGTATGCAGAGCGTATTGAAGGCCACAATTGAAATCTTTATTTTTGGGTGATTAGCCTTTGGAAAAACATCATTTTGCAGACGCAAGCAAAATAACATTCAAATGGAAACCGTTACGGACTTGTGCCGTCTGTACTGTGAAGGAAATATCCTCTCTTTTCAAAATAGAAACATTAATATGTGTTTGTGTGTTTTGTGTCTTTCAGGCCTGCTGGCATCCGTTCCGTCCTCCAATGGGAACGGGAACGGAGGAATGATGGCCTACCCCCTCGGAGAGCAGCAGCCAGGGTCCAACAACAACAATTCACATTGTAAGTGAATTTGATTTCATTTGAACTATTACTTTATCGTCTATGAAGGGAAAACGTTTTTTTTTGTTTTTGCATACACTATAAATAAAAGGACGTGCTACATCTGGCTGTGTCCGTCAGTCTCATGTTTTATCTGTGTTTTTCTTTTCTCAGTGCCTGGAGTGTCGGGGAGTTCGGTTTCAACGGGTAACGGCAGCGGGAACATCCTCAACTTTCAAAATGAAGAAGACATGGGGCCTAGCAGCAGACAACAACAGCAGCAGCAGCATGGTAGGGCGCTCTCTGATATGAATGTTTCTTGTTAGCATTCCTAGCATTCTACATTTAGTTGAGTCGGTTGTTATGCATATCACCGACCATTTCAAAATAAAAATGTGAATAATGTTCTGGGCAGAGTGACATTGCAATTCAAGTGTTCATTCTCCCCAGAGATTGATTCTCGCTCAGTACTGAAGTATTGTGGTATCATATTTGTATTTATATTCATGCTGTTACAGTACCTAGTGTGAACTCTAACCTCTCCTACCCTGTGCGTTGCTTTCATTGCTGCTGCCAACACCTGAATATCTATATTGGCATAATTATTATCTGATCTTATTTAACCTACATGTCACTCAAATTTTAATGTCCTATCCAACGGGTATAGGCTCACATTTTACTCATACAACTAAGGGCCAACATTGAAAGCTGTGAGATTTGCCTTGGAAATTCATTAGCACATTTAAGATTTAAATAAGCCATATATTTGTTATTTTGAAAAAGGTGACTTTGTTAAATTAGAAGTAGATGATACTTCTGAGCCCTCTCATTTATAACAACCATGTCTGTTTGCTGTTTTCTGTTGCAGGATACCCCTCAGTGCAAGAAGCCAGCCAGACCATCAGCAGCAGCCGACTCTACCACGAGTTCGCTGTGCCTCAACACCCAGGTAGGAAACAGGAAGGGGCTGATGATTGTGATGTCTCGCTTGTGCTGCTGGATGTTCAGCTGGAGCGTTTGATAGAAATCAGAAATGATGAACTGTATCTGCCAGCTATATTCCTTCCCTTTAGTGGCATCATGTAGCTAGGAATATTCATCTAAGTGGGACTGTAGGATGTATTTATGCAAAGAGAAAACCTTTTATCTCTAAAAGCCCACATTTAGTGACCATTGACACCTTCTGATGCCACTGTTGCATCATATTCTGTACACCTAATTATTGCATTTATACTGACTTATTGATGCTTATCCAACTGTAAACCTGTGGTGAGTTATTTTTAAAAGGCGCACAGGCTGAAAACAGTTATATCTCAAAGCACTAACTAATCTGAACGTTTGTAATGAATCACTAGCACTTATTCACGGTTTATTCTCAAGTTATCTTACGGGAAATGTTCCTGAGGCTGTCCATTGTCTGTGCAATCAGTTTAACTCTTATTGTGTTGTCTTATCAGTTAATTTGCTAATGTTTGTCAAACACTTCCACATTCATATGGAGCATGTGGTTACTGATGTGGTTACTGATATAGGCACATGAGTAATCTGATGAGTAATCACAGAACATTTACTTAACTTAGTAATTACTCATTGTCCTTGTGTTTCTAACAATAGCCTTTTTTGCCTTGTGACATTCAGGATTTCTGCACAGCAGAGGAAGCATTACAGGAAAGAGGGAGCGTGAATCGGAACGAGAAGGGGCGGGGGAGAAAGACCCGGCGTCCTGCTCCGTGCACAAGATGCAGAGGCAGAGTGCAGAGGTCAGACTGCTGCTTAATATACTACAACATACAGTATATACAAAAACACTATATTTTGTCTCTCACTCTTTTGTTATTGTTATCAATTCCCGTAAAAAGATTGAAATCTACACTGATAGTACTTTGCTGTTTGTTGTTAATTGCCTCTGTTCTTTTTTGAATACTTTAACAACCGCTTAAAATATTTAGTACAGTTTATTTTTTAAATATGGGACAGTTTTTTGTAAGTCTGCTTACTGTGAAAAGCATTGTTTAAAAAGTTTCTTAGGGACTATTTCCAGCAGAGGATGAATCCACATTTTGATCTCTAGTGAGTTCTTGTGCTAGACTGTTATGTCTGTTTGTAAAGAGGCAGTTCTTATTTGAGTAGTTTTAGTCGTATAAGACCACTGTGGGCAAAGTTGAGAATACTGATAAAAAAGCAGTTTCTCTGGAGAGTTGACGCATGTGAATTGTGGCGTAGCCTTTCATCCCACAATGTAATCTCCCCTCCCATGTTTGTGTGTTCAAAGACAACAAACACCTTTTTTTGACGAGGCAAATACAACGGTGTACAGTTTTCTGCCCCCACTGCTTTTTTTAATGTCACTATCTTATGTCAGCACAGTCATCTATGTAAATGTCAACCTATCATGAAGTTGCCATGCTCACAATAAAAAATACAAAGTAGGTGTTAGGACACTAGCTATGCAAAACAATTGTTCGAGTAAGCAACAGTAACTATGATGGAAAATAGGAGTTACACTCTTTCAGTAGCACAAAATAATCTTTCCTAAAATTTCAAAATATGAAATGTGCTTTACTTTCTTTCTGTAATCATGTATGTTCCTTATCTCCCCTGCAGACTACCTAGAGCAGCTGTTGATGAGAATTACTTTGAAATCACCATCCAACCAGCGGAGAGAGGGAATCCAAACATGGTCGCCTGTCCTCCAAACACGCGCTGACATCACTGCCTCGAACTTTATGCACCTACTCTCTGTCTTTAACGTCAGAGATTCCCAGGGGTGCGAACGCAGAGTTGAAAATGTGACTTTTGACACTTTTTCTACAAGTCCATTGACCTTTGACTTCTTGAAAACAGGTGTGAAGACGCAAGAGGAATGTGCAAAGTAACAAAACACCTCGAAACTTACACAGGAAAAATGATTCGTAAAAATAAATATGTACATTATTGTCTTAAGCCCGCTGCCACCAGTCAGTACACACTGTGTGAACTCTGAAGCAGCTATACATGTCAGGTATAGAACAATTCAACTCTTTTTTTCAGAGACCTTTTTGTACTTTCACGCAGTTTGTAATAATGCTCACCAGGATAACATATCACCTCCTCGCGTTCCGTTTCACTACAGGAATATTTCTTGTCACTAGTGTTTAATCTTAATATTTGAAGAAATTATATTTATACTGATATTTATTGTGCGCTTGTAAATGTGTGAGAAATAGAGGACAGTGATTTTAGACCTTGATTTCACTGGGCAAAATGACACAAAAAGTAATACCGTAATTAAGTAAAGTTTCGATGTCAATGGGGATTAAGGCACTGGAGGTTCAGTTACTGAGTGAGCAGGAAATCCCTCTGAATATCAACGTGACTTTTCACAGTTGATATAATTAACACAAGTATTCATTTCATTTGAAACCATCCAATAAACAAAGAAAAGGTTTTCAGATTGTATGTCACCCGTATCAGGGATTTAAAAAAAAAAACTCAGACCGGTTTTTATTGTTGGTCTGTAAAAACATGTAATTAGTTAGGAGACATTCAGATGTGTCACTCTGGCTGTAAAACTGCCTTTTTGGAGTGTGGCATTGTAGGTAAAGGAGTTCTTAATAGCTTCCCTGGTAGTTCTGTGTTCCATTGTGTGAGATTATCAGACACATAGATGAAACCTTCAATTAAAATATATATTTTTTTCCATTTCTATGAAAACCATGACGGTCTTGAGCCTTTGTCGCTTTTAACATAACACACCGATCGATGAAACATGATCAGGCTCTGTTCTGTGCTGTTACTGAGATTTCCTTTTCTATCACATGTTTTATTCTGAGTTTCCAATGTTGCTTTTTCATTGTAAATTATTAATTATGTACAGATCCGCTCTATGGTTTCACGATGATTTGTTATAGAATTATTCAGATTTTCACAGCTGTTATATTTCTGTGATATGTTGATTTGACTCAACGCTTAGAAAGTCACTTGCATTCTCACCTCTTTGTTTCCCCCAGAAATCTTCAGGGTTTCTAAAAGAGTAAAAGAAAATTGTATAACTTTGGAGTATCTCTAAGGCATTCTGTGCTGAAATTTGAACATTTTTGCTGTGCAACACGTTCAACAACCAAAAACATGTGGTGATTCATTCGCGAGAGGACGTGGATGTTACATCTGTCAAATACCATGAGGACAGGGATCAGTTCACTGTAAACAAGGGGTTTTTGTCCTAAGATTTTGAGGTACAAAAAGGAGGAAAAACGATTTAAAAAGAGGGAAACGACATTCCTCAAAAACCTTGTACCCTCCTGAAGACTGCTTCACAGGGAGGTATTTTATTAGTTACTTTATGTATTGCTTCTTGCTAAATTTTGCAGCAATAGTAAATACAAAATGTCAAATAACTGTTTCAGAGTGGCAACGCTGTACAGTCTATTGGAGCGCTGTACAGTCTATTGGAGGATTGTGTCTTATTTAGTTTCTACCCAACCCTCCATCATCACCTTTACTTCTGATGAGAACTAATCCAAGGAATGTATGATTGGCCACACCTTTCTGTTTCTCTCACACACACACACACACACACACACACACACACACACACACACACACACACTAAACATTGATAACTAGTGCATACACAAACAGATACATCTACTGTAAATCCTGACATTAAAAGCAGTCTAATTTAAGTCTAAATGTAACATTATTTAAAGTGATCCCTTGCAATTGGTCCTGATTGATTATATAAATCTGTATCATGAATCTGTAAGTCCTTAAAAGGATTTTGGAACATTATTAGTTTATTTTAAGTCAAACCAAATTCTTTTAATTTGTTTTTTTCTTTGTTTTGTTCTCCTCGTTGTGACATGAGCAGCTGCCATCTATCATCTCTGTAATATGTATCTCTTTCTTCGATTCTCCGTGTGTTGTGAAACACTTTTGTTATGCTTGATTAAGTTCCTGACAGGAAATAAAAACTGTAACATACTGACCCATTTTCGAAAGTGCTGATTCTGGGAATGTCTCTAGATCAATGTTAGTTTTCAAATGTTTTTTCTTACTCACCCGCTCTGCAGCTGAACGACATCCATGCCTTCATTTCCTCCCGCCTTGACTACTGTCACTCACTTCTCTACGGTATCGGCTCAACTTCCCTCAATAGAGTTCAACTTGTTCAAAGCGCAGCTGCCATTCTCCTCACACACAAACCAAATCATGGCACCACATCACCTCAGTCCTCAAAGAACTTCACTGGCTTCCCGTCTCCCACCGCATCAAATACAAAATACTTGTCTTCATCTACAAAGCCCTCCACCATCTGGCCCCTGCCTATCTCACTGAACTTCTCACCCGCTACCAATGCCAACAGTCTCTCAGATCCACCTCAGCCAGTCTCCTATCCATACCCAAGTCCAAACTCTGCAGCTTCTGAGACAGAGCATTTTCTGTGGCAGCTACCAGGCTCTGGAATTTTCTCCCCAAAGATCTCTCAGTGATTCCGAGTCCCTCACAGTATTCCAGTCCGTACTTACACATTGGTCTTGCAACATAATCTCTTATTCTAATCTATTCTACTCTGTTTCTTCTTGCACTATTTTATTTGTATTTATTTATTTGTTTTATAGTTTTATGTCCTATATATTATGTTGCATAGTTTTAGCAGTATTGCATTGACATAGCTACACTGTAGCTACTGTGCATATGATAATAAAGCCTTTGAATCTTTTAATTATTAAAAAAATCCATATTGTCTCGTTGAACAGCTGAGACGCGCCAGAGAACAAGCTTAACTTTTGTGTGCTTATTTAACATACTAGTTTTGGTTGTGCTTTTTCTTAAGGGAGCAATGTAATATAATTATGCCAACATACCAGATCTAATCGATACTTATCCCCAGCCCACTGACAGGATTCATCCAACTTTTAGTTTCATCTGTTTGTTGTGTAACTGGTCTTTCCCGAAGTACTGTGAGTGTGGGCTGAAGGAGCGATATCACCCCCACAATAAAGCTATTTATGAGTATGTAAATGCACAACAACAAAACACACGCTCCTAACTTGTCTTTACGTGCACTGATGTCATGTAACACCCGTCATGTTGTCTGACTCACAAAAACACTGACGATTTACACACATTTATTTTCATTCAGTGACGCAAAACTACATTGGGTCACATGGCAGTATTAGGACAGAGCCAGACATGAACTACATAATAGTTACAAAAAAAAAAAATCATTCATTGAAATGTATGCTTAACGCCAAATTGACTTGTGTTTGTGAGTCAGCAAATGCAAAGCAAGTAGCAGCTTGAAACAGTGAGGCTGTTTCAAGCTGCTACTTGCGTCAGATGTGTCCACAGGCCACATTGAAGCATTGAGAAAATTCATGAAAACAGCCCTTTTTCAAGTCTTTTTTAATAGTTCGGTTCTCCAGCATTTAGGACTTTGAGATGACACAAACTTGGAGTATCTCAGTTAAGAAATGCATGGTTGGAAAGTTCCGGATATGCACTGGAGGTGAAAGGGAGTGACTCCTGAGGTGGAGATAGAAAGGGTTTCATTGGGTCATTTTGCAGGATGTGAATTCCCTGTTGCTCCACATTTTTATTTTTCAATGGCTTTCAATTTTTCTATCATTATGATCACTTTTATTCTGCAGTGTAGAAGTAAATGCAACTGTTTAAAGGGCTGAAATCAAAATATATACAGTGAGTGATCCAGTGACAGCAAACATATTTCAGATAACAATATAACTAATGCAACAAAACTCTGTAAAACAAACTTGTTAATATGCTACTAAAATTGCATTTTGCACCAATATGTAGGGCTTAAAGCACACCTGTGGACATACCTGTGCCATTGAAACTTTAAATTACTACCTGAACTCCATTTCACAATATGATAATGCTAAATTAAATGTTAAGTTAAATGTTACAGAAAGTACTTTGTATATGCTAAGTGCACTGTAAATCTTTTTCCTGTAAAATAACAGTAATGTGAAACACGCTGTATCATTACGGTAACCATACTGTAAAACAACTTTACAGCCTATTGATGCAAAAGAGAAATACAATGTGTTTGTGTATTTTTTTTTAATGTACAGTAACTTATTGGCATCAGAGGCCCCAGAAGTGTACTGTGATTTTACAGTATTCATACTGTTACATATAAGATAAACACACATTGTAAGCATACTTTCAATATTCATGTGTTATTTAACATTCTTGTGAGGGGTACCAGTAAAATACTTCAAAGCAGTTTAGAATACCTTAATGTTAATCTTGAATGCAGACACAGTATCATTACAACTGTATTGACCTGTGGGCAACAGCTGCATCTCTTCAACTAATGAAAATGGTTCAAAATGAGCAATACACATCTTAGAATTGATATCAATCAAAACACTTTTATTCAAAGGACAGTGTCAATACAAACACTGCATTCCAGGGAAACCAGCCAAAGAGATAATAGTAGCGAAACAAAACATGAGAGAAGCCTTTTAGACCGTGGATCAAACAATCGTCCAAGAGTGGGTTGTCCTCCCCCAGCTGAAACTGAAAATGAGAACAAAAATCTAAATGCATGTTATGTATTTACACAGAAAAATGGCTTATCTTATATCTGTCACTCTATTAAAAACATACCAAGCAGTATCAGGTGAGGAATTGCAGGTAGAGTGAGGGTTGTCTCAGCATCAGCTGCAGTGGCAGATACCTAGGGAACAGACAAAGGCTTACATATAATTAAGAACATTCTTTCAAGAATGACAATTAAAACAAATCAAGCAGAAATAACTGGTTGAGATTAACCTAGAGGTAAAATAAGTAGGCTTCCGAAGCATTGTTCATTGACCTAGTTTAAATGAATGGATATCACATTCAAAATGTAAAACATAAGTCAGGAAAGCAAATATATGTATTGACATCTGCATATCAGACTGCCCCTGTTCACTCTCATGGGAGATGCCAGGGTTTACAACTGAATCAACGGTGTCATTTTGTACTGGTGAAATCAACGTGACACGAGAGTTCAACCACACTACACAGCAGAGGCCTAACCACACGTGTGTCTATATGTCTGTAAGTGTGACACTTGAAACTTGAAAAGTTTTTTAAAGTCTGACAGCAATCTGACAAAACACACTTGAAACATAAATTAGGTGTATGTTTATGAATGTGCATGTGTCTTACATAGGCCAGTATAGTTACAGTTATTGCCACAGACCTGACAGGGTAACATGATTGCAGCCATTGCACCCACAAAAATTATTCTACACAATGGACAGAGTTTAATGCAAACCTAAAATCGAAATACATGTTCTAATGTCTGTAGCCTAAACACTAAGCACTTTGTATTCTTGGAACACAGTTATTTACAAGAAGCAAAATGCTAAAAGCTAACCTTAGCTAACTAGCTAACTAGCTAACACGCAACAAGTAAAATCAACAGTGAAAGAAAATACGTGTTTTGATTGTAGCCTAAACACCAGCCCATTCAGAACAGTGCTGATTTGTTGTGACTGATTTGTCATCATTCTACATCTTTTCGTAGTCCACTTGTTGTACCCTCTGCTCTCAAGACAAGGTGTGTCACATTAAGATTGGATCAAAAACAAGAGGAGGCTTGCATACGAGTATTTACATCACTGCGTCGTCAGCATGACTGTATTGTTTGATAAGAAACATGTTTAATTATTTGAACGTCATCCACGTGGGAAGCATTCTTCGAAAAGGATATTCAATGATCATCATTTTTATTTCAAAAAGATCTTGTGGGTGCAATTCTATTTCCTCCCTAACATTTATAATCTTAACAGGTTAACTCAAACTAATGCTGTTGGGTCACCCCCCTAGGGCTCAAAGCAGGTTGATGCAAGTTTTTATACAGGTTTTACTATCTCACAGAAGTTGCTTATTGAGTCACTTCAATCTGCAGATTTAAAGGTCCATTATGCATGAGAACTACATGAAAGTGTTATTTGTCTGGCTTTGTAAAGCATTTAATGCAGACGTTGCTTTAAAACTTTGTCCATAAAGCAGTAATCGCTAGTTCTATTTAGATTAATTATCATGTTTTATTGATGTTTTGTGTTAAAACAGTCTTCCTATCGTGCAAAGACATGCAGGTTAGGTTATTTTGTCAACTCTTAATTTCCGAAAAATAAGTGAAAGATGTTGAATGGGTCAGCCTGGCAACCTGCCCATGCAGTAAAAAACAATGTTCACCCAACGGCATTTTGGGTCAGCTCCAGGCACTCTTGAGTAAAAGCACTTTCAGGTAACGTTTGGATCAAAAAGAGTTGTCAGTGTCTTCTTTTTCTAAAATAATTGCGCAGGTTGATTCATGTTTTTCACAATTTTGGCAGAAAGCAGAATAACCTTTTTCTTGTGGTAAACATTTATGATTCTAAACGAAAAAGCAGTGCAAGTCCAAAGAGTTCCAATCAGAATTTTAAAGACATTTTGTTTTAATTTTGCCATCGTTATTGGACAAATGTCAGTGCAAATGCAAATGCAAACAAAAAGGAAATCCAAGATTAAGGGGTTGAATCCAGGATGTTGCGGTTATGACGTGTTATAATAAAGCCTTCAGCAACTGTAAATTCTGATCAATCCATCAATTTATTTAAACAAAAACATATAATGAGCAGAAAGTGACAAACAATGGGGTAACTTAATCAGATTTGTCTATGAATTAAAGGGGCCTGTTTCCAACAAACTGGCTGAAACGTCTCGATTAGACCCCTCATTTACTTCCGTAACATAACGACATCCCAACATAACACTCCCGCTTCTATTTGCTAGCGCTCCAACACATTGCACGTGATAGGCTAAGAAGCGGGACATCTTTAAGTGGTTGACCAATCGAACATAGTCAGGCAGCTAATCAATTACAGCAGACTGGGCTCTGGTTTCAGATAGAGGGTAAAAAGAGGTGCTGCAGCACAGGCAGGATGAGAAAAATAAAGAGCTTTTTCAACATTAAAGCATGGAGACATGTAAGTTCTTAGGATGGACAAGCTCTCGCTATCAAATAAAGGCATAAAACCCTAAAACAAAAATAAGTCAGGCGTCAAGTACACACATTGATACCCTTATGAACCATTTCATAAAAAACATCAAAAGTATTTCACATTTCTCTAATGATGAGAGGGAACATTCACCTATTTTCATTTATAATATTGTATTAGTGATGGATGCCCTGTAGTGGAAGTTCAGATCCACGTGCCTACGATGACTCAATGTGCAAACAGTAATAAATGGTTCTGGCCTGCGTTCCATGCGTGGGTGTGTGTGGAAGGAGTCCCTGTAAACAACATTTGAAATAATAACCATTATAGACATTGAACCCAACCACACAGGAACAAAACAACATTGTGAATGATACTTTCCATGCTGTGTGTGTGACCATCCTTTGTTCCTGCTCTCCGGCCCTCTCCTATTTCCTCCATCCACTTTCAATTATGCAAAAGCAACAAAGCATCCAAGGGCTTCCCCAGGAATTCTCAAATACAACATACCAATACAACAAGGTTTTAGAAACAGACTATATTTTTATGAAATGACTGCCTTCATAAAAATGCCAGAGTGGGGTTAACTGTAAGAGCAGTAAACTCATAACAGTAGCCTGCACTGGCTTTAATTCATTTATGGTTGTTCTTCTGTTCATAATCACTGTGTGTGGTGTGTCAGTATAATTATGTTTGATCTTGCCAGAATAGCATGATTTGAAATAATTGCCAAGCCTTTTTGTTGCATTATCGTCAGGTGATATATGAGGAAAGACTGAAAGAGTGACTCGATGAGTGATAGGGAGATTTCATAAGCTGATAGTGTCAACCCTTATTATGATTCAACCCAGTGAAAGTGTGAAGGCAATTAATCAATATCGAGCTAAAATTAACATTGAATCGAAACTCAATGTGTTTGTTACGTTTACAGAGGTCCAAACTTGTTTCTTTTGAAGACTTGAGTTTCACTTCCTCCTGCATTATTTACAACAACAATGTAGTAGATTTGTAATCTGTGTTGCTGTTATCTAACCTAGCTATTCGAAATGGAAATATGCACGCGGAGGATCAGCAGCGTATTTTATTTCCTTACTGAACAATTCTGCACTTATAACCAATGTAAATATCTGGTTCCAACACAGGAAGTTACTTTCCAGCAGAACAACATTTAAAGGGAACAATTTGCCCATAAATAATACAAATTGTATTCACATTCTCAGGCTTTCCACAATTTCTGTGCAGCATTACACAATCTATAGTATCACTAGTAGGCTCAAACCCAACTATATGCAAACAATAATTTTCCTGTACGGGAGGATAATCCTGACAAATGCTTTGTTGAGCAATAGTTGATTAAGAGCTATGTTATAATCGGGTCTATTTGATTAAGATTAAAGAAAAAATATATAACGTGTTGAGTACCGAGCTTCAGAAAGGTTGGTAAGCCCATTTTGTTTTACGAGGCGATAAAGCTGCTTCCCTGATTCCAGTCTTTTATTCAAAGCTAAGCTAACTCTCTGCTGGCTGTAGCATTATATGTAACGGACAGAGACAAAAGTGGTATATTCTCATCTAACACCCAAACAGAAAGCAGATTTTCAAAATGGCTATTTATTTACCCATACCACGTAGTTCTCAAGTCATATCAAAGTCAAAGTCCACTTTGTTGTCAAAATGTCCACATGTGTTATACATACAGAACATTGAAATACCATTTCTTGCAGTCCCACAGTGCGAATATAAACAAGAGCATATAACATAAAAAAATAAGGGCCTAGATAAAAGGGTATACAAAAAACTAAGTAATGTATCAGACACAATCAACACAATTTGACGGTAGTGCAAGTAGGTCTTTAGTGCAAATAATTCTTAGTGCAAAGTACATCATATTTTACCAAAAATGAAATTGTAAGTATGATAACACATTTTGTGCTTTTGCAAAATTGCCGGATATGGATGTTCTTGTCTATAATACACCATCCTTTAGCAATTACAATACATTCACGGATACAGTATTTACTGTGTTAAGGCACACAGGGGTTAGTCAAGAGGGAACTGACTGTAAACTCTGAAATAAATGTAAGAGTTATTATGGGCTGTCTGCAGTGTGTGCACATTGACTGGACCTGCTCTGGTCATTAGGTCATGAGAAGAAACTAAGGGAGAATTGACATTATAAGTATCATCACTCAATAAAAGTCCTTCAAGGACTCTATTATACAAAGCCTATCAATTAATATATCAAGAGCCTTTTTTATTTGACAGCTAAACAAACAGGTGATGCATTCAATCTTCATGTGAAATTCTCAAAGTTGAACGTAACAACAGCTCACGTGACAGAATTCACAAGCAATTATGACTCATACAGTACATAAAAAAAGCAGTCTGGTTACTATATTTAGCAGTGACAAACCTGGGGAGAGATACTTGAAACACAACCGGTTCGTGAGGCAAGTTTGTAAGAATCTCTATGAAAAGACAGAGGATATTAGGGCAGGTAAGGGCATGTCAACTTGAAAAGCAGACCAAACCTTTCTTTCATCATTTCTATGACTACTCAGACGAAAGCTTCTGTATCATGTGATTGCATCACAGTGGGTAAATGAAAAAAAAAACTTAATGATAGCATTAACCACTACCTTTTAAAACAGGTTTAATAAGCAGCCAGGACCATTTTTTCTCAAGTTAGATCAGATTAGATTTGGGTTTTTTACAGCCCTAAGCCATGTTTCCGCTATGTTTCAAAATGTGCGAAAATGCTGTATCACATTCAAACACAGCAATCAAAGTCCTGCAACACTGGTGCAACTTTTAATTATTAACTCAGAACAAAATATCTTTTAATACTACGTCTACAGAACAGAAAAACTACAAATGTGTCCAAATGCCCTTCTGTGTATTATTTGTTTTAAGAGATATTAAAAAAAATATGGCCAAATAAAAGCTAATTGTTCCTTTCCTAAGAACACAGGCAAGATAGTGGAAGACAGACAGGGTTTTACGTCACACTGTGGGCGGCACACTTTCACAAGACTTCATTTGTCATTGCACGGGAAGGCCTTCCGTGTGGGCGTCTGTGTTTGGCTTCCCCATGCAAATTCAGAGAAACCCTTTAGTGTTGTATGTTTGATCCCCTGACACGCCTTCAAGAGAGGAAATCCCTCTCAATATGTTCTCCTGCCGCTATTTTAGCTTGGAATAAGTGTCCTTAATCAACAGCAGGGTGACATAAAACATCTTAAATATAACTCTGCAGTGGTAAACTAACATAAACATTCAATTGTAAAGTGTTTCCATTTTGTTGCTTGTGTGTTATATGAATGCACAATCATATAATATTTATTTTAAAATAAATATCAAAGAGTGATAGATTAATACAGTTTTTAACATACAATACTGGAATTGGAGGTTGGACTAAAACAATGTGATGCTCAGTCAGGTGTTCAACTGAAAATCTAATTATCCAAACCCCAAAATGTGTCAAACAGCAGTAAATACAAGATTTCCAAGTCAAGGAGGAAAAAATAAATATAAACTGTGAAAAAATGAATTATCAGAGATTTGCCACTTTTTGACTTTTGTTTTAGCCTTTTTCCAACATCAAAATGGTTTAAGCTTGTTAAATTCTAACAGGTCCTGCATTGAGCGTATTGCAGATACAGATTGTTGTTTTAAGTTGTCACTAATGACAACACACAGGTATTAGGACACCACAAGAGTTGAATGATGTTATTGGCTATGGTCCAAGAAAAGTTCCCCCATCAATGCAAATTCTGTTTCGTCATCACTGAGGCAGCATAAAAACCAAAGGTGCACATAGAGAGAGTAGACTGCTCAGGCAAAGGGAATCCCAGAGTTTATACAAGATACAAGAAAAAGGGCAATTCATCTTTCACCGTGGTGTTTTGAATCTCGCTTCAGCTTCTCAATATCAACATGGATTCCACTCTTCTCCTGGTGAGTACTGTCCAATATTTGGAAGAATACAACATCTGAATACAGCTTTTATTGTATTTATTTTTGTTAGCATTTTTAGCTCTGATTTAGTACCTGATAGTGAAAGACAGATGTTGTGTTTACACTTTGACAAAGATAGGAAGCTGCAATATTGCAAAGCTCACAAACAATAAGCATCTCAAAAAGTGATCAACTAGTTTTTGAGTGATTTTGGTGAAAGTAAATCACATATTTTGAGAAAGTGACTCTAATAGAAATGTTTCTATGTATACAGAATCTTCTTTTACAGCTGGTGCTTATGGGCGCAGTGTGCGGCATCCCTCACTGTAAACCTGACTGTGAGCTAACCAGTGAATATCACCGGTCGGACTTCAAACATATCTCAGAGTTCCAAAACTCTTCGGTGGCACCCTGGAAAATGAGGTGACTTTTCCTTATTGTCGCACAGGAACATCTTACTCATGAACAACCTATTTGTCGAAGCTGAATTCTATCTTACAAGACTGAGGGTCATGATATACATGAACAGAACTACTTTGAACAAAGTGTTCTACGATCAATCAGAATGTTAAATAAGGGGTAAAGGCACTCAACTTCTCAGTCTCTCCTAAGGGATTATTCGAGTTGCAGTTTGCTTGAAAAGTGACAAAAATAGAAATGTGTAGAATAAAAAAAGAGAGCTAGGTAAACCCATTCAAACCCAGCTCTGTAAAACAAATCCATTGATGCAACTGTGCAGCCTTAAAAAATTACATGTTGGATTTAAATGTTCTCTTAGATGTGGCAGAACTTTATTGAAGTGCTAGAAAAACAAAACGTATGGGAGCAATCCATAGAGTTACAAATCTCTGTATTTCCCCTAATTTGTTTTTTCAACCCTTGTTTGCCACTCTGCTTCCACATATTTATGTTATTTTATTTCCCTTCTCTTTTCCAGTGTTGACGCTGTAGATAACAGGGAACCTTCATTCATCGAGTATGCTGAATGCAAGGATTGCACTTTGAAGAACCTGGTCTCCAAGCCTATCATGATCCAGGTTTTCGTCTTTGAGAAGATACGCATCATGACTGGATCTGCCTGGTGCAAGTGTCCCTTTAATCTGGCTGTGGGATGTACATGTGTCGAGAAACAATGATGAATTGATGTATCTTATTGCCATGCAATAACTCTATAATATGTTCTTTTCACCTGCAAATTCATAAGAGGCTTTGTTGGGGATTCTGATTTTGTGGAGAGAAATGTTATGTTACCTACTTTACATTTTTGTTGTATCATGTAGTGTGCAACAAGTACTTACTACTTTAGTATAAACTACAGAATATTTGTGTTTAATACAAATGTGAAAACTAGATTATGGTTGCATATTGTGCATTATAAAATTATACTGTGCTAGAGTTTACTATTTCCTTAATAAAATTTATTGAATTAAAGTATCCTGAGAATATTTTGATTTTCTTCATCAGCCAACCATTTTCACGACACCTTTGCTCCACAAGCTAGAAATATATTGTCACTGCTGTTCATGTTACCTTGTGTCCTGGTGCTGTTTTTCATTGCTTGAGCTAGGCCTCTTAGCTTTAATACGATACGAAACATACTACAAGTTATTATTGTCGGCTTGAAATGAATACATTTGTGCATCCTTAGGCCGTACTGTTCAATAAAGGTACACAGAACATAAAGTTACACATCTCACAATCATGAAAACAAGCCTATTGCTTTGAATGGAGAAACTGTCAAACGCCTATTAAAGGGCAGAAGTTGATATTTTAAAAAAAATAGGAGTATCAGTCAAAAAGAGATCTGTTTGCAAGTCTGAGGTTTCTCTTATTGTAAATTGTTTGTGCATTGTTTTCAGAATGCTGAACATGGCCATACTGCAACACAGCATGACACTACATAAGAGTAATGCAAAAACTGATAATATGTTTACTACGATGCAGTAGTTAGTAGTTTTCGAATGCAATAGTTAGGAGTTTTACCCTGTAGTTTTACTATTAAAACGTGGACAGGGTGTCTTGTCCACACGTGTTTGCCTACTTAGTGTAGCCTATTTTAGTTGTAGTACAAACATTCATGTGCAATATCATCTCATGTGCGCAGTAATTTCAATTCAATGTTCAGTCCGTCCATTTTTACATCCTCTTGTAATTGAATAGTCAAGTTTGTGCTGTGACACTGCAAAGGATCATTTTATCCAGCAGGTGGCGAGGAAAACAGCTCAAGAGCTATTTATACTTCCGGGTCGGCAGCTCTTCCTTTCCCGTCGGCCATTTGTCCTATACGGTGCGTATCTGTCGAGCTCTCGTCTTTAAATCGCTTAAAATGTACCTTTTCGCCCTACGTTGCCGAAATATTATGTCAGATATGTCAACCTGAATGTGAATTTGTTCATTGAGATGATCTTTGGGACGTGTTTATTGGACTTAACTGCGTGTAACTATCAGACGTTTGTCGAGTGTGTGAGCAGCCACATGCGGCCGCTCTCAGCGCTCCGTATGCTAACTGATGTGCTAGCTAGCTAACCCCCGTGTGATTACTGGCTTCTGAGTAACATGTCCTCACACTGCGCGCGTTTTTGGTTTTATTCTTCAAACGGTGTTATTCCTGCGTTGATACGAAGTACATGCGACTGTTTTGAACATTAAAATACCTGCAAGAGTGTCAGCATAGTGACGGTAGCTAGGTGGTCCAAAAAGGAAAACACGAAATCTGCTTTTTCTGATTTCTGTTTTGGGCTTTATTTCTTTCAGATTCGTAGGCGACCGTCTGTACAACCTGTAAACATGCAGAACGACGCTGGTGAATTTGTGGACCTTTATGTCCCACGTAAATGGTGAGTGTGTTTTACTCCTAGTGAATGATGAAATATTCATATCCTTTACTTAATCCTTTACTCTCTTGTGCTAAAGACTAACAAAACACCTGAAAATAGTAAGTCTCTTGCCTTCAAACCCCAATGTGTATGGATGTCCAACTGTAAGTAGTTATTGTGCGGTTAAAGGTTGCCCATTACATGTGATGCTCTTCATCATATACTACAAGATTAGACATGTTTGTGGTGTCACTGTCCTGTGACAACTACGTCTCTCGTTTTTTTTAATGAAACCTTTCACGAGATTTCACCCCCTCTTTTAGCTTAACGATAAACCTTTTTTAATTTCACATGATTTTAAATAAGCTTTAATTGTCTATTGAGTTTTAAAAGAAAGAGAATTTGTTTTAATACTTGAAAGGAACACAATTCCAAAAACATTCATCATCCCATTTAAAGATAACTGCATTTCACTAAGAATGAGATACAAATCATGATCTGAAAAGTAACTGAACCCATCAGTCAAATACCGTCTAAAAATAGAATGCCCTCCTGAAATGTACTTGATTTAGAAATGAAAGCATAAAATAACAATACTCTAGGTGCTTACTATTTAACCACTGTGGAAGTTTTGCTTGCTACAGCATTCACCTACATATATTTTATTACCTTCCACCACTTAACTGGGGTAAAAAGGGGATTGAACTTTATTCAATAGTGTCACCAAAAACAGCAGTTGGCTAGTTGCCAGTTAGTTGCTGCATTGGTGATCAGCTGGACACTTGATTATGCAGAGCAGCAGAGTGAAGGATGGTGACTTTTAATTAACATGAACATTAAATGTGTGTTTGTATTGCAGCTCTGCTAGCAACAGAATCATTGGAGCCAAGGACCATGCCTCCATCCAGATGAACATTGCTGAGGTAAAAAAAAAGAAGCTTCATTTTTTCATATGTAACAGAAATGAATGAAACTAAATCAGTGTGTCTGGATTGGCTCAGCTGTGTGGATGATTTAATATCAGTATTTTCATTTTCTATAATAAAATGATGAATACTGTGTAAGACCACAATGAAACCTCTTGGTGTGCCAAATATATTCAACCTTATTTAGCACGTTCAGCTAAAGTAAGCAAACATTACATGTTACGTTATGTTGATAAAAGCAACAACACAAATTCTTGCTGCCTTATGTCTGGTTTTAACCTAAAAAGATCACAGTATAGATTTCAGTCTCGATGAACATGTGTTGCATCTAAGTAGCCACTAGCTCGCTGACACATGCCGTGTCTGGTTTACAACTACAAACAAAGTTACTTCAAACATTAGGCTCAGTGTTGGTTCTTCATATTTGCATGGAGTTTGCCACAAGAGTAACCCACAACAGCACGGTGGTGGAGAGTCTGTGTATTTGAGGGAAACACTGACACTAACGTATTGTGAAGCCAGGACATTTGAGTCATTAAACAGCCTCCATAGAATTGATACTGGAATATGCTTGCAATAGTTTTTACATCAATCAATAGCTCATGACCGGATAAGAGTACTATTTTGGTTGGCTGTGTTTTGTTGTCAATGAGACATGTATTGTGTGGTTGTCAGTAGTTTTTAAACAAATGATGTCTCCATGAAAGGTTATTACTGTGCTTCTAAGTTGTTTGGTATGTCATATTTGGCTTTGACTTTTTTTCTTCGTGAATGTGACAACAGATTGCTCAAATTCCAAACTCGCTACATGGGTTTTCTGTTTTGTACACATAACATGAAGTTTGACTACAAGTTGTCTTAACGAAACACACACCACAAATGCCCAATAATATAAATTCAGTGATAACTGATAGGCTACAGCAAGTCTGATTTGAATTGGTTTTCATATTGCTCATGGTTAAATATAGAACAGTAGTGTTTTCTCAATATTAAAGGTTAATACAACTCGAAACATTCATTTGAAAAATGTTGGCAGGTTTTGTTATGAATTATACAATAATTGTCAATAAAGATTTTAAAATATATTTGTGTTAAAGATTTTATAGAAGCAGTGTTAACCAGCTGTTTTGGACTGTACATGATAAGCAGTGTGCTCTGTTCTCTGCAGGTTGACAAGGTGACTGGTCGCTTCAATGGGCAGTTCAAGACCTACGCTATCTGCGGCGCCATCCGCAGAATGGTGAGTCTCGGCTGGATTCCTGTTGCATTGTGCTTACACTGCTGTCATGTCAAAACAGAAAACGCGGCAGCTATTTTTTGGGAGTTTTCCGCATCAGTTCGTCAGAGTATGAATCATCAATGGTAGAGGAAGGGTTTCAATGTGTTTGAACAGATTTGAGGTTCTTTTTGTTTTCACTGCTTTTCTGTAGTTAGTGCAAATCTTCACCAAGCTAACTGGTGGTTCTAACATCCTATAGTCTTGCCGGGAAACCAAACTCTAGCATGAGATTGTCTTTTTAAATGCAGAAAACGTTTGTCTTAACATTTATTTTCCTCCTACAGGGCGAGTCTGACGACTCCATCCTCAGGCTGGCAAAGGATGACAGCGTTGTTGCAAAGTAAGAATCTGTTCTCTTGTGTATATGAAAATATGGGGCAAGCAGGATGTTTTCAGTTTTACAATTATAATCAAATGACAATTTTAGTGACTGACGACTCTTTTCTTTTTTCACAGGAACATGTAATGCTGGAGCAGTGGAAACTTTGTAAAAATAAAGTGAAAAAAAATAACTTTCTTTGTCTTGACATTTCTCAATGAAATATATGAACTGGTTGTGTCCCTTTTTTACATGGTGTTTCAGAAAACATACTTTTTGTCTGTTTTGATACCCGAATGTTTTCAAGGTCCCTCCTCAGTGATTTAAAATCAGTTAGAAAAATAAATTCATGGCAGCCGAGGCAACTGAAAGATGCCAGGTTTTATATGATTTGGGATAATGTCTTATCAGGATAAAACAATAATCTTGTCTAAGCCTCTGCTTCATCTGAGCACCAGTATGAATAAGATCTTAAATGACATTCTACTGACAACAAAGCAACATGGGCAATGCTTAATCAAGTTGCATCAAATGTTGATGCAGTGTCAAATTAGTATTATTCAGTGCTGATGTACTCTGGTCGTTCAGACAATATTAAAAAAGATATTTGCATAAACTGAGATGAGAATCATTTCTGGTATGCTTTTACAGGCCGGTTATTTATTATAGGTATTACACACACTCAATCTATATGAACCGTACCTGGAAATTAAGCATTTTCACATTCTCAAAGCTGAAGTTAGCTTAGTCAGATGATCTAGCTATTGTTTCCTCAGGTCAGAATAAAACAGTACAGGTACTCTGCTACTGGTTTATTCCAACAGAGGGCAGCATGCAACAAGAAATAGAACGTGCCACCAAAACTCTTATAAAAGGATTATAAACAGGAAATGAAATCCATCTCTAGACTTTGTGACCCTTATTTAAAAACATAAAGTCAAATTCAAAATATGGTGCTTTCTTACTTTTGTAAACCACTCACGTTGGTACTCAATCATAATAGCACAAGCATCATTGCGGATTGACTTGACATCCAGTCCCTTACAAAGACATCTATATTTTTGGGGTTTTATTTAAATTAGTGTTTTCCTAAAACACAGAGATTTCCTATTATTTAAGCAATAATTATGTAAGGAAAATATTCAAACACGTTACATCCAAGGCAAATTTATTTATTTGACACATTTTAACAATAAGGTTTTTCAGAGTCCTTAAATTATTTTAAAAAAAGAAGTTTTGGGACATAAAAATAAAACATAGGCGTAATGATGTGAGAATTTAAATACATTTCAAAACAGTTACCGAAATTAATTTATTCAAATAATGATCACGATTCTTGTATTGCACTTCCCACAGAATCTTAGCTTTCTCAAATGTGCGAAACAGCGCCCCCTTCTGAAACAATGTGTGTTAAAGTCAGTTTGTGTGGTGGACCATGGTATTGCAACATTTTACTCAGTCCAGGAGGGGTTGAAGGTGAGCAGGTGAAGTTGATTTAATTTGAATAAAAGTTTTTGTCTGCATCATAATTATACACTTGGGAATCGTGAATGGTCTGAGAAGCAACTGCTGAATATATTGCTAGTCATTTTCATAATTGCTGATCATATTTAAATGAAACACTTGGTATGGTTAACTACTTTTTGGGTCGTGCTAATGCTAACATCTACCTTCCGATTGTAGTGGTTAAGCTAGCTAGCGTTAGCATCTTAGAAAATGATAAAAGGCAGTCTTTTCAAATACGAAAAAGTTAAAAGAATTACTGAACATACCTCGCTAGTAATGGAGTAGTGATGTTAAGTTAATGAAGGAAAGTTAAATTAACCAGTGGGCATGTTTGTTGTCATTAGCAGGTAAACATTACATGTACTCAAGAATGGTAATAATACTTCCATTAAATAGCATCGAAGATTGTGTACATGTTATGCCCTGTATCATACATTGAGTCACTATCGACGTATCCAACTATGATAAATGCTTAACTTCTTTCTCAACAATACTCATGGGAGACTGTTTTTGTACTTGGATATCATGGAGAAGGGCCCTGCTGACTCCTACTACCTGCACCATCTGGCTTTGAAAGAATGAACGAGTAGATAAAATGGAGGTCAAAGTGGGAATAACAGGGCAAGGGGAAGGCATCGGAGGGTTACAGTGGTCATTTAGGCTAAACACAGTGTGTAGGTGATGGTCCAGTGGTGTGTGAGAGCAGTTTCAGGGCATCTTTAACCTCATACAGCCCTAATGATAGCTGTCATCAACTGCTGCTTTACTGCTTTGTTCCCACACATTCTCCCTCTTTTTTCCCCCTCTCCTGCAGGTGAGTAGCCTCGCAGATGAGAAGTATGTCATCATCGTCCTCATCACATGCCCTACTCTCTCCTTCCCCTTGCTTTTTTCCCAGAAGACCTGGCTGGACTTTAAACCAAGGTATGTGACTTATTATGAGGTTTGCGGCACTGAAAACGTAAAGGGGAAGTGTTGCAAAGCACTATTACCCTATCCAGTTCACATACACTGAAAAGTGACTTGTATATCTGCAGGTTGAGATATTAAAAAACTCGCTCACTGTAAGAGAAACCAAATTGAATATGTAATCCAGTGGGTTACCATGTAGATTTATAGAATCAAAAGGAAAGCAATGTGCAAAAAGATGCCACCAGGCCTGTTGCTGTTCTACAGCATGAGGCAGATAATGATTGCAGCTTGAAGGATTGGCTTGCAACACTAATAGGTAATAGGTAACCAGCTCTCACCTCCTCAGCAGTCTCTCTTTCTCCCCCTTTTCTCAAGGGAAATTACAGACTCCAGTGAGTTTGCTCTGCTGTTAGGAGTTTTAATTGCATCACTTCCGTTTATGGGCAAATGACTAACCCTTACCTGCCTCAAATCTGTGTAGCGTGAGAACAAAATGCACTTGTGTTTAAGGAGACACAGAGAAAGACATTATTGTTTTTAAAAACACAACTGAAAGCCCAGATTATAGTTGAATTATGCAAGAATCACATGTACCTGTATTTAATGTCAAGAGCCACACATGACCAGTGCAAATCTAATACTCATCATACATTAAACCAGATTGTGGGATGGATTAAGGCAGCTTTTCTTCGATTCTTACCAGAAATGAGACAAACAAGCCTACCTTAACCCCGAGCCATGGACAACTATCATCTGTTTGTCAGTATGTTCACTTTCTACCATTCTGTGTTTACCTGTCATAGCCTACCCAGGTTGGCAACCCATTTTAATCAATGAACTAATAGACAAACGCCCTTCCCTCTACCGTTCCTGCTGGGGCCCGACACTGGCTGCCACATATCGATTTTTCTATTTGCTGAAATATTTAAAATTGTTCTTTTATAGGTTGGTTTACAGTGCTTTTATTTTCACTCAGCCATTTTTTGTCCCACCTTCTTTTGCAGTGGATCTCTGGAACCAAATCAACCTAAACATGTGTCTCGGCCTTTAGCAGGGAGCGCTCGGCGAGTCACAGCTTGCCAAACAATGATCTTAACATGAAGAGATGGAAGCCCCTCAAACTCCCCCCATAACCCCTCACCTGGCCCCCTGCATACCTTTGACACACACACACACACACACACACACACACACACACACACACACACACACACACACACACACACACACACTCACACACACTCACACACACTCACACACTCAGCCCCTGACAAAGAACACTGTTTCAGCCCCGAATCAAATGCCAGGGAGCCGATACGGTCCTACAGCAGTACATCTACACAAAAATCAGTCCTTATTTTATTGCATTTGTGCTAATAGAAAGTCATATCAGTGTATTATTGTCAGTCAGTGAAGAGCTCAACGTAATTCTTATCTCATTAGAAGTTTTTCACAATTTAAAAATTCGACCACTGATCCAGGTGCTGTTTCTGTGTTTCAATGCACAGGCCGTTTAGTCGGAAGCATCAGCAGTATCTATAGCTGTATATTGAAACTACTTTATGAGGGCTGCCAGTTCATCCTGAAGTTCCGTTAAGCCCCACTAGGTGTCAGCTACAAGATTATTCAGATTTCATTTAAGTGAACAGGTGGGCTCATAACTGATAGTCAAATTTCGTATTAAACTAAAGAAAACCGTGATTATAAATCCCTTTGGCTAACCTTATAAGCTGAATATAAAAGCTTGATCGAGTGTAATTTGATCCCACAGTTATGAATTGGCTCACAGTTTCTTTTTACTTCCTTCATTGTTTTTGTCTGGCCTTCTGAATGTATAACCCTGATGTCCATAGCTCATTTTCTACATTTTACCATACCTCTCCTCGCCCCACTCCTCACTTCCTGTGTTTTGTCATGCCTCTCTCTTTTTCTTCCCTACTATCTGTCCATCTCTCTCCCGCTCATCCTTTTGTCCGTCTTCAGAAGCAGCCCAGCTCGTCTCTTTTTGTCTCTTTGTCCTCTTGCAGATGCTATCAGACTTCAAAGTAGGCGAGATTCATAAAGGAAAAGGGGGTAAAAGAGACACTGGAGAGAGTAGAGGCTTCCACTTAAAGTCAAATGAATCCTCATTAATACCTGTGGTGAGATTATACCACAGAAACTTTATCCTCCTCAATATTTAACAAATTAAACACAATGAAGTAAAATGATAATGGGTAACTTCAAAAGATAATGTCTCTTATAAAATGTGTTTGTATTTAAAGTTACAGGCAGACGATAAGCATGCTTTCTTAAATTTGCACTGGAACAAATAGCCGTGTAATTGTTTAACATATTGAGAAAAACAAACATACATAGTCATTTACCAGGTTACTATTAAGGTTTTATTTTTGTAATGTTGATCACTTTTTGTCGATGGACAGATTCGTGGCTTGCTGTATCTGCTTTTCTCAGAGCATTTACAAGCAGGAGGGCTAAAAATAAGAAAGATTGCCCTGAGAATGGCATTAGAGAAGAAGCTCATGGAGCTTTAAGATACAATAATGTTGTTAATAAAGCTCAAAAATATCTTCTCATGGCCCCGGCCGTGGTGCAGCTGGCTGGGGCACTTGCACCGCACGCCGGCGACCCGGGTTCGATTCCCGACCCGTGGTCCTTTCCGGATCCCAACCAGACTCTCTCTCCCACTTTCCTGTCACTCTCCACTGTCCTATCCGATTAAAGGCAAAAAGCCCCCCAAAAATAACTTACAAATATATATATCTTCTCATTATATTTGATAAATATTTTGTATAAGTGAATATTTTGGCCTGATAGTTGCACTTGAGAAATAGTCAGGCTGTCACTGCGTATCTGACGCGTTGGAGATGGACCCACTGACCCACAGGTATCCCTAACATCAGGCCCTGATCCTTTCTTTAGGCCAGTAAAAGCAGAACGCATATGGGGAACAAAAGGGAGAAGGAGGAAGGGAGGGGGCCCACAAGGAGTGTGTGTGGAGTGAAGTGTCTTGTTGGAGGAGACAAAGAGAAGGGCATGCAGGTACCTGCCTCACACACGCACACACACACACACACATTTAAGTCCGCTGTCAACCCCAAACATCCCCTCCCCGGCCCACAGCACTTCAAACATATCCGCCCTCAGCCCTGTGTGTTTGTGTGTGTGTGTGTGTGTGTGTTTGTGTCTGAAAAGTCTATCTGATGCAGAACCTGAAGCTTGAAATCCGAGGAATGTTGGGAATAGCACAACAGTATTTACTCAATATTGTTATCATCTGAATATACTGGAGTTATGGCTGCAAAAAAGCAAGGACACATGATCTGTCTCCACGTAGCATGTGATGATAAGAGCATTAAGCTTTGACTGAAGGCAGATACACACAGATGGATTTAGATACAAGGGTCTGGTTTTCACTAAAAGGTGAGGACAGGAAGCTACAGAGGTGCTCTAAGCTAACACCTATGCTAATGTAGACCACTTTGTTGACCTGTCATTACATTCACACTAAGCTACCTAATTATTTGAACACAGCAGGGAATGTCATCAAGCAACGTGCTGTGTTGGTCGATCAAATAGTGTGCAGACATGCTGTGTTTCTAGGTGTTTGTTGTCTTAAAATATCAAATAATTGTCACTGTGAAGACTTTTCAGAGTGGTATAATCCTGTCTCTCATATGAATGCAGAATATATAGCTCACTGAAAAAGAGTTTGATAACAGAAGAGTTTTGTTTTCTGTTTGAAGTCCAAGGAATTTCGACTTTTGAGCGGGCTTTTATGGTATGCAGGTAACAGTCTGTGCGGCGCAGAGAAGAGACTAAAATGCAAACTACTTGGTTGCCATCCGCCATCATCTGAGGATGATCCACCTTTCTTTTAGCTTCTGTATTTATTTGTATTCATATGGAGATCTATTTTTAAAGAAATGAAATGAAATGTATTATCCTCGTCTGAATCGCAATGGTCAGCCTGGGAAGAGGTTTTCTTGGCCTGCATATTTGTTATCTGGACATCCTGCTGGCTACACCAAATTCCTTAAAACATTGTCCTTTTCCGGTATTGTTGTCAAAGTATTAAAAAGAATTGTACAGGTTTTTGGCATCTCACCCACTCCTAGACTTGTCTCACTGGCGGTACACAAAGCAACACGTCCCCACAAATAGAGTCCCTTGTGTCTGTTTAAGGTAGGGCTGTCTGAACACCAACTATAAGACAAAACAGTTAAATACCCAAAACATCAGCTATTAACAAAAAGTCAGTTTTGTGTTTAAGTGTAAATACTGGAAGTCAAGCAATCAGTTAAGCTTATCATACAATACAGGTATTTCAATTAACCTGTATTAATTCTGTCAGAGGATTTTTGATATAGTAATTTAAATCATGGTTTAAAAAAATGAATCTCCAAGTTACAAACTTTCGGAAGTGGAGTTCCCTCCTTGTTTACAGTATTTACAGTTTAATGCACTATAGCCAATTTTTTTACATTTGCTTTTCTTATATATATTGGCCTTTAATTAGCCATATTAAAAACTTGACTTTCCCACAATGTATTATGGGCTACTGAGCGCAACAAAGCATGCACTTGTTATGTCATTTAGCTGCATTTCTCCACACGAGTTCCATAACTTTCTTAACTCCTATCGTACTTCCTCCCTCCCATTTAGTCTTTCTTCCTTTCTTTCTTTCTTTTCAAACAAATTCCAACCTCTTCATTTGTGTGTCTGTGTGTGAGTTTAGGTACCAGCGGGGGGTAAGAGGGTTCAATTAAGGGAGCAGTTAGCAGTTACCAGGACAACAAGTGGCCTATCCCTCACTTTTCCTTTGGTCTCCTTGGTAACCAGGAAGAAGATTAGTCATAGAGTCCAGGAAGAAAGAAGGAGGGAAGGGAAGGATTAGTGAGGTGAAACGACAAGCCCTCTCTCTTCCTCTCTCTTTATTTCTCCCTCTTCTCCCCCCTTTTTTGGGAGATGACAGGTGTTTATAATCAGAGTTAAATGAAATCGAGCCTTAGCTTAGCTTAAAGTCTGCAAGAAAGAGTAAACAGCTAGCCTGGCTCTGTCCAAAGTAAAAAAAAAAACATGTATGCCATAATATAAACACATCTATACTTCTGTGCAGCACTTAAAGAATACAGTGACTTCCTGTATCCAATCTCTTATCTAAAAAAGAAGGGTTTTCCCAAAATATTCCAACAACTAGGAGAGCTGGGTTCAGAATTAAGATGCTGTACTCATAAATACTAACTAAGAACCACTTTAAATATTGACTAAGATAACCTTCCAGCTTCCAGCTTTTATTGTAGAGTTAGGGAAATTGACTAAATGGACAAAAAGATTTTCATTGAAGTGTGCCTTTATTTGACTTGGAAAAAAGAGAGATTTGAAGGAATCATTTCTGGCTTCTTGGAAAGTTCCAGAGGCCTTTGTCTTAGATTTTCTGACATTTTATAGACTAAATGAATTACTCTAGAGATTAATAAATACATATAGGCGTAATGGTAGCCCTAAAGTGGAACTCACAAACCACACAAGTGTCTCCAGTGTGACCTGCTAGCCTACAAACAGCCTGAGGAATGTTCTAGTGTCAGTGAATGAATCTCTGCCGCATTAACACACTGCCTTTAGACTCCTTTAAACTACAGGAGGCCACTGACCTGTGTGTGTGTGTGTGTGTGTGTGTGTGTGTGTGTGTGCGTGTGCATGTGCGTGTGCGTGTGCATGCCTGAGGCAGGACAAAGGTCAGAGTTCAGCATGTTTTTGACGGACGATGGAGGAAGTATATGTGTGAGGTTTCTGGACTCTGGACAGTTTGTAGACATTGCACAAAAGAAGACAACAATTCCACCTGCCTGATGGAGGTATCCTTACTTTATGTCTTCTTTCTTTTCTCCCTGTGGGCCCTCCGCTAACAGATGTGTATTTGATACAAACAACCCTTCAAACCCAACCTGTAAATATAACTTAGACTCACCTGAGCAGCTGTTATCTGTGAGTGTGTGTGGCGGAGTAACCCTTTCATCTTCTAAAGTGGTTCCTGTGGCTTGATTAGATGGCGGCGTTCCAGAGTCCTTGAGAAACCCACACTTGGACACACACACACACACACACACACACACACACACAGACAGTGTGTTTCAGAGGATTTTATTTTCCCAAAAACATCCTAAAATGAATTATGGTGCTCTGAACTTCAACTTTTGTAACATAATCTCCTTTCACAGTAATTGTACAAATCCTTTTACCCTTTTTAAACGAAGTGTCCATGCATCCTGTAAGATTGATCCTGAAACTTCTCAGACAAGTTATGATGTTTGAATTCTTTCCAATCATTCCTTGTGTTGACTTCTTGTAATTCAACAATCCCCAGAAAGTTTGTCTAAACTTGTTGTATTTTGCTATGAATAACACGCTTTGTTTGACAGGCCTCAGATGTGGGAAATGTGTCATTACTGATCAAAGCACATTCAAGCTTTCAAGATGGAAAAACATGCGCGGCTGTGATGAAGTTTGCATTCTATTGGCGTTCACAAACAGCACACCAGCACTAGGCCTCTGAAGAAAGGAACCTTCTCGCCTTTTAATCCATCCTTGATGTTTGGCCAATTCTCAACTATAGGATGAAACTGAAAAAGGAATTAAAAGTTCATCACAAGATACGTCCTCATATGTGGTAGGTATACTGTAAAAAAGGACTAAGAAATCAAGGTGGAACAACTTATTTAGATGGACGACAGCAGCTTCCGGTGGATTCAAAATGTAGACAGTAGGTAAAGGAGACTATTCTGGTGGAAGGACTGAGTCTTTTATGCTGTGACATGATTAATTTCAAGTTGGAGAGAGTGTGTCGAGAAGGAATACTAAGTGGACACACTGTTTTTCTCTCCTTCTGTCTCTTCGACACTTAGGGCAACTCTGACCGACAGCAACAGGAGCAAGAAGACAAAAGTCTGTATGGGACGAAGTGACAGCTCCCAGGGAGAGGGACGAGATTACAGAGGGAGAGGAGGACGGATTATAAACATAGAAGAAGAATGACGGGCCGTCTACTGTCTCCTGGAGGTTCAACAGACAAACAAACAGTTTCAGATCTTCTAAAAAAAATAAACAGCAATGACTTCAGCAACATATCGTAAATGTGTTGCTGCATTCACGTTTCCCCTACCAACACGCCAAATAACTACACAACACCATGTTTATATGACAAAATAATCTTGACTCATCAAGGTTCATTTCAGCAGCTAGAGTTTGCTCAGTTGTCATGTTATCATGTGACCCTCTAACTATTTAACTTTGGTGACCTAACAGGTGGTCATAAAAATAAACAGATTATGTGCTGATAACTCCACGATAGAGGCGGGAAAATGCTCCGGAAAAAAGGTTAGCTGAAACACAAGATTACTTTGTCAAAGTTGTCCAATCAATAATTAATTGTGATGCTTAAAATGTACGACACCCAAGCAAAAGTCATTTAAATGGAAAGTGATTCATATTTACAAGTAATTTGTGTCTGAATTGGCAATCTGCAATTTATCGCTCCACTACATACTGTAGATGTAGATAAAACAGTGACACTTTTCAAATTCACTCCATATTATATTTGTAATCCATATGTATACTTTCTTCCTATTCCTTACAGGGTCTGAGTGTGTGGCCGTCAGTGTGTGTGTTTGCATGTTTGTTAAGGACACCTGTCTGTGTGTGTTTGTTTGTGTTTGTGTGTTTGAGGAGCAGTCTGGATGCCCATTCTCTTTGTGGTTTGATTTCCCATTTGTTGTTTAGCCACATGGTGGGTGCAATGATGCAGGATTGACTGTTTAATTGCATTAAAGGAAACAAAGAGAGAAAAATAACTTTATTGGATAACATAATGACAATGGAAAGCAAAGTTTAAAGGGAATAATCCATCACAAAGAGTAAGAAAAATAACTGTAAATCAAATTGATCAATGGATCAATACTGCCCATGTGCCTTTATTTGAGCCAGTTAATTACCCGTGAATGATGTACCTAACTCAAGCCCTTCTAAGTAAGCGCTGGTGGAAGTTGTGCCCTCCTCCAACCGTTGGGGACGGGCCAACAGAGAGGGGGGCAGGGTGAGAGAGGAGGTAGGGTGAGTCAGTTAGAGTTGGAATAGGTGCCTGGTGGAGCGACACGGAGAGAGGACAGAAACCTCGACGCTCCGCTCTCCGGGACTTACAAACTAACTTCTCTTCCTCTCTTTCTTTCTACATTTCCCTACAAATGTCCCTATTCCTCACGAGTTAACGGTTCATCTACTTCTTTTACTAAGATTTGTTTTAGTCCTCAAACTTTTTTTTATTTCAACCGGATCGAGCGAACAGGTGGACCTGATGGCGAGCCGACCGGTGGCGCTCTCCCCGGATCTGCGCACCCAAACGTGGGTCGCGCTGCTGCTCTGGCCGCTGTTGTTGTCCTGCGGCCACTTAGCGAAGGCGCAGGAGCTATCGACCAACGGTGTGAACGGATACAGCCTGCACCCACCATACTTTAACCTGGCCGAGGGCACCAAGATCAGCGCCACGGCGACCTGCGGAGAGGAGGAAACCGGCAGGAGCGTGCAGGACCTGTACTGCAAGTTGGTGGGAGGCCCGGTGTCCGGGGACCCGAGCCAGACCATCCAGGTGAGCAGGGCAGAACTTTATAATAGCCATATTCCCGCATTTGTTGCTCAGAAGTGGACTATAAGTTGTATTGGACTAAGGAGAGTTACTTTCTTAACATACTTGTTTTAGCCTATAGGGTTAATGGCAGTTGAGCTGGCCATATTATATTCATATATGTCCCATATTTATGTATTCCAGGCTTGTTGGTGCATGCTCAATTGAACATTTTAAGTGAATTTGGCGATTTTAATAGCAGTTTTGCTTGTTCCTAAATGCAGAGAGTGTGTTTGGTTCTCAATGGT
This sequence comes from Eleginops maclovinus, assembly GCF_036324505.1. Classification (NCBI taxonomy): domain Eukaryota; kingdom Metazoa; phylum Chordata; class Actinopteri; order Perciformes; family Eleginopidae; genus Eleginops; species Eleginops maclovinus. Next base: position 22,394,118 of record NC_086349.1, on the reverse strand, counting down.
GTTATAGGTGTTCTATAATATGTCTGTATAGGAGCATTAACCACCCAGGTTGCATTGCTTTCAGTATGTAAACGACCTATACTGAGCCTACAGTGATCCTATTTTATTGCATCAGTCTTCTTTAAGCACTTGATTGTATCAGATTTAGGGTATGTGATGACATTTGTATCCCCTCTGGTGTCCACCCCTCTGATATTCTAGTCCTCTACCTCCGAACTGCATGTTTCGCTCCAGTTGTGTTATGTTAGACTTGTTGCGGATGCCAACCTACACACTTGACTGCCTTCAGAGTAGAGAGTTGAACAGTGGGGGTCAGCAGTGTGCATGAATCTCCAACTGCTGTGCCAAGTCATTATTTCATGCACTGCTTGCTTTGTAGGACTTGGCAACACTTAACACAGACCACTTATATAAGAACAGGCAGCATTTCACTCAAACTCCACACAAACTCAGCTAGTTTCCACATCATGCCTGAAGTTTCACGTGGGTTTTACAGAAGGGTTTTTAATGTGATGATGAGGCTGTAAAAACCATTGTGTGTTTGATGTTCAGGCCTCTATGTATCACTAGTTGACTCACAAAGGAGTATTGCAGTCTCATGGGTTAACCATTATAGAAAGCCTCTGGGCGTGAACATGCAGGCTTATTGCCTTTCTCTCCTTCTCTCTCTCTCTCCTTCTCTCTCCCACCTGTTTCTCGCATTCCTCACGGGGACTGACCCGTGTCCTCCAATCGGACCGAGTTTATCCGCTCTGTTACCGCGAGATTATCAAGACCTGAGCGCTGCTTCCTCTTGTGGTGATGGTCGTTTTTTACAAGACAGAAATGAACTAAGACATTCTGTCATTTGTAAATCCTGGCTGATGAGGAGTATTGGCAAAGTGAAAGCTATAGAATAAATGACCATTGAACTGTAATTAAAAGAGATCAGACATCAGAAAGTTGAGATGTAGATTGACTTAAAGACTGAGAATGAACAGCAGGCAGGCTGAAACGTTGTTTGTTTGTTAAAAGACCGAGGCAAACAAAACCCCCCAAAAAATGTGCCCTGTGGGGTTGGCTTTTCAAGATTCCTCCAAGCTTTCAAGCTGTTTTATTAAAACTTAACCATAAGAACTACAAAGCAATACAATAATCCCACTTTTATATAAAAGAAAGACGGAGATAATTATATATTTTACTCTGTAATTATCTTCAATCCATCTGGTGAATTGGCACAATGGTGTCATGTTCTCTGCGGTAGCCTGCTTGATCTCGACCACATTTGACCCACTTCAGCTTCTCCACACTGAGGATTAGAGCAAATATTCTCTCATCAAAGTTTTTTTTTCTCAGTCTTTTCTCGAGCAGGCAGTGTGGCTGAAGTGGTTCATAATTAGCTCAGGAAATCTCTGAAATGAACCCCAGAAATCTGGCCATTAGCTCAGGGATTGGTGCTTTATGTGTCTGGGGTAAGAGGTTTAGCCTAGCCCACTTTGCCGTGGCTTGGCCCACTTGTTGTGTTACTGCAGCCTCTGAAAACACACACACACACACACACACACACACACACACACACACACACACACACACACACACACACACACACACACACACACACACACACACCTCACCAGAAAACACAGACACTCCTGTGTTGAAGTTAATCCTGTTTTGATTTGACAGTAAGATGTGGGAGTGTATTTATTAATTAAAAACAGCAGGAGGAGGACTACCGGTGGAGGGGGGTTGTGTGTGTCTAAGTGTGTAGTTAAGTGTGTGAGCTAGATTTACTTTAATGAGACTGGTAGTGGTTGAGCTGTATCGATAAAAGCAGTGATTGTACCAGTTAGCTGAATTAAATCTGCAATTATTGGTCATGATGCTTGTGCCATTGGGAATTTATTTCGTTATTGTAAAAAAAAAGGTGCATTTTCACATCAGAATCTGACACAGCATTCACCTTTTAATGTGGCTTGTGGCCATGTATGATGGAAGCAGGTGAAAATGTAAAACATTCAAACCTTTATGATGTAGAAGGAGTTAAAGGAGGAACAAGAAAAGCATTGCATTTTTTTGAGAGCGAGAAAAAGATAGAAGTGGCAGGTGTTGACTGACAAATCTTTGTCCGTCACTGAGTTAGGAATTTGTATCCTTGGGGCAGTGTTCGAGAGTTTTCTCTGAAAGGTTGAGGAAAGGAAAGAAATGGTAAGAAAGATTGACTTAAGGAGTGTGTTCAACAGGGAGAGAGAGGGGAACATACTCTACATGTCCATTTCCAGGTGGCCTTTTTCTTTTAAAAGAAAGTGACGAGAGGATTGGACATGTCCTTTGAAAAAAGAACAGAATAGGGTGAAATGCAGTTTGACAGCCAGACTGAAATACAGAAGTAGCCTTCCTGACACATCACTAAAACACCTACCTTTTTCTTTTCAAATACCTCTGGTAGAAAATCAGCTTGTTTATTGTTCGTTATTTTAAATCACTCAACCTGAGAAGCAGCTTCTCACGATGGTTGTGGATCATAATTATCCCTGCGTTCAGCCTGTGATTGGAGGGGATTTCCTTTCTTCTTTAATGTTTCTGTGGTCTACAATTTAGCTGACAGCATCAGACAAATTAGTACTGAAAGATATATTTAGTTAATTACAAGTACTGACGGAAAGAAGAAGGCCAAAGACAGATTGTAATAGGGGGAAAGTGGAAAATACAAACACATTTAAAAAGTGTGAAAAATGCCAACAATTTCACAGAAACAATACAATATATCTAAGAGTATCCAAAATGTGTCACATAGTGGAGTATTTGATAAATTGTAATCTCAATGAATCAATCATACATATGTATTAACACCGTTTTTAATAGAATTGCTAGAACTTGCTCTCAAAAGAGCTTAATTTGTCACTCAAAAACCTTAATTTCACAAGCCATAAAAATGAAAATAAAAGTAAATGTAATTTGCTGTGACGAGGTAATAGTCATTGTCACACAATGACTAATTGGAGAGAATGATTCGTAATTTACTCAATACCAAGTTGAGGCAAATGTGAATTGACATTGATTGACAGGTGATATCTGGGAAGTGTGCAGAGTAAGACAGGGGACAGGTAAAGGCTTTTTGGGCAGTAGAGTGAGATAGAGAGCTGTGACCTCTGACCTCAGTGACCTGCAGTGATAACATCCCCTAACCTGGGCTTTTGTTCAGGTCCACGCTTGTTTAGTTTATGCTAACGCTTACATAGCCAGCAGTGGTCGGGGTTAAACGCTCCGACAACTAAACGGGATTAGCTCAGAATCTGGATTGCCTTGAAGAACCAAGAAGTTGAGAGGACACTTAAAGTGGACATCACCTCTTAGCTTTAGAGCTAATTTTAAAAGTATGCTGAAATGTTTTAGGTTTTGTAACACCAACCTAGGTTAGGCTAGGTTATGGCTGCTTCAATGGTTATAAATGCCACTGAGAGAAGTTTATCAAAGGTAAAAAAGGGTTAGGAGGTCAACTTTTCCTGTGGTTTTGGTATTAGAATGTCAGTTTAGCACAAGACAGTCAGACTGAGGAAAAGAAACATTTATTATGACACATTAAAACTTATACCGGCAGAAATACAGAAGAAGCAAGCGCCTCACTGTTACAGTAACCTGAGTGGAGTCACCTCTCTGCTGGAATATAAGAAACATGACCCCGGTGGCTTCAGGGGAAAATGTTTGAGGGACATCTTTTTTCTTTTCATAGAAGTTTACTGTGACTGAAAAACATTGTGCTGCTGTTTTTCGTAGTTAGAGAGGGCTGTAACTGAGTGAAGGGAAAAATCACACAATAGCCAATGGGTGTTAGTCAGTAACAAAGTGTCTCTGAGCAAGACACTGAAATCCTGTCTTCACAGTACATCTGCAAATAAGAGGGAAAACAGCCATGGAAATTAAATTTTTTGATGAAAAATAATCCAAATTCCGGTTGAAACAGCTGGAAAGTGAGAAAAGTGGAAAAGGATTTCCTCAAGGTCTCAAGTAGAGCTCTGGGTGTGAGACTGGACACCGGAAGGTTTCAGATTTGGAGCCTTATAAAAACCTCATATTCTCAACTGAAGTTTGATACATTTCTGTCTCTGATCTCCTCAGGGCCAATACTGTGACATCTGCAGCCAGGGCGAGAGCGATCGCGCCCACCCCATCACCAACGCCATCGACGGGACGGAGCGATGGTGGCAGAGCCCGCCTCTGTCCCGCAACACCGAGTTCAACGAGGTCAACGTCACCCTAGGACCTCGGACAGGTAGGACCCATTAAATATTCGTGCTGCTTTTACTCGATCTCTACTGTGTGTCATGCTCTCCCTGTACAGTATGTTTCACTCTTCTTCTACTGTTTTATTCTTCTTCTACAGTATTACAGTACGCTCTTCCTCTATAGTTTGTTCTGAAATGTCAGAATGTTTGAATTCTTTTGTGCAACACCATAAGTTTTGTAGTGAATTACCTTCTTTTTTATTGAAATGAACATGAAATATTACCACATCATTTAGAATTTTAAATTAACTTATTGAGCTTCAGATTTGACATCATCATCAAACCTTCAAGCTATTTATTTTAAGATTTATTTTTGGTACTTTTGCATTAATGACATGCAACATAATGCCCAGAGCTGGAATGAAACTGTTTAGATGGTGTGCTCTGTAAACATTCGGCTACAAAACTGTCCAGTCTACATTCTGGGTGATGTTGTGTTCTCTAGGATTGTTAAACTAGAAGTCACCATATTCTTTGAAAGGTTGGAAAATGTGCCTCTCAGGAATAATGCTAAGATGTTAAATTCAATCCCATTCAAAGAGTTATTTAACCATTGTGTGCTTGCACAATTAAACTACAAATGAGGCTGATTGGATTGCAGCCAAAGCCCCTTAACCAGTTCAGCCTTTCCCCCTCTGGTCAAAATAAATGTGAGCCCATGAAGTGGTTTAGTTTCTCAATGATAAATCAGCCTCCCACATCCCTGTGTCCTAAAAGAAAAACCAAGTGATTAACGCTTCAGTCTGATTTGATTTAGAGAAGTTGTTTTTGGCTGCGGCTTCTGTCTGCTGTACTAGTGAATATGACACACACACACACACAGATGTTCAGCACACACACTCAGGCACTCACACAGTACAGGAAAGCTTCACTCTGCCTCCACGTTGACCTTTCGGTGTTTTTTGAACGTTGCTCTTGAACAACCTTTTATGTTTCTCAATGCGACTCTTTTGTGCCAGGCTCTCCTGCTCGAGTGCCCTCCTCATTCAGCAGCACTGAGACATTCACTGTGTGTGTGTGTCCGGTCCGGTCTAGTGTGTGTGTGTGCACTTGACAAGAGTGTTTTCTGTCATGGCATTCAGTTTCCCCATCCCTCTTCCAGCTGTCCTCCCTATATCCTCTCTCTTCACCTCCTTCCCCCCTGCTTCTCCTCTCTTTTAAGGTTGAAGGTTTCGGTAGAGGAGCTCAGAGCTGTCGCTGTGTTCAGCTGGTAAAAGCTTTTATAAAGACAGCCATGCAAGCTACGTGCAGTGTTATTCTGGACAGGATTGAAAACCGTGTTATGTTTTGCTCTGCACTCTAAAATGTTGGAAATAAACAGCGATATTAGCATCTGTTGTTATATTGGCTAAATCAGTTTTTATAATGAAAATGCTTTTTTTTTTGCTGCATGTCTTTCGTGAAGAGGATTTCTCAAGGTTCAACTGAATTCAAAGAGAGTTTAAGAAGGACCAGACACTGATACCTGAAAGATATAAAGGTACTAATGGAACAAAACCAACTGATTTGCAGCATTATCTTTGATTCGATGCTACATGGCTGCTGTGTTGCCGGAAGAAGCTTTATCTTCATCTGTTAAAAAATGTTTACAGGTAACATTGCAACAAAATGTTTTTCTGGGTGGCATCGAGGCCTAAAACATAGCTTAAAGAAGAGAGGGAGAGAGAAAGGGGGGAAGGAGAGGAGGGGGAGGGTCTCTAGTTACCAGGTTGCCGTTTTGTCTTGAAAGAATGTAGGTGGGCTAAGGCCAGGGCTTACAAGAGGGTGTGTGTGTGTGTCAGGGCTCAGAGTGTGTTGAAGACCCCTATAAACACACACACACACACACACACACACACACACACACACCTACCTAACCCCCCTACCTCTGCTTGAATGAAAGAGAAAGAGGGGGAGAGATTGGAATGTCAGTTAACCTGTCTCAACCTGCAGAGGGGTATGCTTGTTACATTACCTCCAACTCTTCTCTCCCTCTCTCTCTCTCTCTCTCTCTCTCCCTCTCTCTCTCTCATTGGTGTAAACCCTATCATTTTTCCTCAGGAAAATTGGCCCCACTTTGCTAATTTTGCCATCAGGAAGGAGTGTGGTTGTGGGGATTGAACAAATCAAATGAACCAAGTTAATTAATGAGCTTTTGAGATCTTAGTTGGAGGACTCTGTTACATTTGACTAATTGTACCCTCTGTTTTCTAATTATTCTGCTAAGATTAGCATACAGAGTGGAATTGTTTTTCTTATCTAAATCCCAACAAAGAAGCTTATTTTGCATAAAATGTCAAACTGCTGCTTTAAGTTTATACATACTATTCTGGCCAGAAATATGAGCACACTAGTTGTTTCATTTTGACTCAGCTATACTGTTTGAAATGATTTCAATTTCAATGCAGAATACAATGTATGCAACTTCAGGGTAAAGGTTTGGGAAAGCCCTATTTGGTGTGGTAGAAATTGACTGCCCTGCACAAAGAGCGGATCTCAACCCCATCCAACACCTTGGGGATGAACTGGATTGTCAATGGTAAGCCGAACATCAGCTTTTGACCTCAAAGTGGCTGAACGGGCAAATCCCTGCAGCCAGGTTCAACATCTGAATGAAATCCTGATACCAGAAGAGAGGAGGAATAATGCCTGTAGATGCACAATGAAGAGTTCAGCAGTCAGAAATGAGTAAATGTGGGTGTCCATACTTTGCACCATGATATGCATCTTGAGGTTTTGAAGTTTCTGCATTTCTCTCTACTTAAATGCAACACTATGATGTTTTAAAACACTTAAACTACACCGGTGATAACATTAGTCTGAAGTGCTTTCAGGTCAATGCCGTTTCAGAATGGGAAGCAGCCTTGGAAGAAAAGAGCAGATCAGTTCACCATGATGTTTAATTAAGTTATCAGTAAATAAACGTAACTATCAGTACATTGGAGCGTTACTGCATCAGGTGTACCAAGCACAGACTGCAGCCCCCAACGCTCAGTTTATTAAACATATCTCACTGGAATCTGAAGACCGTCTGTGGTATCTTTAAAGAATGCTGCAGCTTAAATTACTTTTGCTAAATCTTTTCTAATTCCTTCTTCTTCTAACCTACTTTTTTATGTGTCAGACCTTTAAATAAGGTGTATCAGTTCACACACTTCTCCCTCTCCTCCTCCTCTCTTTCTATATCTGTAGCACTTATTTAGCATATCTTTAAGGATAACACACCGCCCGATATAGACCGTTTCTATCTCCTCCACCTTCCTGTCTTCTTTCTTCTGCTATCTCCTGCTCTCATACCTCTTCACCGTTATCCTCTTTCTCATTACTTCAGCTCTTTATCTTGCGAGTCCTTTTCCTGAAAAATGGGAACACACTCTCCTCTTCTGTCTCCCTCTTTTGTCTTCTATATTGACATCTTTCCATTTATGACACTATTTGAATGTTTCAGTTCAACTAAGACAAACAAAGACAATTCAAAACGCACACAGAGATTGTGCTACAAAATCTCTAAGCAATTAAACTTTCATAAAAATGTAGCAGATAATGCTTTTCAGGCTGTTATATTTTGATTTTCCTTATTTTCCTCCGTTTTGGATTAAAAACTGGTCAAAACAACATTCAAAGACACCTTTTTAGACTTTAAGAGATTTTCTTTTACCATTTTCTGAGATTTTATTGACCAAAAGATGAATCAAAAATGTAAATAACTGTTGCAGCCTTCATTTGGAAGCAACACATATTACAGTATCTCTTACTAGACGGAATAATCCAATGACCTCAGGTTAATTTGGCGCTACTCCACAAAAGAAATATTCCCAAGAAAATGGTTGATTCGCACCATTTTAATTTGAAATGCACAGGTGTCTTAAAAACATGACACATCACGATTTATAGTTGTAGTTTATATATATCTGCACACTGGGGATGTCAGGGAAGAAGGAGGGAGAACGAGATGGAGGAGGAAGGACAGCTACATGATGAACTGCAGGAGGAAAACATCTTATGAAGTCATATAGCTCGACACAAGTCACCATTGTCTTTACCTCGGCTGATGTGTGATCTTATCGCAATGTAATGTTGTTTTGTTTTCACTCTATGCAGAGATGTCATTCCTGAGGTACTTATAGTGGAAAGGATTCTGTAATCACAGGTAAAGGGGGAGGGGAGAGAGGGAGCAGATAAAGAGGTGGAGGAGGGGGATGGAGATGGAAAAAGCAAGGAGACCAATTGGAGAGGGAGAAGCCCAGCATGAAGGCAAGGTGAAACACAACTCCCAGGAAAAGTTTGAGGAGGCGGCGGAGGAGGGCTAGAACATGGGAAAGAGGAGGACAGGAAGGAGGGTTTAAGTGGAGAAGAAAAATGGAGGTGAAGAAGAGGAAGGAGAGTGAGGGCATGGAAAGAGGAGGGGAGGAGATGACAGAACAGGGGATGTTTGTCTATTTCAGCAGCCTATTATTAGAGACAATATAGGCTTGTGTGTGTGTCTCTCTGTCTGTGTGTGTGTTAGCATTTTCTCCAGGTGAGGTCTTCTATTTTCCATAATCCTCCCACCTTGAGTAAATCACACATGTCAAAGTCTTGCAGGGAGCTGTATTAGACTTTCTGTAATTCAAGGGATTTGAATTGTTAGTTTATCGCTGAAGATATCTAAAGGGAAAGTTCACAGAATATAAAAAAAATGGAGTGCACCACAATGATAACTCTGAGCCATTTCATTATTAAATTGGCAACTTTTCAATGCATGTTTGTCCTCCTTAGGAAAGAAAATATGCCCAAACCTTGGTCATAACATCAAGTGTTGCAAAATAGTGAAATATTGCAGATTTGCTCATTTATTCTAGCAATAATACAGAACCTAAATAGAGTAGATTAGTGAAGGCTGCAAGATTACAATGTGTCTCACCATCAAATGCCCTTAATTTCCTGGTGTGTTGGCAGGTTTCCCTACAGGACAAAGAAGGACAGAAACACACACACAAAAACAAACCCACACACGATGTTGAGGTAGCTCCTTTTGTTCGCCGTGCGTAAGAGCGAGCGCCGTGCCAACTGCCCCTGATTGACTGCTTCCTGCTTTTTGATGTGGTTTGAACGTCAGAGTTACCTTTTTAAATGTTCCAGCCGGCTTCAAAATGCAGGGTGGTGCGTTCAAGTGCAACTAAACAAAGGATTTGAGGCGATGCACGTCGTTCTATCAGTCAGTGAGATATACAAAGACCAGAAATAACTTCATGTTTCCTTAAGACAAACGGAAGACATCTTCAAAGACGCAACTAAGATCACATTCCTTGGTGAGCTTGGGCAATTATAAGATAAAGAAAAGTCCCCTCGGTCCAGCCCAGTATCTGTTTAATACAGAACATGTAATAAACTAACAGTCAGAAGTCTAATATCCCCGACATTTAAATGCTAACCACAGTTAAGCAGCAATAGACTATATCAAATAAATGGCGGATAATCTGTGAAGCCATTCATCATTTTTAAAGCCCAAACCAGGAAGTAACCCCTAACAGAGATGCATTATGGTGCGTCTGATAAATGGGAGTTTCTCCATTCACAAGGCTGAGTGGAACAAAAAGACAATTTCATGGATTACATCATAAAAATCCTGCCTGCCGGCCTGTTAGTGGACAGACTGCGGTCACTTCTGTGTGTGTGTGTGTGTGTGGGTGGGTGTGTGTGTGTGTGGCTTGCTGATTATAATCAGTGTGTCCTCTGCCAATTCTGCTATAAACGAGTGAGGAGCATGGGAACCATGGTGGTTTCTGTGGTTTGGCTCCCTACAGACCACTCCAGTGTTTTTGTTTTATTTGTTTTTTTACGCACACTTCAGGTGTGTGTGTGTGTGTGTGTGTGTGTGTGTGTGTGTGTGTGTGTGTCTGTGTGTGTGTGTGTGTGTGTGTGTGTGTGTGTGTGTGTGTGTGTGTGTGTGTGTGTGTGTGTGTGTGTGTGTGTGGAGCCTGTTTTACAACATCCAGTCAAGCACACAGCTCTTTAAAGGCGTGTGAGAATTTTCAAGATATTATCTCTTATTCGCCGTAATGTGTCTCCCAATTTTTTCTCCCTCGCATTGTAATCTCTCCGCTCATCTCTGCGACTCCCTTCAGCCACAAAGAAGGTTCTGTGGAGGGGATGACTGACACAGTAATGATGGAAATAAAAAAAGGGGGATAAAGATGGATCTGACAGGACATCAAATACTTCTCTATCATTCCTCTGTCACATTTTCTCCTGACTAAATTCTTTCTTCAGTCTCTCCCTGTTTAGAGTCTGTTCCAATAAATCCACTTACTGTAGATGTATTTAGGAATTAAAGAGGCCCTAGGCTTTTTGGGGTATTCCCTTTTCTGTAGTGTGTGATGTTTTGTGCACGTAAATGGTCTGCAAAGGCTAAAATCACAAAGTTCCCTCTGAAACGCCTCTATTGGACTTCTTCGTTTACTTCTGTAACAAAGTGACATCACTATCTAACACTTGCACCTCTATTGGCTAGTTCCAACACATTGTATGTGAGGCTAAGGGGTGGGACATATCTAAGCAGTTGACCAATCAAAACAGAGGCAGCCAGCTAACCAATCAGAGCAGACTGGGCTCTGGTTTCAGACAGAGGTTGAAAAGAGGTAGAAGGCAGAAGGAGAAAAATAAAGAGCTTTTTGAACATTAAATAATGTTTACATGTCACACTAGAGGCACACAATGCAAATACGAACCTGAAAATAAGTAAATGGGCCAAAGAAAAGGCAAAATGTAACAATTTGATAAATGTTTCGGCTTTCAGGACTTCTCTTGTGTGCGAACGGTTTTACATAAAGCAACACGTTGGTCATTTTGTAATTTTTCCTACTACTAATGTGCCACACTGAGAGCCACTATATAGGATTTAAATGTTGCCATCATCATTAAGTCTTTGAGAAAGTGATTTATTCCTGTGTCTTGTTCTGTAGCTGTACTTTCCTCGATGACTCACTCAACCACACATTTTAGTCAGATCTTTGATAGTGGCCCTCTTTCTATTTCTTGATATAAAACCTTTTGTCCTCTTTAGCTCCTTGGTTGTAATGTTGAGGGGTCAACAGTTGGAGTGATTCATCCTCCGTAATGACTTTTATTTCTGTCACCATGTACTCATTCCCCTGTTTTCCCGTCGGTCCCTCTCGCTCAGGGTTAAACGTTGCCTCTGAAACTGCTGTCCTCTCACACAAACGCTGACACATTTTTCAGTCATTCATTATGTGTACTGGGCAGGAAAATGAGCAGAGAGGGGGAGAAAGAGTTGCAGAGAGACAGCGAGAGAAAGAGAGAAAGTCTGACCTTAATAGGAGTGATTCAGTGTTGAGTGAAAAGAGAGAAAGGGGCAGGAGGGATAAAGTTGATGCCACTTCAAAACCAGAATAAAGGAGGGATGATGGATGGATGGAGGACGGGAGGATGGCTGGTTGTCCAAAATAGTTGGCTGATATTTCCGAGGTCGTTTTTAGCCGTCTGCTTCTGTATGTTGTAGCTGATTTCAGCGTGTTGATGTTGGAAGGTTACCACACCCTCACTGTGAGCTCCAGTTTGGTATTTTGATTAATTTAGATAAATGCAACATCCTAGTTTCCTGTAAGTTTTGCTCACTGTTTTCACAAGCAAGATGAATATACTTTCGGATGCTATATGACTGTACAGGGTCACTTATATTAGCTGAAATATAAATCAATATTTACGTGTTTCGGTCTTTGACCTTCTTTGGAGTTTGATGCTGTTTTATTTTTATTTGTACCTAGGAAAAATAGTTTTATGTTGACTTTTCTTCCTTTTTTACATCATTTTTAACTTAATATCTTCACTTTTGATTGATAGAAAAACTTTGCCAGCCTGAAAATTTAATTTTACTAGTTTAAAAATCCCGAAAACTAAGTGGTGTAAACCCCCAGAGGGTAAATGGAGGTGAAGCTGCAGAAATTCCTGGAGGAATGAAAAAATAAGATGGACAAGACGAGCCTTATTTACCCTAGACAGGGAAAATGTACCTTAACTGTATGAACCAAAAACAACGTAGAAGAAAAATAAGTTGGTAAGAAGTGAGACTAAAGTAACAGAGCTATGTGAGGGGGGAAGTGAGTAAAAGTGTAGGAGGAAGAAAAGGAGGAGGTGGAGTACAGGAAGGCGAGAGGGAAGTGGAGAAGATCCCCAGCTGTGGAAGACAGAATAAGAAGCCATTCATAGTCTAACTTTGATTGAAATGTCAAAGTGTGTGTGTGTGTGTGTGTGTGTGTGTGTGTGTGTGTGTGTGTGTGTGTGTGTGTGTGTGTGTGTGTGTGTAAAAGCTGAGGAAGTAATTATGAGAGGACGCCTCCCGCTCGTGTTCCTGCCCCTCATTGGTTTGTCTAATTGTCACCATGATCCCCCCCCGTGTTTAATGATTGACTTCTTCAACATCAATGGTTGACGTTTATTTGATTTGAGTCCTTAAAACCCGTCCCATGACTCTACACTTTCTTTTTATTTTGATGCTTTTGAGTGTATGTGTGTGAGTGTGAGTGTGAGTGTGAGTGTGAGTGTGAGTGTGAGTGTGAGTCTCTGTCATCATGCATGATGTGTGTTCCAACCTGTTGATCTGTCACAGGTCAAAGGTCATTACCGGGCTCTTCAGTTCCTACCTCCCTGCTGCTTTGAACCCCATGACCGGCCCTAACCAATTTGTACATACACATACACACACACACATACACATACACATACACATACACACACACACACACACACACACACACTCACTCTCTAATTTCTTCATTTATCTCTTACTGCACTCACTCCTGTTTCTGCCGGCTCATATTTTCCATCCACCTATCCTTTCTTCTCTCTCTTCTGCTGCCCTTCCATCTCCTCCTTTTATAGTTTTCAACCTCATCCCCTCCTTCTGTTCTCCCAGTAACTCAGTGGTATCACTGTGACGGACAGTTGGAGCTTCCACCTGTCCTGCTACTGGAGGGCAAAGAGCTGACGGAGATGGATAGAGGTGGATGGACTTGTAGGGAAAAGTGAACTCCAGTAATGGAAGACGTTAGAATGTTGACTCTACTCAATGAAAACAATCCAAAACATCAATGTTTCAAAAGAAGTAAAAGGGCTTGACTTTTAAAAGTTGCGGCTTTTTAGGAAGACAAACACCAGGAAGGCTCGGAAAATAAAACAGGAAATAGAATGCTAATTACTTTTCATTAGATTTACTACAACACAAACACTTGTAGAACATTTACATGATACAGATTTGGCTCATTTGCATAACTTTTGACAACCAGTTCTTCCTATGATAAGCAAAAATGCCAACCTTTACCTGGTTGCAGTTCAAAATAGGTGACAATTTGCTCCTTTTCCTGCTAATGTTTATGGTCTTAAATTGATTTTTTTGCGGGTTTAGAATGTGTGTTGGACAAATCAAGACATTTGAAGACGATAACTTATTATTGTACGCATTTTCCGACATAAAACATTATTTGGATTTAGAAATTTAAGTTTAAAGAGGATTAAAAAAGGTTGTCGGATACAGCCTGGTCCTTCGAGTATGTGTCTGTAGTTTATAAATGTGGCTTTTTGGATTGCCTCCCATGCTTCGTCATACTCTCCCATACTTTCAGAATCATATATGTAACCTATATTATACCGCTGCACACAACCTTTATGATTGGCTATAGGGGAGCTCTCCAACATGCCGGCTCTCTCCTCCAGACGAACTGACCCAGAACATGCACTGAGCTCAGTCACATTGTCTTGCGGTGTTTGCGCGCCCTTACAACCTCCTTTTGATGCAACAGCGGCCTGGGCCCTCCCAATGACTTTGCATTCAGAATACTTGTCAATGGGCCCTTTATCACACCATTGTGTCAGTGAGAGTGTTTGACCCATTCAGAGAGTCTGCCGAGAACAAACATGGAGGAAAACAGTTGGTTGTGAATACCGGTGAAGGGTCTTAGATTCTTGGACAGAGGAAATGAGTTTCAATGGGAAATTAATTAAAGAAGGAGATTCGATTGGTTAATCAGTCTCTTGAGGGCTATGCAAACAAACAGCATCAACATCTGTAACCCTTGTTGATGAGGTTTTGATTATCTAGTTTCAATTAAAAAAACTCCTACACTGAGAGAAAAATGTCCTGAAGAATTTCCTCGCTTTTTCTCTCAATGGATGTTGAGCTTTTTCAAGGTCCGGTCAAGCTGTTTACACATTCTCAGAGGGAAAAAACACATTACACCAACAACCTTCACATGAAGAGCCTTTAGCCAACTTTTACAGGGGATAAGGTTCGGAGTGACGAGGGGGACATACGGACTGTTTTTGTGAAGCCAGTTTTGTTTTGCCTAGCTTAGCACAGAGACCGGAGACGGGGTGAACAGCTAGCCTCCATCAAAAGAGGAAAACATGTGATTTCAACAGAGGTGGAATTGATTTAGTATTCAAGTTTTATCTTATAAGCTACTGTAGCAGGCTAGTCTCCAGCACCCTTAAAAATTACCTGGATTTTGTTCAAAATTGGCAAAGTTAAGTGGACATTTTTAGAAATCTTGGGAACGACTTCTAAGATGCTACGTATAGTCACTGAGAAAGCGGTTGTTGTTGTTGTTGTTGTTTGGAAATGTATAAACTATCTTGATGAAACCAACTGTGTCTAAATGTGTTAAGTAATGTTCACATTAAAAAGATACAATTGTGTAAAAAGGTTTTGCTATTTTTTAGGGAGATATGGTAGTAGCATCCCTCAGTATCAATCTTTGTGCTACGCTAAACAGATATTTTCAACAAGCTCTTTACTCAACCAACAACAGAACTCATTTTGTTACTCCTATCCAGCTAGTTGAAGCAAATACGCTTTTACCCCCAAGATGGCAGACTATTTATTTGTTAATATCGTGGATCCATAGATGAAATTATGATTCGGCAACAATCAAAACCAATTTTAATACTGGTCATCTTGTTCTAGATTATCTTGTTCAGTTGCAGTGTGTGAGGAGTGTGTGCTGCTTCTTCCACAGACAAAACCCAGACAGAAAAACACTTTCTATGCCAGGCTCGTCCTCCCAGAAGGACACCAGTGACTTTTGAGCGATTTTCTTCCTGCTCTGCCAAGCCAGACTAAGAATAGCTTGATGCTAATGTCCGCCCGCTATCACACAATGAGCTCATTTAGGGAGATAGAAAAACTGCAGTCAGATGGGATGCACTTATCTGTCGTACTGTGTTTACTATAAAACCTCCAATGACTTATTTATACACTTGAACATTCAGGACTCTTCTGATTTGAATTTGACACCCTGAAGAGAAACAGAAGCTTGTTTGGCTCGACAGAGATCCACACTTAGCTGCAGTTTTAGCATCTTTTCTTTGTATTTAAGTTAATCCTCCGTATTCATTCCAAGATTTGTTTTAATCATTGTTCTCCATTGTACGGAAGAAAAGATGAAGACACGTTGACCTTACATGATAAAATGTGAAGAAACCGAGCAAAAAAGCCACTGAATGTAAGAAGGAGAAGTGAAGTGGAGACAAAGAAAGGGGCTTGCCCTTGTTAATGTGACAGTAAATATTGACTTTAACCAAGTCAACCCCAGCAGACTGTTTGAGTTGCTTTGCTGGTGAATGACATGAAGGGGTGGGGGAGGAAGGCAATCAGAAAACAAAGGAAGTAGAAGTCAATGGGTTAAAGTTAATCTTTCTTTACATTTCTAATGATGAACATAAGTGAATCAGGTGCTCAGATTTAAATCAAAGATGTTCAATAATGGGATTCAATCCAGAGGAGGTTTTTGTCAAGATGTCAGGGATGTTTTATCTGGGATCAAACCATATTTTTCCTCTGTATGTTTTTCTCAAACAAGCAAGCATGTTGGTTATTTGGGATTTTTGTATTTTGATATGATGCCAAATGATGATTTGCCAATAAAGCACTAAGATAATAGGCGTAATGTAGTTTGATCACAGTGTCCAGACAGGGTTACAGATGTGTGTTGCAGGATGATGTTGTCCAATGAAGTGATCTTACTAAAATCAAGGAGTGTGTTTTTGATGAAGCGCTGCTGTTATTGTTCTGAATCTTGCCTTATAGTTGTGTAGCTGCAAGAATGTCTTCCTCCTCTTACAAACAGAGGAGTGGAGTGGGGGGTTGAGGGATGGGAGGAAGGGAAGGATGGCAAACAGTAGGGAGTGTTTTCCCATAGTTAAGTCATAAAACGGTGAATGGGAGTGGAACGGATATATGTGTGTGTCTGTGTTGTGGGGGTCGATTGGTTGTGGGGGTTGATATGTGCGTTGGTTGCATTTTACACATCATTTTAATGTCTCTTGATAGTATGGAGTTGAAATACAATATGTGAAGTATAAACAGTAAAAGGTTAGAAGAGTTACGACCAAAACCTTATTATTTTTCAAACAACATTCAAATATTTTCCTCAAAAATGTTAGAAATGATGCATCAATTTACAGACCAACTTACATTTTCTTATTTGAGTGTGTGCATGGCGTCATCCCTCTGTGTGTGTCCAGCGCATCGAGCCGATAAACGAGGCTTTGTCAGATTTCAGAGAGTGTGACAGACGGTGACGTGCTCCACAGGGTTAAGTCCACGTTTCAAACCTCATCACACTGAGAAGCTATGGTCACGACTTGAAAGAGAGTGGTGTGTGTGTGTGTGTGTGTGTGTGTGTGTGTGTGTGTGTGTGTGTGTGTGTGTGTGTGTGTGTGTGTGTGTGTGTGTGTGTGTGTGTGTGTGTGTGTGTGTGTGTGTGTGTGTGTGTGTGTGTGTGTGTGTGTGTGTGTGTGTGTGTGTGTGTGTGTGTGTGTGTTGGTGGATCTTATAGAAAGGAAGTCAGGAGTTGAACCTGCGACCCTGTGAACACGCCGGCCTTCAAAGCAGACAGATGCAGACATTTGTTCGTACTGACAGAGAGAGAGGTGTTTATTAACGACTGAGGGAAACAAGCTGAGAGCCGCACCAACTGGGACTGGTTCCATTGAAGCCAACAGCTGGCAAGCCTCAGCACTCCCCATTAACATTCAGCCGTACACTGTGACACATACTGGGAATGCTTGGCGTGGTGGAGAACATTTCTGTCTGTCTGCTTGATGGCGGCCGTACTGTACGCACCGAATGACAGACTCGCTAGTATCTATATAGCTGGTGTAGTCAATAAAAGAGTCGTTAAGTTTTATTGGGACAAAACCCGCTGGGCCGGTGTAATGACCTTGTTCACAGCAGACAATTAGACGGGTCACTGCAGGAAAAGCACAGGTGTAATTAATAACAAGGCTACATGCCATTGAGTTTTTGTGAGTTTCAGAGCCCTTGCACTGTTCATGCTGTTCAAGCCATCTCTTATGTAGGAGGCAACACCTGCATCTCGGCTGTTATGACAGCCCCTTAGTTAGTGTTAAGTCCCAGCCAGCTCCTGACCATAACCCTCAACCTCTCTGCAGACGGGGAGTGGGGAGGTCAGGGTAACTTATTTAGTGCAACCCTTGTGTTTTTCCAAATAATTCCAACAGCCAATTAGTTTAGAAAAAGAAAACCTTTGCTGGATTTTATTTTATTACTGTATTTATGAAACTTAAAGGCCCCTTGAGTAGGATTTGTCAGAAGTTTGTTTGGTGCTTTAATCGCCATATTTGTAGTTCCTTCTTGGATGCGTGATTTTGATCTTCCACCTGGTCGCTATGTTCATACTGTGTTATATATTTTGGGGTAAGAACTGATTTCACCTCATCTGTATTTTGATTAATTGATAAAGCAATATATGGGTTTATGTTGCATTGACAAGACATATTACTACCATCTTGACTGGATCTGTAATCCATCATTAGGATGACCTGTACTCCCCCCTTTTCTCTCCCTTATCTCTCCTCCTTCTCCTCCCTTTTTTCACTAATTATGGAATATGCCCCAGCTGTCTGTTATAATAAGGGGCGGAGGGAACACATGAAAGTGGGAGTGGAAGAAGAAGAAAGTCAAGGTCACAGGAGAGGACACCTCCCTTCCTTCTCCCTTTCACCCCCTTTCTTGGCTGATTCATATTTTTAATAAGTGCCTTTTTCATCTCACATAGTTCCTGTGCTTTTTATACTTCAGTTTGCGCTCATTTTGAAAATGTTCAGGCTCATTTTTCATGGTGAATTTAAGGCTTATTTTATTTCCCCCTGTCTATCTGCTGATGTCAGCTGACTAGACATGTGGGGGAGTTGAGAAGGCCCTGAACTTGGTTAACTATCCGTGTCTCTGTAGGGTTATCTGTTGCTTTGAACCTTTTGCTTTCACAAACATCTTCTTTAATGATGCAAGCAATAAAACTCATACTGAAATACTGCATCACCAGTGATGCTACAAATAGTTCAGCTGATCTTTTAAAAGGGCTCTCTGTGGCCCATTAATGATCCTTCAGTGAGATTACTTGTTGTACTGATTTGAACTAGAAGAACACAATGATTTAGAAGTGAATACAAGCGTGCGGACGTATTCAGAAGGGATGATTTATGAAGGTGAAGCCTCCTGTGCAGTGGTGTTGAATAGAGAGAGAGTGATGCTAATAGTTGAGGAACACATTGTATTTAAACATTACGTTGAGGGTATTTCGCCCTGTTTCACACCTCCTTTGGACCCACAATCCTTCAGTCCCGAAAAAACTATCTGCCAGCAAAGTACTGAGAATCACAAACACACATGATTGTGTTTGTGCTCACTCCATCGACCAAAATTATCAACCCCAACTTCATGCCTAAAAACCTTCATTGGACGTTGGATGAGGGGTGTCTCACACTGAAAATCCATCCTTCACTCTGACTTCATGCCGTGATAGGTTACTTTTGCAGAGTTGGTATAGGATCGAGGTTTAAAATTCTCTTAACTAACTATTCTTTTCATTGTTAAAAAAAACAACTTTATTTTTCGTTTATTTGAACTACTGAGTACAACACAATGCATGTCTTCCAGGAGAGAAAGTCTGAAAATATTCGCTATAATCCCCATAGTTATTCTAAACCAAGCCTAATTCTAACTTAAAATTACAAACCACTTCTTACATTTCTTCCTGATATTTGAAGTTTACACGACCAGCTTTTACTGTCAAAGACTGTTTAGGCATATAAGGAATGTGTCCCTGAAGCAAGGACCGGACAAAATGTACTTAGTCTCAAGGTATCAAACCCACAAAGACAGAAGTTCAATACACACACATATGCATACACACACAAACCCACACACACTTTGCAGGAGTTTCCACATCCTGGGGGGATGTTGAACTGTCAGACAGATTTTTGGAACAAGGCATCAATCTGTCGAGGAACCCGGAGGACAAACTGTTGCTTCAGGGCCCCCTCTATCTGTTCCACCTCCACCCCCCACCCCTCCTTCACTCTGCTACTTATTCCCTCGTTGATTCATGGACAGTTAAGATGTAAAAGAGTCAGTATATGTAAAAATATTCATCTTAAATCTTAGATATGTTTTGATTCCTAAGCATCAAACCTGCAATAAAATGCAGATACAAAAACAAGCATAAAACAGCAGCAGTACGGGTGTGATCTTTTTATCCCTCACCCTCCTTTCCTTTCATTCTCTTCCACCCTTCCTCTCTCGTCATCCTTGTCTGCTCTGATAAGTTTTCTCTAAGAGAACCTTATGTCACCATTTCCATTACAGGAGTCAATCTCTCTTATCTCTCCTCGCCATTCTCCCCGTGTTTTTTTCCCGTCTGCTTTTCTTTTCTCAATAGTCTTCATTGTCTCTCGGCTCTCACCCTCATCCTACTTTCTAAAACTGTGTTCCCTATGAAGCTGGGAACTCAGAAATTCCCAGGGCCTTCTAGTTTCCAGTTTGGAAAATCCAGATATCATATCAATCTGAAGCATTCCCTATGCTAGTGTTTCGATGCAATATAAAGGATAGAGCATTAGCAATTATGGGGTTTGCTTCTAAACTATATTGTATTCCTTTTTTTTCCCGCCCTTTTTTTTAAACAATGCATCAATGAAGATGATTTCTTAACTAATTACCATTTTAAGTATGACTTAGCATCGAGTTAAGTTGATGTTTTTCTAATAGTTACAAGATAAATGGCATTTAGTATAGATTTCTGTGTCGATTTGTCTTGCTTTGATGAACATTCTTCAGAGGTATTAAATGTAATTTAAGGCTTAAAAACAAAGAGCATGATTTGAGTCAAAATACCGCTCTGCTTTCCAACGACATCTTCTATCTTGATGGGTCATGCCATAGCGTTTTTCCAGCGGGAAGTCAATATTTCCGAGTATGTGACATCCCTGGAAGGCAATACATCACCATGTCTTAAACCAGCTTTTCTTTTCCTGCCCTGACATGTCGGAGATGGTATACACGGGGTATGTGCAGGAGCTTTAATGCTGTGTAAACCAGCATGAAAATGGAAAGACAAAGATTGTGTGTGTGTGTGTGTGTGTGTGTGTGTGTGTGTGTGTGTGTGTGTGTGTGTGTGTGTGTGTGTGTGTGTGTGTGTGTGTGTGTGTGTGTGTGTGTGTGTGTGTGTGTGTGTGTGTGTGTGTGTAATCTTAACATTTCTGAAGAGTTTTAGAAACACTGAGATCACCGGCTGAGCGTGTATGGACCGGCTGATGAATGTATGGCTGTTTTTAAAAGGTGTGAAGGTGCAGATTTTCTCTGTACATCTTTTGCCTTTGGGCTGCGAATTGCCACCTGGAGAACCATGTAGTTGGATATGGAGGTGGTTATTGGGAGTATGCAAGCTGTTATTAGGTACAGTTCTGTTAAAGTTTCAGATGGGGTTACTCTACCTTAATTTGCAGGCGTGTAGATGATGTGTACTTCCAGGTGACAACTTGTTTCTTTTTGGGAAACAAGTAGCTAGCTAAATTCTGAGAATGCTATCTAAGGAATTTGAGTTTATGCCCCGTTTTCTCTCGCAGTTAAGATCACAGTAGCTGATAATAAAGTAACTTACGGAAGGCTTTACAGGTCAATTAGCTTTTGGCTAAACGTGACATTTACAGCTTTACATTTGGGATGTACCCGCCCTTAGCCTGAAGCTAACTGAACCCCACTTCAGACCAGGCTTATCTCTGCTATTCGAACATTATTTATCTCTGTCAGGACTGTAAGACCTGGGTGAAGATTGATGAATACAGTAATAGATGGGCTTACAGGCAGCAAATGTGATAAAATGTCAGCTTTGATGGAGCGTTACAGAAGGAAAATTGGACAGTGGGGTATCCTGACAAAGTGTCCATCAAACCGCAATAAAGAGCAGATGGTTCGCCGAAATACTGATATGTTGCAAAGGGTTAGAGTAAGGGTTACAGAGTAGTGTTGTGACATAAAGTGCATCTTACAACTACTTGCCTCTGTCAAGAAACCAACAGTTTGAAAATTGTGCATATCGTCTACCACTCAAGACACTTTGTGTGAACTCTGTTTCAAGCACTGTGAACTCTTAGCTCCTTCCCACCAATCCTGTAAATCTCACTTGTGTCTGAGGATAAATCACCCCACCGTGGAACAGTCACAGCTTCTGCTTTGATAGACACAGTATCATTTTCACCCCTTTTATAACTGAACCAGACACACTTTAAGAGGCGTCATGTTTTAAACTGGGAAACCTGTCTGAAACTGTCAGAACATTTTCTCATTGAAACCTTAGAGGAGCTCTGAGAGTCGTCCCTCAGGAATCTCTGTCAAGAATTCTGTCCTGGGATTCAGAAGGAAGAGTCGACGGACATTCCCGAACCCCTGGAGAGAGGAGGAGATAAAGGGGCAGTTTAGACGCCCTCAAGCTACGAAGGTCATACAATTCCTCCAATGTTAATATTCTCCATGCAACAAATTTAAAGGTTTTTGAATGCTGGTGAACATTTTGGTTTTTCCTTCTTCAAATGGCACTTGCATATGAAAAGAGTCACACTTAGACTGACTTTTTTTGTCCGTTGAGGCAAGAATCACGCTGACCAACAAGGTTAAGATGCCACTGAAATCTCCTGCCATAAGCATCATTTAATTACAAGAATGGAAATGATCTTTACATCTTCATGGTGAACTGCCTCAACTCGTTTTTGAATGAACGAAAGATAGGAACAAAAAATAAAAGTGAAAGAGAGGTATAGATGAATTCATGTTCAGGGAGGATTAGGGGAAAAAAAGGGGTTCAAGGGAGACACTGAGATTGACTAGGAATGTGAGGAATGACCTTCAATCTCTGGGAGCTACACACACACACACACACACACACACACACACACACACACACACACACACACACACACACACACACACACACACACACACACACACACACACACACACACACACACACACCAGAGAGATACACTGATGCAAGAAGGGAATCATCTTTTTACGTTTTTTTCTGCAGAGTATTGTGTGTGTGTGTGTGTGTGTGTGTGTGTGTGTGTGTGTGTGTGTGTGTGTGTGTGTGTGTGTGTGTGTGCGTGTGCGTGTGCGTGTGCGTGCGCGTGTGCGTGTGTGTGAGAGAGAGATATGAGCAGCTGCTCCTCGGTCTGGCACCCCTGGATCCGTCTGCAGAGAGGGAGTGAGACAGATTGACTGACAGATAGTAAGAAGACTCAGTGGATACAGAATGGATTTTATGAAGACATTTAGATTTTACATTTCACATCCTGTTTATGATTAAAATTCATACAATCCATGGACACATCTTCAATATCATTTCCAGATAGCTGCCGAAAACCGCTTTAAGCTTGAAAGGGTCAAGGTTTTTCGTTTCTGCTTGACTTAACCTTCCCTAGATTCCAAATTGATCATCAAAAATATGACCGCTGGGGGTATGTGTGTATCGCCATGCTTTATAAAAAAAAGCATGTTGCGTGCAAGTAGAAACACTTAAGACTACAGAATGATCCTTTAAACCCGCTCCACACACTGACAGATGCAGCTGCAGCTCAGCTTCTCATTTGCTGCTCTGCCAAAGTTTCCGCAGTCCTGTCTCGTATCAACCTCACACACTGGGTCTCTCTTCTGACGCCCACAAGACGCCGGAATAATCTGCCCATCCGCCTGGCTTACTGCGGGGAAATGTCTCACACGCGTCTCCACACACACACACACACACACACACACACACGCACACACACACGCACACACACACTCAAACACTCACAGTAGAAGTTGGCACCGTCAGATCACGTAGTCGGTGGGACTGAAGCAGCGTGTTAGCTCTGATTAGAGACACTTTTCCTTTCATGATATGAGCTTTGAGAGCTCAGTGTGGATTGATTCTAGCTCATTTACAGTCCATTTTATTCTACATTTGTACAGATATTAGTACTCAAATTAATAGTCCAGTAATACCCATGTGTTGACTGACTGAAAAGGCATGTTTGATACTGTTATTATTTATGTTGTACTTGTTCAATAAAAGGTTTCGAAACCGGACAGAGATGACATGAGATCATGGTGTCTCCGCTCTATTTTTTCTCTGCAGGGTCTCCTCCTTCCCTGCCTCCCTCCCTCCTTTCTCCCTGCCTCTCTCATCACTCCTTCCTTCCCTCTGTCCCTTTATTGTCTGTCTCCCTTTGTATCTCCATGGTTACCTGACACACCGGGAATGTGGTGCCACCGAGGAATGTGTACAATTATTAAACAAGCCAGGGGCCAGACACACACACACACACACACCTGCATTCCTCAGACCTATATGAACTGTACTGTATATGAACGCATACCTTTCTTAGTTTGAGTAAATATTTATAATTTAATTGTTGACATTGCTTTGGTCATCTAAGCTACCAAAAGTCACTCTAAATAGAAAAGCTGCATCAGGTTAAATGATCTAATACTAGGCCATGAATATTAGATGTTCATTGTCCCATTTTTAGCAACAGCAAACATCTCAACTCCTTATTACATTTGACGTTTATGAGTATGATGAGTTCACTAATAAACGTCAGTAACTCTCAGTGATATAGAGGCAGTCACGCACGTTACATTGCAGACCGTAAACCCTGGGTCACTCCACTTCAGGTTTCCTAACCAGCCTTCTGAAAATGTTCACCTCTCCACAGTTTTTAAGGAAAGCTGTTCTGAGCTATTTCTCTCTGAAGGTATATGATGAGCTAATACTTGTGTCTTTTGTTGGCTTTCTGAGTGCTCTTTTAGTACCATGTCCACCCTTTATAGGAGACAAAGTGGTTTTTGAGACGTCTTGAAGATCTCTCTTAGTCATAACTGTAATTAAGCATTAACATGTGTTTCCATTAGTTTCTCTCCCCTGAGTTTAACCTGTTGCAGCCTGCAGGTTGTTACAACCGTCTGATGGGTGGGATCGACAGGCTGCCACTAATCCATGAATCATGAGTAGGCCTGTGTGTGTGTGGAGGAAAAAGGGGGTCAGCACAAACCTTTTGTTGAATGTGTGTTAATGTGTGTGTGTTTAGACCAGGCAACAGACTGACTCCCACTGAGACCTGGAGACAGACCGCTGATAGGGTGAGAGATTAGTAGAGCGGTTTAATTTGCACTTTATTCGGGTTTGAGGTGAAAACTCCACATTAAAAATAACAAATATGCTATTTTTGCATGAAAAATGACTTCTATTGATTGAATATTCAAATCATTCGACTACATTTTGCAGCTCTAATGCTTGTGATTATTTATTTCACAATCTCTTTATATTTTAGACCATTTCTAACACTTTCTTATGCAGAAATGTTGAGTCTCTTCTATAAAGCCCCTCAAAAATGAAAGTAAATTAATAATTAAGTAAATATAATTTCCTATTTCTTAGCCTGTTTAACTGTAGATAGCTTTCTGACTAAAGTTCATTCATGCATGCAAGTAGGACTTTTAAACTAGCTGTAAACGCGTGGCACATGAACGATTAGATAAAGAAAATGACAATTCTGCAAGTGTAAGTAAAGTGGACCATTATTATCAAAAGCTGCATGAAGCAAAGGACAAAGTTAGTTTGGCTGAAACACCAGGCTCCCTTCCTGTGGCTCAACTATAAAACATGATATAATGGCCGTTAGAGGCTGCCATGTCTTCTTGATGAATGTCGTGGTGCAGCTCTGAAGTTCACCTGATTTCTCTGCATGTTCAGTCGTGTGTTTCCAGTTAGAGATGTCTGTGGTTCAAAGGATGGGTTCTGAACCTCAGGTGCTCCCCGAGCCGGTCAAACTTTAACCCTGGAATCAGAGGAATTCTTTTGGACTTCTCTTTCAATGACTTTTTGCCCCGAGGCATCGCTTTCTGTTTCCTGTCCTCTTAGATCTCCCTCATACACAAAGACATATGTGCTTAGATCCACAGTATTGTTTCTGTTTGAAGAATCAGCTTTCTTAAAATGGACAGTTTCATATAAGTCTCTACCGACTGCTTTCTGTTTTTTTGTTTACAGCTGTTATACACATGCTGACATAACTTTTGGATACTTACTTTTTACTCATAGACACAAAAGCGAGCAGAGTAGAGAAATAAATTGCAGACTTGTGAATAGAAACGTCTCTTTTTGACAAATAATGCGGGGAATATCTGTTTTGAAAGTCGCAGTGTGGTAATATTATGACACAAACAAAGCTCTTCATGGTCCTTGTGTTCGGAATAACAGAAGAAGAATTGTTGGACGGATGGAGATGGATTGATGAACTTGAGTTTGTTCTCCTGTAAACAAATTAAAAGATTACCTGTCCCCCTCCCCCGCTCATTCATCAGCCTGAAACACACACTTGTGGCATTCCTTGTTAATGGACCGATACTGGTATTTGCAAGTTTGTGTATTTGTATATGTGTGTAAGTGTGTTGTGTGTGTGTGTGTGATGTCATCACCTCTGCCTGTCAGAAGGAGCAATAGAGGAGACTTTAAGCAAAACTCTAATGATGGATCATCAAAGTGTGTGTGTGTTTGTGCTGCTAAAGTGAGAGAAAGTCCAGGTAAAAGTTGGACTTCTAGTAATGTGAACAAAAAAGTACGAAAAGTTGGATTTGAATCCACAATTCCAAACTTTTCCCTCTCAAATTATGGCCCTTGAGCATTGGAGATCTAATGTTATCGAATATTTCAACTTTTCTTTAATGGCTTCATATGTACACACGGGAAAAACACTTTCAAGGTGGAAAGAAAAATGAGTCGAAAGGAGAAAATGATTGGGCGAGAAATTCAAATGACACGTACCATTACCTGAAATCTCTCAAGTAATGATTTCATGAAAACACTTTAAGAACAGAATATGTATCCCTTTCGTATTTTCAAGCCATAAAACCACATAGTCACAATGCCCCCCCCCTCTCTCTCTACAGCTGTCATCTATCAAATTAAAAGACAAAGAATGCCTCCCTAGAAAGCTAATTCTCAACAAATCCCTGGTGGTGTCGGAGCTTTGAAATAACCTGAAGTGTTTCACTGCTTCCTCCCTGTGGGTCAAATGTCACGCTGTCTTGTTAAACACGTCATGTATGTAACATGTCATGACCTGCAGTGTGTTCTGAAAAGCAACAGTCTTCTGATCCTTTGTGAAGGTGGAACATAATCCTGTTTTTCAAGGATCTGTTTGGAGTTTAGAGTTGGAAATGTTGATGCATTGTCCCTATCCGGGAACCTTAAATAACATATATTTCAGATTTCACGAACGGGGAACAACAACAGCTCCTGGTAAAGACTTAAAGGAGATTATAATTTATGGTTTTAATCTGAGGTGAGAAAAACCTTTATGGTCAACTGTGGATGAGCCGATTAGACTTCAAAAATTCAAAGGTCAAGCACCTCTCATCCGTCCCATTCTCGTGAATGAGAGATCTCAGTAACACCATAGAGGTTTCCAAATGTGACACTTAATGTCTAACTACCTCATTAGATTTTATTGAATTATTGGACTACATTTAAGTTGTCATAGGTTTGGAATTCTGGGATATTGATGTCATTATCACTCGCATGTCTAATAGGATAAAATGATTCAGTTATGACAGTTTGGAGAGATACATGGATGTAAACTGCATCTTGAAAGTTTGGCGAAGGCATTCATATGCAAAGCCGTCACCCCCTAGATATTGTCCTTGTTTATTTTTTTAATTGATGGATTAAAATTGTTTCAAACAGCTAAATGTTTAGTAGAAAATGTTGAAAATCATGGGATGATTTGTCCTCACTCTGAATCAAGACATGATGACGCAACCCAAGAAAAACTTGAATAATGACCATGTTATTGCAGATTTATGTAAACTCAATGACTCAAAACTGAGCTCTCAACACTCCAACACACACACACAGATGTAACAAATGGAGGTGATTGTGATTAGCCCTGATATTATTATGTGCGTCATGGTGTTATTTCAGTGTGTTCTGTTTCACCTGGGGAGCGATTTCAAGGTCCGACAGACAAAACAGTGCAGCTGAACTCCTCTGTGCTCAGGAGAGCAGTTTGTCATCGCCGTCTGTCTAGCTTCAGGAAATGAATGAGGGATGACAAGTGAAAGAGAGGAGGCTGAAACCTGAGAGTGTGATGGAGCTGCATCTGGTGCTCATTACTGACAGGAATCGGCTTTCTGATAATAACATACATGTAACAGGACAGATCAGATCAGACGTACTGTAGTGTTCGACGTGACTCGGGCTGGGAGACGTCTCTCAGGTCAACTGATGAGGTCACTGTGACTGCTGGCTGAGTTCATTAGAGGCTGGGAGTCTTTTGCTCGTTCACCGCAATTGATTTTGATTAGCTCAGGTTGTTTTGTCCTCACTTTACCCATTTTTACCGCTTCATTTCCTTTCATTTCCATTCATTTCCTATCCTGTACTTCCTTTTCCTGTCTCTTTATTTGTCCCTTTAATTTCCTGTTTTTTCCGATTTACATTTTTTATCTTATGTGTTTCTCTAGTTTCATGTCTTGTCATTTCCTTACTCTCCCTTTTTAGTTTATTTTCACATCTTTTCCTTTCATATACCCTATTTGTTTGTTTTCGTTCCTCTTCATTATTAAACCTTAACTTTACTCTTTGTGTCTGTGAATGCTCATGACCTTCATTTCAAATCCATAAATGTATTTCTCTTTATTACCAATCAGTTGTGGCTAGTGTTTTCCACTTTATCGACTGTAAGGAAAAGGATAATATGCAGATTTTAAATGAGGAAGGTAGGAATATTGGCACACGAAAGATATTTGAACATTTGTGCTCCTGCTGGTGTGGGATGTGGTTCTTTTTTTAACTCACAGGCCTTTTTTCTGATGGTTAAGTTATAAATACTTTTCTTGCGTATTGTTTGGTCCTCTTATATTTCCTCTTTTTCTCTAAACAAATATATATAATATAAATGTGTTTGGATATGTCAGTAACCTGAATTTCTTCCTCTCTGTTTCACTGCAGGTCTTCCATGTGGCCTACGTGTTGATTAAGTTCGCTAACTCTCCCCGTCCTGACCTCTGGGTTCTGGAGAAATCCGTGGACTTTGGGCAGACCTACCAACCCTGGCAGTACTTTGCATGTGAGTACACACACACACACACACACACACACACACACACACACACACACACACACACACACACACACACACACACACACACACACACACACACACAAATATCTCTATACATCCATGTGTGTACCTCCAGATGTTTGGTCACTTGGAGCAAACAGAGTCAAATTCCATCAGCATCACTTCATGCTTACCTAACGCCCACCCCCCACCCCCCCAGGGGTTCTTCTTAATTTTCCCTCTAATCTCCGAGTTAAACAGCAGCCTCGAGGGCAGGCGGCTGATTGGTCGGTTGGTTTGGTGGTCAGGGTATGGTGGGGAGGGGTTGGTCATTACATCCTAGAGCTGCCAGCTGATTGGCTGTGGCTGCTTTCAGTCTGCAGGGGAATTCCAGGCATGTCTGCCAACAGGCCGCAGCTTGATGCTCACCTGAGAAGAAGTCTGCCTCACGTGTGTATGTGTGGGTTTGTGTGTGTATGTGTGAGTTTGTGTGTGTGTGTGTGTGTGTGTGTGTCTGTGTCTGTGTCTGTGTGTCTGTCTGTGTGTCTGTCTTGGTGTGTGTGTGGGGAGGGCATCAATAGGCATTATTAGAAACTACTCCAGGTGTAGCAGATGGCAGACAAATTAGATGTTCAAAGTTTGATGGAGAACTTTAACCTGAAATTCTTCACCATACAGTCGGTGCTCTTCACTTTTAAGATGACAGATCTCCACCGCTTGTTCTCAGATAGCTGGTGTATACATTACTGCCTGCATGCTACTGTATATGCCATTATACTCACAAAGACTCACTGTCTGTTTGTTAAATGATTTCCAAACCAGATCGAGAAGCATGCGAGTTGTTGTAGATCGGGAAATTGCCTGCAGATAAAGTAAAAAGCAAATATCTGCAGCCCACAGTCCGGACTAGTTTCAGGTCGCTTTGATGGAAGATCGTGCCGGAAAGATTAAACGTATTAGAATATGATATACATTTTGCTTTTAGGTTAAAATGTTCCAAGGTAGCCAAACATTCTTCACCCAGAAGCTTTCTAAAAAGTGGCGAGATGGTTACCGGGCTTATGACGAACCGTTGACAGACACTGACCATCAGCTGACCTGAACATCAAAAATGGAGATAATATGCACCCCCAAAATCCAATTACATCTGGTCGCCCTATATACTGTAGGTTGGAGCCAGGTAGCAATTAGTCCTGTGGAGCCAGAACAGCACCGAGTGTGAGATCATCTCCTGACTGCTGAGGAAATTCTCCTTTTGAAGTTTTTTTAATCTTAAGGTTTGTTTAATCACTTGGTTAGATAGAGTCATTAACCTCTGATAAAGTGTTCAGCCATACTGTAGAGATTATTTTTTACAAGTGATATAACACACTGTGTGTGTGTGTGTGTGTGTGTGTGTGTGTGTGTGTGTGTGTACAGTAAACAGTACAGAGTAAATTAGTGTTGGCCTCAAAGCTGTAAATCTTGGAGCTATTTCACAGTTTGAACTGCTGCAGCTGTTAACTGCACACACACACACACACACACACACACACACACACACACACACACACACACACACACACACACACACACACACACACACACAGTCCCTCTCTCTAATAGGGGTGGATCTTGACATTATAAAATCAGCCTTCCCTCCCCCTTATTTTTGGTTTCATTTTCACTCTACTTCTGTGTCAAGGACACATCGGAGATAAAGTGAAACGACTCTGGGAATGTGCTTAGTGATTTCATCAAGAAACAATGTGACTTAAACCAGCTGAAGTCTCAAACTCACACACACTTTTACAACTGTAGTTTTTCTTACAGCGAGATTGACCAGCTAACGTTTATAGAATGAAATGAAATGAATTGAAACAAACTTTCATTGAGATTAAATCAAATGTTTTGACTTAACGCTGGTAATATGAAATTCAATAGGCTAATAATGTGTGGATTGTAACATTTAATTATTTGGACCAGTGATTTAACATCAAATGAGTCCCCCTACAATTTTGATATTTTTTAAGTAATTTTTTTGAGAAAGAAATAAGGTTTTAGTGATAGTTATTATTTGTGATGTATTTCCTTAAAATATCACATCATTTAAGATTTGATTTTTTTATATCTGTATATCATTCTTTTTAGAGTTTGTGACATTTTTATTTGGTTTCTTTCTATCTTCCATTATTAATAAATGAATCCAAATACAATCTGCAGTCTCTACATTTATTTTCAGTGTAAGGTGATGAAGATGTATTCCAGCTGTTGTGAAGCTGAACATGCAGCTGGGTTATATTTAAGGGAGGACTAAAATACAGACCTCTACCGATCAGAGACCCTCCTCTAATTATCACGCTGAGACTCGTCATTAAAATGCCTCAAGAAGGTTCACACTGCTCACTGTAACATGGCGGGATGTTCACACGTTTGCAAATACGGGGTTAAGACTGATTACAAGCTTCTCTTTTCTATCTCCCCCTTTCTCTGCCTCTCTCTCATCTGTGTGCATGCGTGTGCGTGTGCGCGTGTGTGTAGCCTCCAAGAGAGACTGTATTGAGCGTTTTGGACAGAGGACCATCGAGAGGATCAGCAATGATAATGACGTCATCTGCACCACTGAATACTCCCGTATAGTCCCGCTGGAGAATGGAGAGGTGAGTGTGTGTTTGTGTGAAAGGGCTTCAAATATAGATTATTTTGTTGCCACGGTATCACATTATGAATACTTTATGTTGGATTTGGACGATCCAAGGCTGTAAACTCTGTATTTCCACACGTTCTGCTCAGCTGATAAGAGTCCATGTCCTCCTCTCCCAGGTCGTGGTGTCCTTGGTGAACGGTCGCCCCGGGGCCATGAACTTCTCCTACTCTCCCGTCCTGAGGGACTTCACCAAGGCCACTAACATCAAGCTGCGCTTCCTGAGGACCAACACGCTGCTGGGACACCTGATGGGCAAGGCGCTGCGCGACCCCACTGTCACCCGCAGGGTAAAAAAACATGACAAATTAGGACTGATATGTTGGTGTCCTATATTTCAAAATAAATCACTGATAAAAGGGAATAGCTTCTTCCACATTAAAGTGGGTCCAAAAAAAGAGTCGAATTCATACATTTATATCAAAAATATGTTGTTATACATTTACATTTTTAAATTCCAGCTTCAACTCCCTGTTTACTGGCAACCAGTACTCTTCTTTTCTGCCTTTGAATCACATGGCTGAATATCGTGGCACATTTTAAAAAAAAGTAATAGTTCAACATTTTGAGAGAAAAAATAAATGTCTGAAGGAAAAGGTTATTTTTAGCTTTAATATAAACATTTTTCATTTATTTTTCTCATACTGTGCGTCTGAATATTGTGTGTATTGCTATGATTTTACAGTATTACTACAGTATCAAGGACATCAGTATCGGAGGACGCTGTGTGTGTAACGGACACGCCGAGGCCTGCAACGCCAAGGAGCCCAACGACCCCTACAAGTAAGAGACCAATTCATACACAACCTTCAAAATATCAATCACACACACACACACACACACACACACACACACACACACACACACACACACACACACACACACACACACACACACACACACACACACACACACACACACACACACACACAGATTAGGGAATCAGACTGCCCCGTCATGACTCACAGACTTGTGGCAAACCAACATTGTTTTGACTGGATTTTGTAGATGAAGTGTGTGCCTGTGTGTGTGTGTGTAGGTATGTGTGTTTGGAGGTGTTGGTTACCACAGCAGGTTCTAAAAATGATTTATAATATTACAATGACTCAGACGTTTCTACTTGCTCCAACAAACACATGCTGTACACACACACACACACTCACACAGACACATGTTTAAACACACTCAGTGCTACCAAATGCATGTTGCAAAGCTCATGTCCCTGAGCTATGGCTCTGATCTAAAGCACAAGGGATTAAATCAGTCTTGGCTGTGTTTCCATTCTGTGCCACTGCAGTCTGTATTCATCAGGACAACACAAGAAACTGCTGAGTTTAAAACTTCAGTAATCAGCAAAACCTTTCAAATAAATACACATCTTTTGCTTACAAAGATTAAACCAAGGCTCTTATTTGTGCTTCATTCAACTCACAGCTGTTGCGCATGTATTTCCCCGGGGGCAAACAACGAATGGAAGTGGTGGAAACGGTGTTTGTTATTTAATGTAGTTTTATGGGAGTGAAACAGGTGGAGAGGAAGTATTACCACTTCCATATAAATAAAGCTCCTGTCCTTTATTTAGTTTTTATTGTTGACTCACAATAACAAGACGGAGCCTGTTTTTAATGCATGTGGATTTACTGTAGGCTGGGAGAGAGCTTCCAGATAAGTGTAGGTGTCTCAGGAGAAGTGGAAGTGGGCAGTATGTGATTCATTTAATTATATGGGCCAATGTGTGTGTGTTGCATGAGTATTAGAAGGATTAAGCAAGTGTGTGTGATGGTAAAGCTACCTTCAGGCTGTATGGAATTTTTCAATAAACTCGTTCCTCTCAAATCCCGTATATGTCAATTACACACACACACACACACACACACACACACACACACACACACACACACACACACACACACACACACACACACACACACACACACACACACACACACACACACACACACACACACACACACACAAATGCACGTCAACATATCTCATTGGCAGCGGGAGATAAAGACAAACAAAGTTGTTTCTTGCAATCACTTGAACCTTTTTATATAAACATACACACACATGCAAATGATGCATTAACACACACACACACACACTTGTAGAGGCTTGTCCAATGTATCTGCAGACAGTCTCTGGTGTAGCTCTTTCTTTGGTGGTACACATGAGTGATTTTGGAATTTGTTAGCAAAGCAGGGATTTTAGTGGGAGGGAAGGGAGACGGGGGAGGAGTGCAGGGAGGGTCGGATATTTCGATGTACAGTGGAGACCAATGCACCTCTGCTGGGAGGTGTTCGCACGGTGACCCCGACATTCTGCAGGAGATAGCAGTCATTTGTTTTACAGTAGATGCAGAGATAGGTGGCTCCATTCAGATTGATGGATCCACTCTAAGTCAGCGGTTTTCTAAACCAGGGGCGTGATTTCCACATCTGTTAAATGATAATATGTTATGTACCAACCATCCAGACATTCTGAGAAGAGTGATGAGATGCAGATGTGTCAAATGCATCTTAAAAACATTGCTAAAGTAACTCAAAATGTTATTAATATACATATTAAAAGCACATTTAGCAGGATTTCTCACCACACTCCAATTTGACCCTGCCATCCTATATTTCCTGGGGTTTTTTCTGTGCTGTGCCCTCCATTTTTATAGTTTTCTCTTTCATTGTGCTTACAATCCGGCCGCTGATCGCTGCCTTATCATAGTTAAAAACCTCAAACACAGCAAAATGAACATAAATCAGATAGCACAGTTAGAGGGGAGGGTTTCTGAATATACAGATACCTCTCCACACTTCTTGTGGGTCATGCTGTAAGTGATTTTTTTAACCTATACTTTCTCTTTTTGCACGGGCCAAATGCTTTTTTTTTTATTGGTTTGGTGTTTAGCTACTGTAGGGGACAATTCCTCAGGCTAGACTGTAGGATCTTCTGTTACACTATAAGTGGGGAATGCAATAATTCTCAGAATGTCATATCTGTGTTTGAGCCTGTATCTGTAGACACTGAGCAGAGCCTCACACACTCCGTCAGGTGTGTGTTTAAACCAAAGCTGTTGAAATTGAACTTAGCCTCCTCTGCGTGTCTGTCAGTGTTGGTGGTGGATGGGTGTTTGCAATATCTTGGTGGGGCCCCAATAGTTACTGTTAGAATATATGTGTATATGTGCACACACCTCTTCACACGCTCTTCACACAGAGACTTTCTCTTCTAGATGTGGAACATGCTTTTTAACTAAAGGCAGATAAATCAAAGATCTGCTTTTGTTTAGACTTTCCTATTTGCTTTCTGTTCTTTACATGCTATTTCCACATGTATTTCCACTTGAATACATACTGTTGACAGTTTAGATGATGTTTGAACTAAGTGAACTAATCTGAAATGACAAATTAAAGGCTTTGTAAGTTGTTTTATGTTAATGCCACTGAACCGGTGCTGGCATGTTTAAATAAATTGTAAGAAGAAGGAATTTGTTGCTGAACTAGTCAGATCGACATCTAACATTTCTCCCCAAACACAATTACATGTAGTTTAAATGTGCCTTAAATACACTGAGGTGATTTAATGGATTTACATTGTAGTTCAGATTTGTCAGCTTGATTTTCTTTCTGGCTCTGGAGGGATATATTTACTTGGAGTGTTTATACTGCCATGATAGCGTATGGCAGATTAACAGAGAGTGGCTGCAGGCTGAGGCACAGTAACCTAAATACACAGAACCTCCTGAGCGAGGGTCATTTGTGATTCGCTCCCTTTATACAAGATTAAAGAGATTTCATGAGATAATGGCAATAAAGCACATCTCCCTGTGGAGGGAACTTTGGCTATATAGCCTTTGCAGACCATTGACATGCACAAAAACCTATATAACACACAACAGGAAAGGGAAAAGCACAATAGGTTCTCTTTAATATTGTACAGGTTTAACTGAAAATGTAACCAGAGGTGTGAAATGATGTTCAGCACAGCCTGCATTTAGTGTAATAGCTAAAAGGTGTGATTCCTTATGGAGAACTTTGCAGAACATTACTTTGTACTATTCAACAATCAGGTTTGAAACGTTTCAGCTACAAATGGAACATAAGTAAACCATTACGGGGCTCTGTGCCAACGCCGTTACAGTTAGTGAAAAATAATGTTTGTGTACGCCCCGGGATTTGGATCCGCTCCAACAATTATTGAGTGTTTCCTTGCCGCTTGCTACATTCTTTCACCAAATTTCCTAAAAATCTGGCTTGTAGTTCTCCTACACATTGATTACATTTATAATAATGTCAGTCGGACGATAAAAGTACCTCATAGTAATTATAATAAAGTGTGAATGAGTTGTCAAAACAATCTTTATTTCATACATTTTCCACTTAACATGCAAGAGGATAATAACTGAGTAAAGTGTCTAATGAGGCGGAGGTGCAGCCGTGCTGTTGAAACATGTTGTTGCCAGCTGGCTGCACGGTGTATATATATATACAGTTTGTCCACGTAGATTTCTCTGCTCCATTTGGTTTCACTTTGCTGCATCACCTCCAGTTCAGGATCACAGCTCCGAAGGGGTGAGGCTACATCTGGGTTAATCATTAGCACAGCTGGGATGTGTGTGTGTGTGTGTGTGTTAAAGTGTCTTGACCCGTGTGTGTAGAGTTGTGTATGTGGGGTTCATAAGAAAACAGGCTCTTCCTCTGTGTGTTGGGATAACAACAGAGCATAAAGAGGAAGGAACTGCGTAGGAGTATGAATTGTGTTGGTATTTTGTATAATTCCTCAGTTCTGGAATAAACTTTACTATAGAAGGCGTAAACAGACTTAAAAATCTCAACCAGTTTCTCGTCTTTAACGCCAATCAGCTTCGATGTCGACCAATTTCTCTGAAAGTCAACACTGCTGTAGCTCATCAGAGAAAAATAACAAAGACTTAATTTGACCTTTTTAGAAACAGGTGTTTTCCAGAGAAGTGTTTTTAATGTGTGACTCTTTGGATATTTTAACCATATTAAAAAGATTAACTTCTATGGGAAAAGCAATCAGTGAGACATGACTCCTTTCAAACTGTTTAACTCTTCAAATATTCTCTCTGTTTTGTTTCTGGCATTTAAACAATTCAAGTTTTGATATAACCGGGTAAAAATAAGTAGGTGATTCCAGGGGAATTGTAGTACTTTAAACAGTCACGATTAATATCCTGTTGCAATGTGGTTCATAAGAAGGTTTCACATACATCCCCTGAGTGTATTTGCACTTGTCTCATGCAGGTGTTTGATGGGAACACGACAGGAGGAATTCAAATAAATCCCTCCTGACCTCATCAAGCTTTGGGAGATGCTCAGTCTGGTTTGTGTCAGAGTGACGGAATGCAGATCTGAAAAGTTAAATCAATGCTGGACTTTGTTTAACGTCCTTATATCCAGCAGGTGTGTTATAGACGACAGCGGGTCTGCTGACTGGAGGTCTGTTTAGAGGTTCGACCTGTAGCTGCTGATATTATCAAGAGCAGAAGAAACTCAGCAGTTTTTTAGTTTAAAGGCCGCGAAACACAGACTGCATTATGATGGAGAGAGGATCCTGCTCAGGGTGAAATACTAATCTTTACTTTACCTTGATAAATGAGGTAGAAAACCAATGTAAGCAAAGAAAAAAAACCTCCATATGTTCCATTAAGTTACTGCTCTGTAAATGTATCTTTTTCCATAAGACACTAAAGGTACGAGGGGGCAGCTCAAAACTACATAAATAAACTAAAACATTTGCTTTTTATTTGATAGAAATTTGACATTTTCCTCGATCTGCTTTACTGCCCTGCTTATTTTAGGAGGTTTCTTACAGTGTAGTGACTTAGTTTTAATGTACTAATAGCCATGTTTAACATATCTTTGAGCCCTGGAATAAATATAAGACTGACCTTAGCTTCAGAACAGGTAAAAAATGCTGTCCACATCTTTCACTTTCAATTAGTCCAAATCAATTTTTTTGATCTTTTTGCTCCATTAGAATTGCCTTATATAGCCATTGCTTTTCTTGGGATAAAATGTCAGTGGATAAACATTCACAAAAAGCACCAGTTGATAAAACGTTCACTCTGTGAGAATAGAACTTAACGTTTTGGTCATGAAGGAAGGGAAATTCAATGGGAAGTGCCCCTAAACACAGCCTATAAGAGAAATGAAACCTTACAGTGTTTGTAGAGCTGGAACAAAGTAAGAAACGTCCTTTTCAAATGGTTAAAGGCAGCAGCATCAAAAGACACTCTCTGACCGGTGTGTAGCAACATTGGAAATTAATAAATTGACAACCCAAACACACAATTCTTCCTATCCGGTTACTTTTTGGTACTTCTCTGGAGGTGAATGTAAATGTGCTCTATGTGTATATGTTCCTTCTTTTGAAATCCAGCTTAATAGCCCTCTAACTAATGACTAAGTTGACTGTGTTGTGTCAGGAAGCTGCTGGTCCACGTCCAACGATGGAAACCAGGACGTAGTGAATACGGGTGGAAACCGTTCATTGAAAGTCATTTCCTCAAACGCTTGAATAGAAGTGATCACCAGGGAGGAAAAGAAAGAAAGATGGAGAGCAAAAGAGAGAGGAGGGGGGCGGGTATGAGTGAGCGTGTGAATTAAACTGAGAGAGAGAGAGAGAGACTGAATGTAGGGATCTGATGGTAAAGGTGAAAGCTGAAAACACAATGAGCCTGTTGAAACACAATACACACACACGTTATCAGCCCAGAGCAGAAAGCAAAAACACTCCCACTGCACAGCAACGCTCCTAAAGACATTCAAATAACTCCTAAACACAAACAAAGGCTGCTCACCCCTTTATAGTAAAATAAAGTCATATCAACCAATTAAATGAATGAAATAAAACCATCCAAAAACATGAGGAGTACTACCCTAACAAGTGAT
This sequence comes from Eleginops maclovinus, assembly GCF_036324505.1. NCBI lineage: Eukaryota > Metazoa > Chordata > Actinopteri > Perciformes > Eleginopidae > Eleginops > Eleginops maclovinus. Next base: position 22,355,821 of record NC_086349.1, on the reverse strand, counting down.
AGAATCTTTTACTTCAGTTTATTCAGATGGTGATTAACAAAACAGAGATCCGAGAACCTGAAGTGGAACTGAAGCCCGGAAAATTTCTCCAGGGTTTGTGTTTTCAGGTTTCAGAAGAAAAGAGTAATACTTAGCTTTTTCCATAAAGTATATAACTTTATTCAACAAAGTATTGGAATTAGACTGAACCCACAGGATCAACATTTTGCTAGGTGATTATCTTGGATTAATTTCCTTCCTTATTACGACACTTCCCTCTCCTCTGACTCGAGTCCTCTCTGTCTGTCTCTCCCTGAGCGGTTAAAGGGACTCTGCGACGAAAGTTTTCCCTCTCGCCCTGCTGTGTTTTGGCCACACTCGGCAGGCCGCGCGGGCTTACACACTAATCCGATTAAAAACCGGGGTGAAGCAGTCAGCCGCTGTCGATGAAGGAGAAAGATTAACTCTTTCATTGTTTGGGGCGGGGGGGGCTATTTCCCCTTTTCAGGTCCCTTTTGACTCTCTGTCACACTCCTCTTTCCTTTTTTCTTTTTGAAGTGACAGTAGCAGGAATGTGAACTTTGCAGAAAGTTTAAGTGATGTTTTACCCAAAGCACAATGAGCTGAGATACGTATGTGTGTGTGTGTGTGTGTACGTGTGTGTGTGTGGGTGTGTGTGTGTGTGTGTGTGTCAAGTGTGAAAGTACAGATTGAAAGTTTCAAACTTAATCTCTCGTTTTTCTTTACTCATGCTCTTTTGTTGTTGTTGTTGTGTACAGGTTACAGTGCGAGTGTCAGCACAACACGTGCGGCTTGTCTTGTGGCCAGTGTTGCCCCGGATACCACCAGCTACCATGGAAACCGGCCACGACTTACAGCGCCAACGAGTGCGAATGTGAGTAGCAGTACCTGTCACAGCGCGCGCCGACTTACAAACACACTTAAGCTCACATGGAAGAACGTGTGCCGGCTCTTATATACACACACACACACACACACACACACACACACACACACACACACACACACACACACACACACACACACACACACACACACACACACACACACACACACACACACATTTTAAACAGTGATCCCTGCAGAGGAGTGTGTTTTGTTCACCAGAAAGAATAACCTTACTTTAATGAAGTTTGCTTCCGTTATATGGTCACACATCCAAACAGTGTCTCTAGAAAATTCCTCCAGGCCTTCTGGTTAAATTGACCTGAAAATGCTCAACATATTTATAATGAATGATTATTGATTCATTGATCGTGCCTTAAAACAACCTCTGACTGCGTTCTGCTGCCTTCTGTCGCTATCAAACCTCTGGTTATATTTACATGTGAGAGCCGTCTGTTATCAAAGCTGCAGTTATATTTAACAAGGAACAACACGAGTAGCACAATGGCAATAAGGTCACCAAAGGGCAACGTGATATGAAACTATATAGAGGGAGATGTAGGCATTTACTGCATGGCTGCTCATTCATTTTCACTGAATGCATATTTCACTGCACCAGATCCTGCTCATACTGCCGCTGGAAGGTTGATCTCACCTGACTTTACTAGCTCAATTGGTAGCGTCAAAGCTTAACTCAAAACTAAGACTTATTACTGGTAAAGATACTGGTTTCTGCTTAAATGTCAAAAGTCATTAAATGTTAAAAATACACGTATTGTAAATTGATATCAACAGTGTAAATTAAATCCGATGACTATGGTTTCATTAATCAGGTTTTTGGACGACAGTATCATTTATTCTTAATGTCACAAAGAGATTTAAATTCAGTTTAAACCGTATTTCGGTCTGAAATTGAAACATGTTGATATCATATGCCTATTTAGCACAGTTCTCCAGTTACATTTATAGTAACTCACAAAAAGGAGCTCAAATATGATATGACAGTTTTCATGAAACTGCAGGAAGGAGGTCAGGTTGGACAGAACTGGTGACACACTTGCCACATGATTTTCAAAATAAAGGCCTACAGATGATGATGTACACCCCTTATTTTGACCAGTTATTACAAAAAAAGATACAACACATCATCATGTTTCAGCCTTGTATAAAATACTAATGAAAGTAACCATTTATTGTAAATATATATAATCTGGCTCAGTTTATCACTTGACTGACTCACTTGACTGCATTATGCTTGAACGTTTTTTTAGACTTTTTTTTTATTAGTTTCGAGAAACAGAAAAAGTCAAATGAGCCTCAGGTCTGAGAAAACCACTTAACGCTATCAGAGGCGGAGGATAAGGAGCACTGGTTTATTCAGCCGGCACCTCTCAGGCGCTGAGGGTCAGATAAGAACAATCAGGGTGTCACTGACTCTGTATGAAGACAAAACGCTGCTCTGCCTCTCATGCATGCGTGCATCTTAAGCATTCAGCTCTCTTTATCTCAGAATATGTTAAAGGACGTATGTAATCTTTTTAATGGATGTGTACATGTTCAATGGCGAGGTCAAGTGTGGGCCGGCGTTACACATCCGTTTCCTTTTATTCACATACTCAAAGGAATCAGTTACACAAGTCCTTTTGTTTGTTCACATATCAAAAGCATCGGTGCATGGTCATTGCATCTGTCATCTTCTTCTTCAGGTGGTATTAGCCAAAAGTCTAGCAAGTTCCTGCTGTATTTATACATCCACATCTACCTTTAGAGCTGTATCATAAAGATTATTGGTTACATGCCATGTCTGCTTTTCAGTTTCTTTGAATGAAACACTACAAACCGTGTAACATAATCACCCCTCAAAGAGATTGCACCGGTCTTTGATCACTGACTGTAATCAGACATGAAATAACCCTTTTATGATTCATAAAATATCCTGCTTCAAACTACAAACAGACCTTCATCAAAATGTTCTGCAGGAAATGATTGAGCTTGCGTCTGGTTGAGATAATTACAGCTCCTTCTTTAATTTGTTTAGAGACTAAATATGATCCCCAGCAGAGTGTGTCATCTCGTTCCCCTGAATGAAAACCTGTCAGAGGAAACACTTTTCAAAACAACAGCTGCATTTGAAGTGACTTCATGAAGGAGGCTGAGATGAATTGAGTTTGTTTGATGAAACATAAACTTGTCACTGAAGAAGTAATGAAGCATTTCTGTGGCTGGAATACTGAATAAAACATGATCCATCGTTGCATGTCCCTTTTCTAACTCTAAGGATGTACCGCTGTTCCTTTTTACCTTCTCCTGTTTCCTCTCGTCCTTTTTATTCTCTCCTCTCCTGCTTCTTGTCTCTCTGCAGGAGTTTTAACCCTTCAGGTGAACGCTAACATTGTTTACAAATGCTTTATGTGTGTTTGTTTTCTGTTCATTTACCTGCTTGTGAAAATAAATATGCTGCATACTGTTTAGTTAATTAGGTCCCATGAAATTGGCAACATGTTTTATATTTTCTCTGACAATTATATTGATATTTTTTAACTGCCTCTCTATAATACAATTAAATAATATGTATTAAATGAAATGCAGTTTCCAAAAAGAAAGTTTATCACGATCAGATACATGTCATCTTTTTTTGTTTAAGTTGCTTTGATACAAAATAAGAATGTCAAAAAATAACTGACTAAGCTCACTATCTTCCCGGAGCTTAACTATTGTAGTTTCATCATCATTAATATCGTAAATCTGTTTTTAATTGTCTTATCTCTGTAAAATAACACTGCAGTTTAAAGGATTATTCATATTTCCACCAGTCAAAACGGTCCTTCTCCATTTCCTGCTTTCTAAATGTGTTTTGTATTTGTTTGTGTTTCAGCGTGTAACTGTCACCGCCACTCCTTCGACTGTTACTACGACCCCGAGGTGGATCAGAGGAGAGGCAGCGTCGATATGCACGGACACAACCGAGGAGGGGGAGTCTGCCTCAACTGCCAGGTAAATAACAGTCTCTAAAAGTGTGGGAAAATCAGAGACATGTTAACTTTCTGTGTAATATACCATGTTGCCTCTTGCAGTAAGTTTTGGTTGCTATCTGCTGAGGTGACTCCTAATGGAAACTCTTCTGTTCCAGCATCACACCACCGGAGTGAACTGCGAGCGCTGCATCCCCACCTACTACAGGTCACCTGACCAATCCCTCGACTCCCAATTGGCCTGTTTACGTGAGTCTGTCAGAAATCATTGAAATGCTGATATAAGAGGTTGTAGTTTTTTTCTCTTTTGGGTTTGCTATGAATCCAGTGCTATTGATGGAAGAAGAACTCGATCTTTCACATTTAAAATCTTACTAGTGAATGTGTGGAAGTATCAAAAGCGCTGTTATATATATTAGTAAGTATATATTACTATATTTTGTAACACTTATATTGAGGTACATTTTTAAGTTCCTGTTTATTAGCATGCATATGACCACCGTTGTGGCCCTTTATTAGTCATTAGGCCCTTGACTCTCAATCATTCATGTCATACACAGTTATTTTTGCTCTTCGACTTTGTCTTAATGTTATATCATCTGCCTTCAAGTCTCTTCCTCATCCTCCTCCTTCTTCCTCCACCTCCTCTCTGCAGGCTGTGACTGTCAGTCGGAGTTTACAGACGGTACCTGTGAGGATCTGACCGGGCGCTGCTTCTGCAAACCGAACTATAGCGGAGAGAACTGCGACTCCTGCGCCGGCGGCTTCATCAACTTCCCCGACTGTTACCGTGAGTCCCAGCAACAGAAACGCCTCACAAACACAGTCTGAGCTTTGGGATTTCATATCCAAAGAGACTAAATAAAACATTCAAATGCATCTCTTATGTTGATGTTGATAATAACAGTTAAACAGTAAAAGAAAATACCTATTATTTCATTATTTACCTGGTTTTATCTCCCTCTCCCTCATGTTGTATGTTTACTTTTACAATGCTGTTACTTATTTAATAATAATTTCCTTTTATTTCATTAACGCATGCTTGCCTCTGTCTTCAATATGTAAGTCCACGTATTTTATTTGACCTCTTACCTGAACTGTTCCTTTGATTAACAATGTATATCTCCCCGCTGTGGGAAAAATAAAGGATTTCTGAGTATGATTCTCTATCTCTGTCCTTCAGCTATTCCCACTTATCCGACCAACAACAACAATGGCGAGGCGAAACCAGCAGGAGAGATCATCAGTAAGGCTTTAATTTGATCTGTTTTCTGCTGTAGTGTCTTTTAATACATAGCATTTCAGAATAATTATCTAATAAATGAGAATTGTAGTTTAATGTCCAGAGGGGAAATGTGCACAGAAGGTTAGACCTACTGTTATGTTGTTATAAAACTAAGAAACAAACTGACCTTGACTCGTACTGTATCTGTGTTTTTCTTGTGTTTTCCTCCCCTTTGTTAGGCTGTTGATGTTTTTGGTGCGAGTCAGATGTTTGGGGGAGTTTTGGGAAAGTCATTGTGGTGTGAATAGAATTTCAGAGGAATGTGATAAGCTGTAAAACCCATAACACTGTTCAGTCTCGACCTCACCACCTGCTGAGCCTCGACTTATATCAGCCTGTTTGGGAGAAATATAATACGTTCTCATCATAAAGAGAAACTGACTAAAGCTCTGTTGTCTCTATCAAAAGATAAATAACTTTATTTACAAGGACAGCACTGCTGACAGACATGTTTACCCTCTGTGTGCAGACTGTGAGTGCAGTGCAGCCGGTACCGTGGATAACTCCTGTAGGCCGGACCCCCGTACTCGGACCTGCGTCTGTAAGCCGGGTTTCACTGGAGACCACTGCGACACCTGCGCTCCCGGTTTCCACGGACTCAACTGTCAGGGTGAGGGATGCTAACATGCATATAAAATATAAAGGCCTGCAATTCATTATTATTCTGATTGGTTTGCCCAAGATTTATTTTATTGAAACAGAATACACTTGAGTCCAAACTAAAGTCCAAAACCTATTAATCAAGTGTATGAACCATGCAAGTGTATGTACCAAGAAAAGCATTTAATTATCACATTTCTAAATCAGAAACCATTAAATATTTGCCTTTTTCGAGCAGTTAATTTATCAAAAATGAATATATTTTCCCTTTCATTCAAAAAGCTGAGACTATTCTGCTCCTAAAATGTATAAATGTACAGGCTTAACAGGATTTGGTTATGCTTTTTGGCCAGAAATATCAGTTAAAGAACATTTTACTGTATATGGTAGCTATACAATTCAATGTACAATACTCTATTTACACACACATACAGTATATAGGTTTGTATTGGTGCTGCATAAAACATGTTCAAAGAGGGAAGTGTGCAAGTACTACAAGTGCAATAAATAAACATGTAAAGATGTGTCTTGTTTCAATATCGAAAATTCAAAGTAAAAAGAAATGGCAGCAGATAAGATGAAATGTATGATGTGTTGACCTGTTGATCCAAGATAGAAATACAAACACACAAACAGAAGTAGGAATTTCAGACGCTTTATTTATTCTGTTTTAGTTTACCACCCAGGAGCGCACACACACACACACACACACACACACACACACACACACACACACACACACACACACACACACATACACACACACACACACACACACACACACACACACACACACACACACACACACACACACACACACACACACACACACACACACACACACACACACACACACACACACACACACCTGAATAAACAGCATTCTGCTAAGCTTTGTTAACCAGTGTAAACAGGCTTTACAGCGCTCCTTCAGTCAGTGCAGCTGGTTAACACACACTGAGTGTTATTTATTAGACTATATGTGTGCTGTTGTATTTATGCGTATGTGTGTATGCTTGTGTGTGTTCCTGCAGCCTGTCAGTGTTCAGGTCCCGGATGTCTGGACGGGTCTTGTGACTTTGTGACCGGTCACAGCATGTGCCGGAGCGGTTTCCAAGGTTACCAGTGCGACCAGTGTGCGCCCGGCTACTATAACTACCCGCTCTGCCAGTGTGAGTTATGAAAATATATGTTTCAGCGTGACATTTGTGTTCTTTCTTTTCTATATTACATTTTTTTCGTTTTGTAAGAATATTGTAAAGAATACAGAAGAAAAAGAACAATTATTAGGAGCCCTAGTATCAAAATATAGTGGATGTTTATCCAGTTTACCAGGTTCCTAGGCCAAGATGCGTGCCAACAAGAGGTGTCAGATGGTAGTACCAGGTTTAAAAAACAAATCTATTATATTTGGTTACTGGCTTTAAATTAAAGAACAGCGGGTAAGAAATTACATGTTTGGGCCACTGAGTAGCTCACTTAGTAAAACTGATTTTACGCTTGTCAGCCTAAAATCAGTTTTATTCATGTTTTTTGTGTGATGCTTGGTGTACGACTAAAACATATTTCCATCAGAATAACACGCTCTCTCTCTCTCTCCCTCTGTCTCTGCAGTTTGTGCCTGCAGTTCAGTCGGCTCTCTGCCCGAAGGCTGCGATGCGTCCGGGCGTTGTCTGTGTAAACCAGAGTTTCAGGGTCCTCGATGTGAACAGTGCAGATCTGGATTCCACTCCTACCCCAACTGCCAAGGTACACACACACACACACACACACACACACAGAAATCTAACGTGATTAAATGCACCTGTTACGGCTGCATACTGTAATAAAAACGAGAGAATATAATATCCGTCGGACTGATCGCACAAGGACTCACATGGAGACGCACATGGAGACGCACATGGTAACGCTTATCTTAACACACCTTCTTATGAAGTGTTATATTGCCTTGTGAAATTATATGAGGTTTTATTAGGGTTCGACCTTTTCAGTTTAAAAGAAGAAAAAAAAATCAAGCAAGAGAAATGGACAAAATGTAAAAGCTAGGATGATACAGTTAGAATGAAAAGATACCAGAATCCCTGAAATAGGTGGACTAAACGCATTGTATATGTAATTGAATGGAAGTAATACAGATGTATATTTAAAACACTATATTTTACTGTAAATGCACCAGTTATTATGTTTCCTTTAACAATAAGTCACCTTTGGTTCTCCCAGTGTGCCGCTGTGATCCTCGCACCTCATTGGACAGCAGCTGTACAGCATCAGGTCACTGCCACTGCCAGCCCAATTACAGCGGATCGTGGTGTGACCAGTGCGCTCCTGGTTACTATGGTTTCCCAAGCTGCACACGTAAGTCAACAAACTTTTCAACCAGCCTTAAAACTTCCTGGTTTCTGTCCAATTATAATATAGAAACCTTTCACTTTACATTTGTATACAGTTTCAGCAAGAAAATGTATTAGTTCCCCTTAAAAATGAAGATATGTTATCCACTCACCTGTGTGTCAATCACATACAGTATATCAACTATGCCATTTGGAGGGAATTGGGCTTTGAAATATTTTAAAAGTCCTTGAATTTGATGTTCAAGAAGGTGTGGAAATCTCACCATGGGTCTTCACAGTTGGACACAATAATAGAAACACATAGCTTTGTATTGTTTGTGAAGCATGTATGATTACCAAACTTATTTTGAAGCTTTTATATGATCCTGACTGGATAAATGAATCCATATTTATCCTTTTAATATGAATAATTAAATCTGATGTTGTTTTTTCCAGCCTGCCAGTGTTCTGCTCAGGGCTCGCGCTACACCAGCTGCGACCAGCTGACAGGACAGTGTGTGTGTGTGCCCAACGTGGCGGGGCTGAGGTGTGACAGCTGTGCAAACGGCGCCTACGGCTTCCCTAACTGCCAAGGTGATAACAACACACACACAAACACACACACACACACACATACACACAGGTTAAACATGACCAAGTGTCGGCCTAACATAATGGAAACAAGGTGAGACAGCTGCAGTTAATGGGATCTACAGCTGACCACGTACACACAGATGCACACACACATGCGTGTTATAGAGAAAATGCTATGGTTACAGGCGAGGGTAAGTGCTATGTTGATGCTATGAGGGAAAAGCTTTTTCTGCGCCAATCCCTAAGAAAATATGTTCATATTTTCATTTTACTAATAAGCTTTCTGCCACTTTATGAATTGTTCAGATCTTCTTTGAAACAATAATATTTTTCTTTCTTTGTCATGAACAGCTGGTACCTGCCACCCTGCCGGCTCGGTTCAGTATGTGGTGCAGCCTCCAGTGGGCCAGTGTGAGTGCCGGCGTCATGTGGAGGGCCCGGCCTGCGACACATGTAAACCTCTGTACTGGAACCTCTCCCCCGACACCTCTGACGGATGCACCAGTAAGAGACACTACAAACACATACACACACACACACACACACACACACACACACACACACACACACACACACACACACACACACACACACACACACACACACACCCTACCCTATGTTTCCCTAGCTTCATTGCATTAAACGGAGATCATATGTAAACTAAAGTCTGTGTTTGCTGTCTCCTGCAGACTGTGAGTGCAACGTTGCAGGGACCATCAGCGGTGTTGCAGAGTGTGCACAGGTGAGCGCTTTAAACTGCAGTCCCTCCTTTAGTATAAACATTTGAGTCAAAGTTAGATATTTGAAATGCAGTCCACTCCTGGAAAGGTTACTATGATGCATTGAGCACGTGCATTGTTGACGACAGGAATTAGAATTTGAGATAAGGCTGGCAGTGAATACTTTTCACTTCCCCTATTATCTTTTTTTCATGAGGTATTATGGTTTGCCGTTGAACTCCAAAGGCCAGATTTGTTGTTTTTCTCAAAGCTTACTACCAGCAACACATTTGGCAAATAAAATCCCTCGATAGATCATAGGTCATTTGTATTTAGTATGAAAAACAAGAACATGAGATGGAATAATGGACAGGTGTTTGTTTGAATTACTTTTCTGTATTAAAAAGACAACATAATGATTGACAGTGGCTAATTTCTTGAATAAAAAGACCCTGAAAGATCAATCGCCAAGGTTCCTGTAATAATGTATGTCTTTTTGCTAACAGGGCTCTGGTCAGTGTCACTGTAAGCCGAACGCCTGCAGTGGAACCTGCTCCACCTGTAAAGACGGATACTACAACCTGCAGGAGCAAAACTACTTCGGCTGCCAGGGTAAGAGCTCTTTATCTCATAAATCAAAGCTGCAGTGCGTTGGTGCTTCCATCCTGTATTAAATGTATGTGTGGTGTTTTCAGGATGCCAGTGTGACATCGGAGGTTCAGCAGGTCAGTCATGTGGAGAGAGGAACGGGCGCTGTCGCTGCAGACCCAACGTGGAGGGACCCAAGTGTAATCTGTGAGTGCAACAGCAGCATGTAAATGTACCCTTCCACTACCCTTACATTGGCCATTTATGATGCAGAAAGTACCTACTTTGTTTCGTCCCTTGTAAATGGCTCTTGCTGTGTCTACAGACCTCGTCCAGATCATTACTTCCCCGACCTCCATCATCTGAAGTTTGAGATTGAGGAGGGCACCATGCTGGACGGCCGACCGGTGAGATTCGGCTACAATCCTCTGGAGTTCGTCGACTTCAGCTGGAGAGGATACGCTCAGATGTCGCCCATCCAGGTAGGAACAAGTCACAATACCCGACACCTCAGTATTGACAATAGACATAGAGCTTAACACGTTTATAAACTCCACTTTAAAGACTTCAGTTGTGATTACAGATCTACATATTTATTGAAATGTCACAGATTGGTCATTATATATTATTCAAACAACATAAATAAATAATGTATTTTTAAGTGTTTTTTTTATGATTTATGGTTCTTCTACATATTGTTGTAACCGTGGCCCGTCATTGATGCTCCCTCCTGCATGAGATAGACAGCTTGTTGGTCATTCAAAGGCATATTTCTCTTTGGTAAAATTACTTCTCAGCACATAGTCTAGGGAACCGAGTTAAACATGGTACTTAATTGCACATTTTACTTTACATTTTACTCCTCTTCTGGTGCAGGAGTTGAAACGAGTTGAATGTTAAACTAGTTTTTTCCAGTCTGAAATTTCATGAAGCTTTAAAAGCATGAAGTGAATTTGCTGCATAATATTTTTAGAGGTAAACTCATTCTGAGCTCTTGGTCGTTTGTGCTGAAATGTGAAAATCCAAAGAGAAATATGATTGGTGGTGAAGGTACTGGTTTTAAAGTATTGCTTTTGGCTTGGTGTTTCCCAAATTCTGCTCCCTCCCTTCTTCATGTTCTCACCCATCTTATCTTCTTTCACCTCTTTAATCCTCCATCGCTCCTCCTAATCTCCTATTGCTGTTTTTTTATTCACGTCCTCTACCCCCTCCCCCCCCCCCCAACACTTCCCTTTCTCCCACCTATCCCTCTGCGACCCTTCCCTGTAGACCGCAGTGAAGCTTCAGGTTTATGTGAGCGAGGCAGACGTCTATCTGACTCGCTTCATCCTCAGATATGTAAACTCTGAGGGCGCCACCTCCAACGGTAAAATAACAGCCTATCAGGTCAACCGCAGAGGTAGGTGTCCACCAATCACAGGAGAGTGTGTGTGAGTGTCTGTTAAAATGTAAACAATGTGAGCAATTCCTTTTAAACATAGTGGTAAAAATTGCCCATCTGGTACTGTAGAGCTTAACCAAAATAAACCACAATTCATAGTTTGTGGCTCCTGGTGACAGTTGCTTATTTTGTATATTTATTGCACACGTTGCCCAATTTTC